>NC_081180.1:88509492-88851273 GCF_029867415.1 Vicia villosa | reverse complement strand
CTAGAGATATAGTTCAATCGTCCGAGAAATCCTCTTACTTGCTTTTCAGTTTTTGGTACAGGCATCTCTTGAATAGCTCTGACTTTGTCGGGATCTACTTCAATACCTCTTTGGCTGACAATGAAACCTAAGAGTTTTCCAGATCTAACCCCGAAAGTACATTTGTTAGGATTCAAACGAAGCCGATATTTCCTTAATCGTTGAAACAACTTAAGAAGGTATTCAATGTGTTCTTCTTCTGTGCTAGACTTGGCTATCATGTCGTCCACATAAACTTCAATTTCTTTATGCATCATGTCATGAAAGAGAGTAGTCATTGCCCTTTGGTAAGTTGCGCCTGCATTCTTTAATCCAAATGGCATCACTTTGTAGCAAAAGGTACCCCATGGGGTGATGAAAGATGTCTTCTCCATGTCTTCAGGAGCCATCTTGATCTGATTATAACCAGAGAACCCGTCCATAAAGGAAAAGACGTTGAACTTAGCGGTATTATCAACCAGCATGTCGATATGCGGTAATGGAAAGTCATCTTTTGGACTGGCCTTGTTCAAGTCACGGTAGTCAACACACATTCTGACTTTGCCATCTTTCTTCGGAACTGGCACTATGTTGGCCAACCATTGAGGATACTCAGAGGTGACAAGAAAACCTGCGTCGAGTTGCTTTTGAACTTCCACTTTGATTTTGTTAGCCATATCAGGGTGAGTCCTTCGCAATTTCTGCTTAACCGGCGGACATTCTGGCTTCAATGGCAAGTAATGCTGAACAATATTGGTATCCAACCCAGGCATGTCTTGGTAGGACCAGGCAAACACGTCAACATATTCTTTGAGAAGGTCTGTCAACTTACTCTTGATATCAGTATCAAGCAGCGATCCAATGGTCACTTCTTTTTTGTCTTCTTCAGAACCCAAGTTGATCTTTTCTAAAGGCTATTTGTGAGGCAGAATGGCTCTTTCCTCGTGCTTAAGTAATCGAGAGATCTCGTCCGGGATCTCCTCTTCTTCCTCTTCTTCGGCTTCGAACACAGGAAACTCAAAGTTGGGAGAGGGCATAGGGTTATTGCATTCAATGGGTTTATCAATAGTAAATCTGCACATGTGATTTATATCTATTTCAGAAAATTTATGAATGCAAGAGTGTATGCAGATTTTTTTTGAAAAGTTTTTCTTTATTTTGGTTTTTTAGGATTACCATTTCCAGAAAAAGCAAAAATAAAACATATAATGTAGGGAATTCAAAATGACACTTTATTTATGATTCATTTTTGAAACAAAGCCCTAAACACAAACTCATTTGTCTTGGGCGGGACAAAGAGGGAAACTTTTAAAACAAAGCCCTATACACAAAGTTATTTGGGCGGAACATTTAAAAGCAAAGCCCTATAAAACATCTCTCTGCTTTAGGCAAGGCAGGAGGTCAAAATAACAGCGAAGTGATTACTTTGAGCGGCGAACAACATTCGGAACGTCGACAGCTTTCCAGTAGCAACGAACTCCTCTGTGTATTATGTATTCAGGAAAATTCTCCCCAGAATTATCTTCAGTATTGACATCGTCTGCTGGTCGAGCAGGATTTGAAGGTCCTGGTTTGTCAACCTTGTTCTTTGTAGAGTTGAAGTGGTCTTCTTCTACTTCTTGAAGAGCATAAGATGAGTCACAATCTTCAGAATTTTCAGGATGTATTTCCCAGTCTTCAGGATGAAGAGACTCATTGTCAGCGACACTTTCTAAGTCAGCTGTGGGATCATCTTCCCCTTCATCTTCAAAAATGGCATTTATGTGATAATAACCATCTTCAAGATTATGAACCTTGGCAGATACATTGTAGTTGAAATTTTCGGTAATTTCAGGCTGCTGAGAAAATTGACAGGGCTGATAAGCCTCTTCTGGTTGACTATTATATTCAAAGGAATCTCCCCATCCAGTTGGTTGGATATCCTCAATCGCAATCTTGTAACTTTCAGGTGCTGTATATTTCACCATATAATCAAATTTTCCACTTGGTTGTCCCAAGGTGTCCCAGATTTCTGCAGGAACAGGTTCAGTTTCATTGCCTTTGGATTTCTCTGAAGGAGGATGTGGTTCTTCCTGAGATATGTATCCTGAGTCATTGAGATAACATTTCCATTCTTCTTCAGGATCAGGTAGACCTTCTTCGACGCATTCTTCAATAAGGACATTAACCTCTTGAGGAATTGGGTTAAGGAACCCTCCACTAATGAATGTTTCTTTGATCGGACGAAGGGTTTCATCCTTCTTGGTGCAGTTTGAGAATGTTGGTGAACATCCGAGACCTGCTCTAGTTTCATTCTTCGTCGGAATCACAACTTGCCCCCAGCCAGTGGTAGTTCCATCTTTCACTACTTTCACTGCCTCTTTGTAAGAAGAGATTGATGCTTTCTTTTTGGAAGATTCGTCTTCTAAAGAGAGACCTTGGAACTGCGTTCCTTCCACATCATCAGCACTGATAAAAGAGAAATTGGATAAATGGCTCACCATCAAGGCTTGTTCTCCACTTATCGTTACCAATTTTCCATTTGTTACAAATTTTAACTTTTGATGGAGCGTAGAAGTTACTGCCCCTGCTTCATGGATCCAAGGTCGTCCTAACAGACAGCTATAAGCAACTTGTATGTCCATGACCTGGAAGATGATTTGGAACGTATGTGGACCAATTGTCATGGGAAGGTTGACTTCGCCAATAACCGATTTTCGCGATCCATCAAATGCTTTGACTACTACACCACTGAACTTCATAGGCATTCCTTGGTAAGACAAACGAGCAAGAGTCGTCTTTGGCATAACATTCAAGGAAGATCCGGTGTCTACTAACACATTGGACAAAGAGTCTGACTGACAGTTCATAGAAATATGTAGAGCAAGGTTGTGATTTCTGCCCTCCTCGGGGAGTTCGTCATCACAGAAGCTTAAATTGTTGCAAGCTGTTATGTTGGCTATTATCCCATCAAAGTGATCAACAGTCACATCATGATCTACAAAAGCCTGATCCAAAACTCTCATAAGGGCTTCCCTGTGGGCTTCAGAATTCAACAGCAATGAAAGTATTGAGATCTTTGAAGGAGTCTGCATAAGCTGATCCACAATCTTGTATTCACTTCTTTTGATAAGCTTCAAAATTTCATCAAAGTCAGGATTGACATTGGTTCCACTGGACTGACCAACATCAGTGTTTGTATTACTGACAGGAGTTTCCACAGGATTCCCTGCTGGTGTACTGATAGAATTTTGTCCGGTCGCAGGAGCAACAGGTTGCTTTGGAGGTAATGGAGTATACACACGTCCACTTCTTGTTACTCGACTCACATCAGCGATGTTCACGACAGATGAAAGAGTAGGTAAAGGAACTTCTTGTCCATTCTTTATCATTGTGGCATTGTAATTGTATGGAACTGCCTTGTCAGAGTCATAGGGAACAGGTCCAGGTAGACAAATGATCAAAGGAGCAATAGGAACCTTCGGCTTGTTATAAGTAACTTCCATGCGCTCAGGCATGTTGAAATGAGGAACGATGACGTTAACTGTAGGCATTTCCGAGTTGATATCTGAGACTAGAAGCTCATGCGGATAGCATCCTATCATGTTAACTTCATTTTCATTCCTATTTCTATAGATCTGAATAGTACCATTATCCAACAGTACTTGGAGATCTCTTCTCACAATCGAACATCCATGAGAATCTACACAACATATGCTACAGGAACCATAGTGATGCTGGCGAAAATTCTGCCCTCGACAGAGAGTAGCGTGCATTTGTACCAAATCGGCTCTTGAGAAGTTGATATTATAGACTCGGTATGGACCAGGACATCCATACACCATATTCACAACATGCCCTCCATGATTGGGCAGCGGATTTGCTTGCACATTTGGATTCAAATTTCTGAAAGAGAGGAGATTAGATCTTACCAATCTCTGAACTTCATGTTTCAAAGCTATGCAATGTTCAAGATCATGGCCAGGCGCTCCTTGATGATAAGGGCATGAGACCTCAGCTTTGTACCACCATGGGAGTTTCTCAGGTACGGGTGGTGGGGCTTTAGTTTGAACAAGACCTCTTTCAATCAAAGCAGGGTACAATTCTGTGTAGGTCATTGGAATCGGATCAAACTGTGGAGCTCTTTGTACACGATTCTGATTATTGTTTAACTGCTGAGCCTGTTGTCGAGGCTGTTGTTGTTGAAACTGAGGAGTAAATCCCGGATTCGGTGTTGTATTAACATTAACGGCTGGTGCGATAGCAGCTACCTGTCGTTGGCGATTAACATTTCCTCTTGGCTTCCCTTGGGACACCATGTCAACACTTTGTTCTTTCTTCTTTGGGAAACCACTTCCAAACTTTTTGGTTCCGCTTGAAGATCCACCTTCTTTAGTTAGACGTCCGGTTCGGACTCCTTCTTCTAGACGCATCCCCATGTTTACCATTTCGGTGAAATCACTTGGAGCACTAGCAATCATGCGTTCATAGTAAAACGGACTGAGAGTATTCAAGAAGATCTTTGTCATCTCTTTTTCTTTTAACGGTGGATTAATCTGAGCAGCAGTTTCTCTCCATCGTTGGGCATACTCTTTGAAAGTTTCATGGTCTTTCTGAGCCATGGATCGAAGCTGATCTCTGTCTGGAGCCATATCTGAGTTATACTTGTATTGTCGGACAAAGGCCTCGCCTAAGTCATTGAAAGTTCGAATATTGGTGCTATCCAAACCTGTGTACCACTTCAGTGCGGCACCAGTTAAACTGTCTTGAAAGTAATGGATAAGCAACTGATGATTATCTGCATAAGTAGACATCTTCCTGGCATACATCACAAGATGGCTTTGCGGACAAGAACTACCTTTATACTTCTCAAAGTCTGGGACCTTGAATTTAGCTGGTATTTGTACACTGGGAACCAAACATAGCTCCTGGGCATTCTTTCCAAACAAATCTTTTCCCCGAATAGCTTTAACTTCCAGCTGAATCTTGTTGAATTGCTCTTGGAGATCTCCTACAAGATTACGCTGATTTGTGCTATCACCTTGATCATGATAAATCTCATTGCCATCATAAGGAACAGTGTGAACCGTAGGAGTCGGAACTGTCATAGTGGGCTGAGAAAGTGCCATAGTGACTTGAGAAAAAGTTACCCCCTGATTTGGAGTAAACTGTGAACTTTGTGCAGCAGGCGCTTCAGTTGTAGCTGTTTGAACCCCAGAGAAATTATGGCGGAAACCTGTACCAAAGCTGAAAGGCGTGCCCCAACCTTCTGGCATGGAGAAAGATGGAATACCGAACGCAACTGTAGAAACTGGAGTAGTGACTTCAGATGTTACCGTTGCTTGACTGTTGGGTGGCGGCGGCTGATTCTGTGCGGTCGTTAAGGAGTCAACCAGAGTAGTGAGACTTTCCAACTTTTCCTGAAGGGTGGTCACCGTACCACGAAGCTCAATATTCTCTTGTTCAGAGTGTTCCATTACTCTTCTTCTGCTTGAACGAGTATTGTATCTGTGATCTGATTGCGAGCGCGGTCGAGAAACTTTGAGACGCGACAGCTTGACGATCTAATGGAGAAAGATCCAAAAGATGAGACTCTATACAACAGACTCGATATGCAGAATGATGCATGCAAAAAGAAATTTATGATTTTTCCAAACATTTTAAAGATTATTTCCTTTGCAAACATTTGAACACAAACTATTCTTTTATTCATTCATTTTTTATTACAATAATGGGAAATGTTACAACATTGGAGCGTAGCTCCTTACAGAATCAAATGATACATGAAAATTTAAATAAATCCTAAGCATCTTCATCAGACGAAGAACCAAATGCATTGTGCAACTTGAGCTTCATGATTTCTTTCCCATAGCGAGCTTTCAACTCGGCCTTTTCAGCTCTCAGCTTGTCAACCACATTCTTCCAATTGTCAGGTATCGGAGCGTTGCTTGTTGAGCCTTCAAGCTTTTTCTTGCTTTCTTTGATGTATCTTCTGATTGCGGCATCTTTCCGACGGATCTTCTCATCTTTGTTCATGAGCCATCCATCCTGATAATAGAGAGTTTCTTCGTGTTCTTTCACTTGTTTCTTCAACTTTCTATTTTCCACATCAGTTCTTCGAAACTTTTCTTTCCAAGCGTCTTTCTCTATCCTCATCTTGGTCAAAGTGTCTTGGTATTCCTTCATAGTGGGAATGTTGGGTCGTTGAGGCACCACAGGGAACATGGGTTTTTCATAATCATAAGGCATTTGAAACTCCCTTGCTCTTTTCCTTACCCAACAGGTGTAGGCGCTCGTAGCGATACAGTTCTTTGTCTCACCTTTTTCTTTCCATCGGATGTCGTACCAGGCTTTCACCATTTTTGTTTTCAACCCCTGAGGATCATTTCCTTCCTGATAAAAGTAACTTTCCACTGTAGGTCCAATGGGTTTAGTTGAATTTGCATACCCGAGTTGTCGTCGGGCTAGGACCGGATTGTAGTTAATTCCTCCTCGTGTACCAATGAGGGGTACGTTGGCGAATTCTCCACAGCTTTCAATGGTTTCTGTACCGCAACGAGCCAAGGTATACCACTGAATATCATTATTAATAAGAGACATAAGTCTTTGAGACCATCGCAAACCTTCCCGGTTTTCCGTGAAAATGGGAGACTTAGGTAAGTGTGAAACAATCCATTTAAACAACAGAGGTGCACAACATACAATAATTCCACCACCTTGGTGATTCCTATGATGGACAGAGAAATACATGTCACCAAGCAGAGTCGGAACGGGATTTCCATTCAAAAAGACCTTTATGGCATTGATATCAACAAAGTCGTCGATATTGGGAAACAGAACCAACCCATAGATGAGCAAGGCTAGTACAGCTTCAAAAGCTATCATGCTACCAGTCTCGATGAAGTCAAAGGCTTTCTTTATTAGAAACTGTGAAGGCAAACCTGGAAGGTTTCCTTTGGTAGTCCAATTACTCTCTACTTCAGATTTCTTCAAGTGAGTTCCTGTTGCAATGACTGGTGACTTAGGAATGGCTTCCAAACCATTGAAAGGTATTTTGTCAGACACAGGAATACCCAAAAGATTGGCATATTCTTCCAAGGTTGGTACCAACTGATAGTCTGGAAAGGTAAAACACCGGTAGACGGGATCATAAAACTGAACCAGAGTTTTGAGAAGCCCTTCATCAACATGAGTGTTCAAAATAGGCAAAAGCTTTCCATGGCTTTTCCTAAAATCAGAAGGATCTTGTACAAAAGATGCTAACTCTTTCAGTCTTTCCACATTAGGCTCTTTGAAACCGTACCTCTTGGTATACCTTTTTTCCATAACTTAACCCTATAATGTTTGCAAAGAAAATTCTCTAAATTTTTTGGAAAAATCATGTTTTTATGGAAAAAGATTTTTTATTTTTTATGGATGTATGAATGCGTGGATGGATGGATGCCACATATTCAAACATGGTAAAGCAAACATGGTAGTTCAAACATGGTAACACATACATGGTAATACAGACATGGCAACACAAACATGGTACACACAGGTTCAAAGGTCCAGCGTCACGAGCATGAGGTCAGAGAACCAAACATGGGATAGTTCTAGTTAATCACCTGCACAACATGTTCTACTGATACGTCAGAGTCTACATTTTTCTTTCGGATATTACCGGCTTTCCACAATTAAACTCATGAGCCAGCAATATTCTCAAGAAAAACTCGTCTGAGTGTGGTTCTCCGCATGACAACTAATCCAAGTCTTCACCTGAATAGTTTCTGCACCACAACCTAATAAGGCCAGGATGGGTTGGGGTTCTACGGCCAACTCAGCTTCTACAGTTCAATGAAAGCAATAATGTCTTCGCAATTAACTCGCTAAACATATATTACAAACAAGGAACCTCCACTGAGCGGAAGGATTCTCACGTGCGCCTGCACATGACTATACCCTCCACCTAATTTCTTATGTGTACTTAATCCGGGTTAGGATTTGTCCATAATGTATCACTTGTAACAGAGCCACACCAGTAACAGAACCAAAGAACCAAACAAGAACATAATAAAAATAAAACAAATAGAAATAACCCTTTCTTTGGAAACAATAAAAAGATGGTCCCCAGTGAAGTCGCCATTTTTCTGTCGCGGGGAAAAATCGTTGTCTTTTTTTGGGATGAGACACCTGATGCCTTCTTTGGGCTCGAGTGCTCAAAAAATGATTTTTCTTTTGTACGGACCAAACTTTTTATTGTTTCCAAAAGAGGAAAAGGAAAAAAGCTGCAATAACCTAAAAGTGGGGGAGAGATCTTGGGTAAGAGGGTTGGTTATACGAAGGGAAGGTATTAGCACCCAACGTATCTATAGTACTCTATAGGTTTCTTTGCTTTATTTATCATTCCATGTTATTGAGAGGTTCTGTTGTGAAATAGGTGGGACCTAAGGTGTTTGTTTGATTATGCTCGCAAAGATCATCGCGATCCTCTGCATACATATCCCCTAGAGGGAATCAGAGCATCTGTAGCTCGAGGTCTACGGGTGCTAAGGTTTAAATGGTTTTTTTTTGTTTTATTTTGCTCGCCAAGGATCGACCTTGTGCCTACGTATTCTCAAAGGGATGTTGAGAAAGTCAGAGCAATCGTAGTTCCCACTTATGCTAGTGGAAGCAAAGGAAAATAGACAAATGTCGTCTAAATGCTAGATGTATCTAATCTATATCATCACATACATCCATTTGATTTTGTTTGAAAATCTTTTCATTATAAGCCCGGGGCCATGCCACTTAGGGTGCTTAGAATGATAAAGATGTTTTTGTTTATCCAGCCTTGTGGCAAAAGTTTCAATGAAGTCAGCCTTGTGACAAAAACTTTGATTAATCAGCCAGCCTTGTGGCAAAAGTTTCAATGAAGTCAGCCTTGTGACAAAAACTTTGATTAATCATCCAGTACGGTGGTAAAACAGTTTGATTGATTAGCCAGCCTTGTGGCAAAAAGAAAGTTGGATTGATTAGCCAGCCTTGTGGCAAAAAAGTTTGATTGATTGATTGATTGTTTGTGATGATATAAAAGAGATACTCCTAGCATAGAGATGAAAAATGTCTAATCTCCTAGGGTATTTGATTTGGATATTGGGGATGCTTATAAGAAGCCCGTGGGTCCTTGTACGAAGCCCAAGAGGAGGCTATCCGAGGGTCCTTGCATTGTAAGCCCAAGAGGAGGCTATGGGAGGGACAATCCAGGGTCCTTGCATTGTAAGCCCAAGAGGAGGCTATGGGAGGGTCACTCGTTTGTACAAAGCCCAAGGGGAGGCATGGTATAGTTGGTCTGAGCTCTTAGAGCGATTTCACCGGGAAACCATACTCTATGTCCTAACCTAAACTAATGGAGATTCTTTGCACGAAGCCCAATAGGAGGCTATGGGGAACCTAGTGTTGTACTAAGTTGAACAAGCACACATATCACATATATGAACAAACATGAACAAGTATTAACAAACATGAACAGGTATGAACAATTATATATATATGACAAAGTGTGTGTATATAATGGAGTTTATGAAGGAAATATACCTGTAAGCATGATCCATTTGTATACACAGGGGCTCGGGACTTACACTCGGGAAGAGGTCCGCTTGAGTTTATTCAAAGCTATGTAAACAGGTATTTACAAAGGGGCTTGGGACTTATACCTACATGGAGGCCCATGGTATATTTTTGGGAAGATTTAAAGAAACCTTCATTTTGGTTTGTTATTCAAAGTTAAAAATCAAACTGATTGAGATATGTACAAAAAGGCGTACAATGAAATACCCAATTTCATGTACTAGAGTGGGTATGTACAAAAGGGGCTTGGGACTTATACCTATGTGGAGGCCCGTGGTATTTACAAAACATCGTTGATTGTTTATTTACAGAGCGCGAGGTTTCGCTTTTGAAAAACTGTTTGAAGATTTGTTTGAAAAGTTTATTCTGTTTGAAGAAAAACTGTACAAAAAGAAAAGAAATGGGACTTACACTCTCTAATATTCGAGAGGCCCCTGTTTTATTTTCATAAAACAGGGTGGATGGTTTTGAAAAAACGATGTGAGATTTATTGTTTTAAAAACAGTTTGAAAAGTATTATTTTTGAAAAAGTTTTCTGTACAAAGAAAAACTGTATAAGGAAGAAGAGTGGGTCTTATACTCTCTAATATTCGAGAGGCCCCACATCGTTTTGAAAATCAATTGATCAATTAAAAAGATTTAATCAATAGTTTTCTTTGAAAATCAAAAGAAAATGGTTTATCGTTTTTGAAAAGAATCGCGATCGCTTATTTAAAACGATTTGAATTTTGAAAGAAGTTAATTTAATCAAGATAAACAAAAAGATTGTCTTCAATTGACACTTAGATGATTAGGGTTTGCTCAAAAAATATTTACAAGTGATTAAGTTTGAGAAATCAAGTGAAAAACAAAATTTAAAAGTATTAAAAAACACTTAAAATATGTTATTTTAAACTTAATTAAAAATGTATTAAACAAATATATTTTTGTGATTTTTTTTTATATTCATAAAATACATATATAAAATAATAAGTGTGTGAAAAATGAATAAAAAATGAGTTAATTTGATTGGTTAAATTAATGGTTGAAGTTTTGAAGAAAATGAAGAGAAATAGTGATAAAAAAGAAGGGTTTGGTCCCATAGGGACTTGAACTCGTGACCCTGAGGTCACTACTCAAAACAAAAGCCAACTGAGCCACGCTTGTGGCTTGTAATATACACGCGTTGAATTAATTATATTTTAAATCAATTTCCAGAAATCCTTTGAACCAAAAACGCGCCAAGAACAACCCTCCAACTGAAATTTGAAAATCTCTAAAACTGTGTTGTTTTGATCAAGCAAAGGGTCTATCTCACTCGGTTTTTCACAAGGAACATGATGGTGATCTCAGAATTCATTTATTTTTGCTCTAAAGGGGTCAATTTTCGCATGAACATGAAGAACCCTAAAACTGAAATTCAAAGTGAAATCGTGTATGATCATGATATGATGCAATTGATTGAGGGTTAATGATCCTCATAGGTGCAGAAACAAGATGGTATGCTCATATTTCATTTATGATGCGTGATTCATAGAGTTTGAAGTTCAAGTGTTCTTACCTTAAAAACGGCAAAAGTGAGGATCGAATTCTGCAAATGAGGGCTTCCAGATGTTGTTTCTTGATCTGAACACCTTCAGTGGACCTTATGGAACATGTTTGGATGCTTGGAACTATCTGAATTCATCTGTGCTAAGCTGTGGTACCCGACCTGCATAACCTTAGAGTGTGAATCGAATTTGAAGATTATGAGGTTACAGATCATATGTGAGTGCTTGGATCATTCATATGAAGTATATGGAAGGTGTTAGAAGTGATAGTTTGGACAGAAATGATCTTGAATGGATTTTGGCATGATAAGGCCATGGTTATGCATATTTGAGAAGTGAGGTAGTGATTTTGAGCTTGAGGTGTTTTTGGGGTGTATGAGTGGTTCAAACAAGTTTCAAATGATGTTTATGAGTTGTGGGAAGCATCATTTTGCTCAGAACTTCAAAGGTTTAGAGGTTGAGCATTTTACCTCTTTGAAACTTAAGAAACTTGCAATTCAAGAAAGAAGAGAGAAAACCTATAATTGTGAGGTTTTGGTGTGAATTGAAGAGTGATTTGAACCTCTATTTATAGGCCAAAGTTTCTGAACTCAAAGCTTTGCAACTTGATCAAAGTTTGATGATTTGGCTTAAGAGATAAAAAGGAATCTTTTACATTTAATGCAAAATGGTTAAAGTGACCAAACCATGGTTAAAACTCAAACTTCTTATCCTCTTCCATTCTGATCTCAAATCAGAGAAAATATCTTCAATTATTGCCTCTTTGCATCATTACTTGGATTATAGGCAATGTAGTCTTGAAACTTAGTGAAAAATGGTGAAAATTCAAGTGAAAATGATCACTAAATGCATAATTCAAAACCATAGCTACACTCCATATTTTTTCATGCTCTTTGACATTTTGGAAAGCTCATGTTACACACTTCAAAAGCCTAGTTGAAAGTTTCTTCAAACTCTTTAAGGAAATGGGTGAAAAAGATCCATGAACTTTGAGAAAAATGAAGTTTTAAGTGAAGTTTTCAAAAAGTACCAACTTTGAAGCTCCATATCTCTTAAATGGTTGATCTTATGGAAAAAAATTATATGTGTCAAAGTTGTTTATTGGATCAAAATCTACAACTTTCATGTTGGAAGTTTTTTCAGTTTGTAGGTGAAATTTTGAGAAATTCCCTTCCAAAGTTTGGAAAAAACCATTGAAAAACACTTAGAAATTTTTCTAAGTATGAAAAGTCAAACTTTTGACTTTTGATTCTTGATTGATTTTCTTGATTTTTCTTGATCAAATGACTTCTCATATCATATATTGATGATTCAAAACTTCAAAAGTCATGGTTGACCAAAATTCCCAAAAGTCAATGGTGATCTTGTACAGTTGACTTTTTCAGACGAATCGCGTTTCTGGAGTTTTCAATGAAACAGGCTATCCTCATCAAATGAATGGTATGAATGGATCACATTGAAGCATTAGAGGATATTGAGCCATGGTTTGAGTTGTGGCACCATGTCCTGATTAAAAAGTCAGTGGTTCAGTGAATTAGGTCAAAAACCCTAATTGTCGACCTGATGAAATTGATGACTGTGGATCTTGAATTGAGATGTAATTTCCATTGTATATTTTCATAGGGATTATTTGAGGATGATTGAAACCTTTGATTGACTTCCTGGGGGTTTTTAGGGTTTCCCAAATGTGATCCCTGATTTCAGTCCCTGATAGTTCAAAACTCTGATCTGAGGATTTGTCTGATCAATCTTTGTGTAGGAGATGTTATGAGCCAATGGATTAGGTCAAAATGATGTACTTGGGGTTTTGAGGTCATGTCCCAAGTCATTAGGTCAAATCCTGAGCAAAAGTCAGGAGTATGCTGTCTTCAGTCAAAACCCTAATTCAGTCGATTCAAAGCTGTTGAGTTTGTTGAAGTGAATCTCTGAGGACCAAATGTTGATTGTTGATGAAGATGATTCATTTGAAATGAAGGGAGAACAAAGCCCTAATTGATTGTTACTTGTACTGATGAGTGATTTCCTGATTAAATCCTGCTGAGTCACAAGTAACAAACACAAGCTATGCAATTTGTTAGAGATGCAAATGATGCATATGCTATGATATGAGGTGGTATCTTAGGTCAAAAATTGGGGTATGACACCTAGGGGACCATTCAAAGACATCAATCATCTTCAAATAACTCATATGACAAGATCCACTGGACATTACACCTCAATTCAAAGTCTACAGTCATCATTGTCCTCTGGTCGACAATTAGGGTTTTTGACCTAATTCCCCAAGATAGTTGACTTTTAATCAGGGCATGGATCTAAAACTCAAGACATGATCCAAGAGTCTCTATTACCTCAATATAATCCCTTTACATCATTCATTTGAGGAGAAGATCTTGTTTCTACACAAAAGACCAAAATCTCACCTTATTTAGAAAAAGTCAACTGTATGGGATCACCATTGACTTTTGAGATTTTTGGTCAAACCATGACTTTCAAGGATCAATATATGGATATTAAAGTCATTTGACCAAAGAAATTCAAAGAAATTCACCAAGGAGCAAAAAGTCGGGAATTAGGATTTTTTAAGGCATGGTGAGAACTCAAAATTTCACCTACACAACTCAAAAAACTTCCAACATGAAAGTTGTAGATCTTGCAAAATAAAACAACATCTTACAAAGGAACTTTTTTCAAAAGATCAATCATTTAAGAGTTTTGGAAATTTTGGAGTTTTAGGTCATAAACACTTAGAAATTTTTCTAAGTGTTTTAACCTAGTTTTCTTCCAACTTTGGCCTCATTTTTCACAAATTTGCCAAAGGATTCTGAAGAAACTCCAAACTAATGATTTGAAGTAGATGTTTAGGGCTTTCCAAATTGTGTTCAACCTTCTCCAAATTCATTTTGAGCTAAGAGTTATGCTTGTTCAAAGTTGGCCTCATGAAGTGAAATTATAGGTCATGTACAATTTGAAACTTTGCAATTTTGTGCATTTTGCTTCACTAAGTGATGCTACACGACCTCTAATGCATCTGAAAACATGCCATGCATCCAAAACCATCATTGCATAAGGATTGGAGAATATTCTCAAAAACATGTGATTATGTAATGATTACATTTGAGAATTTATGACAAATTGGTGATTCATCAAAGGAATCTTCTCCCAACCAATTGGAGCTCATTTCTGCAGCAAATTTGTCCCCTAAGATCAAGCAAAACCGATGGCTAGGGAGTGGTATCAAAGAGCTCATCATTGCACTTGGGATATTCTTTGAAGTTTCTTCATGGCTAAGAAACCAAACTTGCTTCACTAAGCAAGCTTACTATCTCCAATTGCTCAGCATCATTTGCCTATAAATAGAAGAGCATACTTCAGTAGAAAAACACACCAAAGCAACAGAATTCTTGCTTTCTCTTTTCTTTCTTCATACTTAGTTTTTTCAAAGGTCCTTTGGCAAGAAGACTCGGATTCTTCAAACCAAAGCTCTCTCTTTGAAAATAAGTATTCAAACACATTGAGGGAGGCATTTAGAGGTGATCCAAACCTCTGGAACACTTCTGGGCGTGGAGAATCATCATCTTCACCTCTCATTTGGAACACTTGCAGTTGGAGGACCACAGAACAATTCAGGAGGTTCCAAGCAAGGTTAGGCATCCAGGCACGTTCCTCAGGTCATAGTGAAGCTGTTCAGATGGCTGCAGCTCATCTGTAACTCCAGATTCATCATCCTCCATGTTCACTTGAAGCTCAAATCGAAGGAGTCAAGTAGGGCAATTCAGAAGGTTTGAAGACACAACAAGCATCCAGTTAGCATCACTGAGTCACAAGGAAGCTTTTGGGATCATTCATACAAGCCCAGGTGCTCTCTATCATCCTCACGACCTCCATTTTCAGAGGTAAGTTTCTGAACTACACCTCTTTAATTTAAGCATTCTTTGATAAATAGCTCGATTCTATCTTGTTCAGCATCATCAGAGGATTGAAAACCCTCTATCATCATTCATTTATCTTTCAGTATAGTCATTTAATTTGATTTTTAAATTTTAGGGTTCTTCACGATTTCTGGTAAATTAGTTAGATATAGTTAATATAAATCTATGTTAGTTACATATTTAGAACCGTGAGTGAATTTAGAGCAAGTTTGGTCTTTACATCGTTGCAAATGGTTGAGAGTTGAGAGAGTTCAGATTTTCAAAAATTCAAAGCTAGAGGTTGAAGACGACCATGGCTGTGGCGCGCAAAATTCAAATCCAAGGGCAGGGTTTATTTTATTTTGAGTAGTATGCGTTTTACAAACGAATTCATTGTTTGCCCTAGTGGCCTCACATACGCCCTTAGTCTCCTCATGCCTCAAGTCTGGGGTTCGAATCCCCCTCGCCCCAGACTTTTTGATTCTTTTATTTTTTTAATGACTTATCACTTGTTTTGAAACATAACCAAATGGGTGTGTGTCATTGTCACTAAGCGCGCGTTGGCTCAGTGGTGTTGTTTTGGGCTGGTAACATAAAGGGCGTGGGTTCAAACCTGGTTGGTGACAAAACCTATTTTTTACCACTTTTTCCCATTTGATTTCTTCACAACTTCAACCAATTATTTAACCTATCAAATTAAATCATTTTCACTTCATTTTTCACACACTTATTATTTAATATATCTATTTTGTGAATAATCAAAAAAATCATAAAAATATTATTTATTTCATATATTTTTATTAGGTTTAAAATAGTATGTTTTAAGTGTTTTCTTAAATACTTTAAATGCATATATTCATTTTGTTTTAACCTAATTATCTTTGTGAATAATTTTATGATAAAACCCTATTTACTTAGGTCTTAATTAGGTATAGATTTCATCTTTGCCTTAATTAAGTTGACTTTCTGTCAATTTTCAAAACTGTTTTTTCAATCTCCGAATAAATCGAATAATTAAGGTTTTCAAACAACAAAACCTTATATTATTTCAAATCATTTTTCACAACTAATTTTACACCAGTACTATAAAGTACTGGGCCTCTAATAGAGTGTAAGTCCCAAACACCTTCTCTTCTTAGCTTGTTTTCAAAACTGTATTTTCAAAATCTTCTTTCTGTTTTCAAAAACATTCTTCTGGTATTTGAAGGGCATTATTCCCGGTGAAACTCTTCAGATACCTATGTGACCTTTGTCCATCTTCACTTCTTCTGTTTTCAAAAACCATTAACTGTTTATCATATATATATATTCAACTGTTATCCACCAATTACTGTTGAGGCTCTGTACATACTTCTTCAAAGGCCTCCACTCCATCCAGGTTAGGCTTTACAAGCTTTCAATTTACAGTCTTTATTTAAATTACTGTCAAATATAAACTGTGCATATATATTAGTTTAGAACTACGTTTGAGTATAAACCTTAGGACAGTTAAACTATATATATATATATATATATTATAGGAATATGCCTAGGATTGAGAATGTCTTCCCGGTGAAGGCTCTTTCCTAATTAGAGATCTGTAGTTCAAACCCCCAAGATGAATTATTGCCGGTGAAACATCTTGGCAAAAACCTTAGAATCCAAAAATATAGGACACATCCACCCAAAGAGGAATTATTCCCGGTGAAACCTCTTACCCATTTGCTTAGAGCCAAAATAAGTTCAAAACTACATAGCTTTCTCTTGTGCTATAACAAGGACCCTCGATTAGCCTCCTCTTGGGCTTTGTACAAGGACCCACAGGCTTCTTAAAAGCATTTCCAGCTTCCTCTTGAGCTTGTATACAAGGACCCATCAGGTTTCTTATAAACATAGGAACAGGTCTTTAGTCACCTTTTAGCCTACCCTGGTGAGTTTTCTTCCAATTTAAACCAGACTTTTAACAAGCCAAGTTTGTCTCAATTTTGCATTGAGTACACCTTTTGGAATGAGAGACATGGACAGTCTCTGTCACCCTTATCTTCATCAATCTTCCTTAGCAGAGTCTAGGATCCATATTTGCTTATCCTCAGCATGAGTCAGCCTTCATCTTGGGCTTTAAACAAGAAGTCTCTACTAGATAATCTTTCTGCCATTCACCAAAAGAATCAAAATCCTTGGAAAGGGTTAGCTTCCAAATCATTCTTTCATTTTAATAAAAACCCCTGGAAAGGGTTAGCCTCCACACATTCTTTCATTTCAATAAAAATCCCTGGAAAGGGTTAGCCTCCAACATCAGTCTTTCAAAACCAAATATTCATTCTCTTAGGAGATAATTTCCCCAAAAGAGTCAAAACCCCTGGAAAGGGTCAGCCTCCAAAAAAAAACATGATAAAAGTCAGTCTTTTAACAGACAATTTCTCCAGCTGAGTCAAAATCCCTGGAAAGGGTTAGCTTCCAAAGAAAAACAGTCTTTTAATGAATAAAATCTCCTCAGTAGAGTCAAAACCAAAAAAAACAGTTAGCCTCAACCTTGGGCTTCATACAAGGCACCCAAACAATAAAACTCCCCTGTCAAGAGTCAGCCTCAACCTTGGGCATTGTACAAGGCAGATAATAGAGTCTCCCCAGTGAGTTCTTCATCATTCAGTAGCCACAACTTTGGGCTTTGTACAAGGCAGATAAACCATATTTCATGTGTCAAAGATTCCTAACATCTAGGATCTTTTCCCCATAAAGTCATCCATACTCAGTTTATTTTAGAGTCAGCCTCAACCTTGGGCTCTGTACAAGGCAGAAAATAATGTTTTTCCTAGCTAGAGTCAGCCTCAATTCTGGGCTTTATACAGAACACCAAATAAAAATCCATCAAAATAAACACTCTCCAAATAGAGTCAGCCTCAATTCTGGGCTTCGTACAGAACACCAAAAACTCCTTAGTTTAAATACTCCCCAGTAGAGTTATCATTTCAATAAATCAATAAAATCAATCAAAAAGCCTCAAGCTTGGGCCTCATTCAAGCCAGCTAAAGTCAAATCTTTTATACAGTAGATAGACATAGCTTATCTCTATAGAGAGATATTTTTACTACTCTACCACATTCAAACAAACAAACATTTCAATTTCAATTTCATTCAAAGTCTCCCATTTAGGACTCTGAAAGACATGCTCTGGCACATCCCCAGACTTGTACACTTTCCCTAATTTGGATGAGCATCTTTCTTTCATTTTAGAGGCACGATGGCTGTCATACTTGATCAACCAAGTAGACTCCCCTCTTAATGAAACATCATTTTTTAGCTTTTCTGTCACTTTTAAATGTTTGTGGTAGAATAGTACAAATACCTCTCTGTAAAGATGATTTCATGTCTCTTTACTGTAAACAGAGATTTAATTCCAAGCTTCAACCTTGAGCTTCAAGCAAGGCACCAAAAACAAGTAATTTCCCTAGTTAGTTCCCCGAACTACATTAAGCTCTGACTTCCACTAGGGATATGTAGGCATGAGGTTCACAAGGAATCTCAGCGAGCTAATAAAATACCAAAAATAGTCAGTCTGTCTATCTGTCTGTCTTTCTTTAATCAATTCAATTCCTTCTCCTAACACAAAGGAGAAACTTTCCCAATCATTAGCAGCAAACACAATCACAATGACACAGAGAAGGTTCCTGTAGAGTACTACAGATATGTAGGGTGTTTAAACACTTCCCTATGTATAACCGACCCCCCGGACTCCAGAATTTCTAGTCTAGGTGAATCCCCACACTTAGCAAACTCCTAGGGTTTAGTTGAGATCTTTTTTTCCCTTTCCTACTCGTAGGACCAATAAGAAAGTTCGTGTGATATCGTAGGAAGAACTGAAACAAAATTCATCCCACCACGGGCGCATTCTCCTTCCAAATTTCGCGTGAAGGGTCTAGCATGCCGTCCTCCCAAGTGAAACGGGGAGGTAAAGAAAACGACATCCACACAATGGTTATGACATAATCTTCAATCAAAAGTCTTGCAAGGCTGTAAGTCAGAAGGATGGCTCAATCCTATTTACAGGCAAGAGAAAGAACAACATTTATAAGATTGATCTTTCAGATATTGAGAAGCAGAAGGTGACTTGCCTTATGTCTGTTTCTGAAGAGCAATGGGTCTGGCACAGAAGATTAGGACATGCTAGTTTGAGAAAGATTTCTCAGATTAACAAACTAAATCTGGTCAGAGGACTCCCAAATCTGAAATACAAATCAGATGCTCTTTGTGAAGCATGTCAGAAGGGCAAGTTCTCCAGACCTGCATTCAAATCTAAGAATGCTGTCTCTTCCTCAAGGCCGTTAGAACTTCTTCACATTGATCTGTTTGGACCAGTCAAAACAGCATCTGTCAAAGGGACGAAATATGGATTAGTCATCGTAGATGTTTATAGCCGCTGGACATGGGTAAAGTTCTTAAAACACAAGGATGTGTCTCATTCAGTGTTATTTGAATTTTGCACTCAGATTCAATCTGAGAAGGAGTGCAAAATCATAAAGGTCAGAAGTGATCATGGTGGTGAATTTGAGAACAGATTCTTTGAGGAGTTCTTCAAAGAAAATGGTATTGCCCATGATTTCTCTTGCCCTAGAACTCCACAGCAAAATGGAGTTATAGAGTGAAAGAATAGGACTCTACAAGAAATGGCCAGAACCATGATCAATGAAACCAATATGGCTAAGCACTTCTGGGCAGAAGCAATAAACACTGCATGTTATATTCAGAATAGAATCTTTATTAGACCTATCCTAAATAAGACTCCTTATGAATTGTGGAAGAACAGAAAGCCCAACATTTCATATTTTCATCCTTTTGGATGTGTGTGCTTTATTCTGAATACTAAAGATCATCTTGGTAAGTTTGATTCTAAGGCACAAAAATGTTTCCTTCTTGGATATTCTAAACGCTCTAAAGGCTACAGAGTATACAATACTGAAACATTGGTTGTAGAAGAATCAATCAATATCAGATTTGATGATAAGCTTGGTCTTGAAAAGCCAAAGCAGTTTGAGAATTTTGCAGATATAGATATTGATATATCAGAAGCTGTAGAACCAAGAAGTAAAGTTTCAAAAGCTGAAAATCTCATAAGCAAAGAATCAGAAGATCAAGTTGCTGCATCTTTAGAGAATCTCAGAATTTCTGAAGAACCAACAGTCAGAAGATCTTCTAGACTCACCTCAGCTCACTCAGAAGATGTGATCCTTGGAAAGAAAGATGATCCTATCAGAACCAGAGCATTCCTTAAGAACAATGCAGAATGTCAATTAGGTCTTGTTTCTTTGATCGAGCCAACTTCTGTTGATCAAGCTCTAGAAGATCCAGACTGGATAATTGTCATGCAAGAAGAACTAAATCAGTTTACAAGGAATGATGTATGGGATCTTGTTCCTATACCAAAAGGATTCAACATCATTGGTACAAAGTGGGTTTTCAGAAAAAAGCTTAGTGAGAAGGGAGAAGTGGTAAGAAACAAAGCCAGGCTGGTGGCTCAGGGATATAGTCAACAAGAAGGAATTGACTATACAGAAACCTTTGCATCAGTGGCCAGGTTAGAATCTATTCGCTTATTAATTTCTTTTGCCACTCAACATAACATCACTCTATATCAGATGGATGTTAAGAGTGCCTTCTTAAATGGTTATATAGATGAGGAAGTCTATGTCCACCAACCTCCTGGTTTTGAAGACTCTAAGTCTCCAGAACATGTTTTCAAACTTAAGAAATCATTGTATGGATTGAAACAAGCTCCTAGAGCTTGGTATGAAAGATTAAGTTCGTTCCTTCTAGACAATGGTTTCACTAGAGGACAAGTGGATACGACTCTCTTCTATAAAACATATAAGAAGGACATTTTAATTTGTCAAATTTATGTTGATGATATTATTTTTGGAACATCTAATGCTTCACTTGGAAAGGAGTTTGCTAAGTCTATGCAGGCTGAATTTGAAATGAGTATGATGGGTGAACTCAAGTATTTTCTTGGGATTCAAATCAATCAAACTTCTGATGGAACTTATGTTCATCAAACAAAGTATGTGAAAGAACTTCTGAAGAAGTTTAATCTTTCTGAAAGCAAAGAAGCCAAAACTCCTATGCATCCAACGTGTGTTCTAGGTAAGGATGAGGTAAGTAAGAAGGTAGATTAGAAGTTGTACAGAGGTATGATTGGATCTCTTCTATATTTAACTGCTTCTAGACCTGACATTCTATTTAGTGTTTGTTTGTGCGCTAGATTCCAATCAGATCCTAGAGAATCTCACTTAACTGCTGTTAAGAGAATTCTGAGGTATCTGAAAGGTACTACTAATGTTGGTTTAGTCTACAGAAAATCTAAAGAATACAACTTAGTAGGATTTTGTGATGCTGACTATGCTGGAGATAAAATTGAAAGGAAAAGTACTTCTGGAAGTTGTCAATTTCTAGGAAGTCATCTGATCTCCTGGTACAGCAAGAAGCAAGCTACCATTGCCCTCTCAACAACAGAAGCAGAATATGTTGTTGCTGCTGGTTGTAGCACACAAATGCTCTGGATGAAGAGTCAGCTAGAAGATTATCAAATATATGAGAGTAACTGTAATACGGTGAACTGACTTTATTTGAAATGTCGCGGTTAAGCAATAGTCGCCACCGACTTTTATTTTATCCAATATAGAAAGGCTAAAAGAACAGGAAAAGACCTTTTAAAAATATTTTGAGTTCGGGGGGTAAGTTATACAAAGGGAAGGTGTAAGGCACCCTTTGCATCCATGGTTTTCCATGGGCTCTTAGTTGCTTAGCTCACTTTTGAATTGTTTGAAATATTTGAAGTGTCGTGTGTGAATAGTAAAAACTTTGAAGAAGAACTTTAGCTTGTAAATAAGCGTAGTCTTTTTGAATTTGATTTTGAAAAGAGTATGAAAATGATTTTGAATTCAGAGCAAGCAATTAGTAGCAACTACTCTAAGTTTGAAAAATTGTTCTTTTAGCTTTTCGGGTGAAAAGGTCTATCCATACCATAAGAGGGCAGGAAGCCTTTCAATTGGATGTTGAAGGGTCATCGAGTTATCGTTCGCCATAAGACTGTCCCATGCCATAAAGAGGGCAGGTAGTCTAAGGGAAGGATAGAATAGTCATTTAAGGCATCATGCGAGGATACCTTAGCAATTGGGACAATCATCATGTTTTTACCGAGGCAACTTCGAGGGACAAAATTGATGATGATAATGAACCAAAGGCAACATTTGTTTTGCTTTAGGTATCCTCGGAATCGAGGGACTTGACTATTTTTACAATTAGAGGCAACAGGCAACAAGGCAACAAGGAAACAAAAGAGGTTACCCTAAAGGTGAGTGTGTGCACCAATCACGTGATTGTATTCAGATAATATTTATCTTATAATTATAATTATTCTAATTCTGTTAAAGGCTTGCACACCCTAAGATTACTAACCACGCAATTTAAAATTGCAGAATTTAAAGGAGGAAAGATAAATGTCCTACGCTATTACAATAAACACCTGCGGGGATGGGGGAAATTAAAAGGCAGAAAAAATAAGAGGGATGAATAATTTTCTTGAGCTTTGATCTTCCTCGAACTCTTGACCAACTCTACAAATTAAGAGGAAAATAAATAAAGGTGAGTGTATGAATGATTCATTGATTATTTGAAGTAATCCTATTTTGGGCAAAAGGCAAAATAATGAAAAAAACATTAAAATGATATTTAAACAGAAAAAAGATTAGAAACTTAGTTTTTTGATGGATATGGCGCGTGGCTGAAAAACCTTTGATTAACCCTAAAAATGTTAAGAATGAAAAAGAAAGGTTAGTGTATTGAAGTCCCCAACACCTACAAGGGTACTAAGTTAAAGGACAACATCTACCTAACAGTGATTAATGATCATGAAGAAATCAGGGTTTAAGGCACAAAATAAATTTGATTATCCAAAACTAAATTGTTACCCTAAAATAAATATTATCTTAAAAAAACAATTATTTTTAATGTTATAAGAAAAATCGGAATTTCGATTAAATAATTGACAAAATATATTATTAGTAGTAAATATAACTTTTAGGGAAAATAATTAATGAGAAAAAGGAAGGAAAGAAAATAGAAATAAATAAAAAAACAAGAATTATATAGTAAAACATAAAAAAATTTAAAAGAAACTTAGCTGGGATTCTGTGTGGTGGTCCATTGAGGGTGTATGGTGGACTTCACACTTTAATCCTTTGGATTGGCATCCGTTGGGGATCGGATGGTGAGCGTTGAGGGTGCATTGTAAGCATCGCGTGGGTTGTGTGCACAGGATTCGTTGGTAACTGGAATCACTTGAATAATAAAAATAAATTAGTCTCACGCTGGGTTCGAACCCAGGTATTTATGGCAAACATTACAGGTCTATTCCACCTGCACTGCGTTGTTGACTTGTTAGTAATAGCATTATCAATAAATAAATATAAAAGACATGGATTAAAATTGAATGGCAAAACAAACAGTCAAACGTGGGTCCCCCTTATCCACACGCATCCAATGAGATGGAGAGAGAGAGGTGTTTGAATGTTGCTGAAATTTGACTGGCCATTCACGTCGTTCCACGCCTAGAGAGGGGAATTGGGAGTGTTGACCGACCAATAACAACACGTTATTGGTGCCACGCGTGTACGTCCAAAGTCTCATGAAACTATTCATCACCTTCTTAAGTTTTCCTGCGGATTTTGATACGGTTTTACCTGCGAATTCTGCTGCGATTTTCCCCACATGTTCGTGACCTCCTACTGCAATATTTGAAACCTACAAAAAACGATTGTAACAACGAAGCAAAAGGCCCAGGTATCCTAATTAAGGTCTCCCCAATTGATTGGCAGGGTTAGTTTCATCTAATACTTCCTGTAGGCATGAAAATGATGATGGACCTCCTTTGTGCCCTAACAATGGCATCTCCTCCTATATGCACTAAACCTCAAAAAAGATCATTCTGAAACACTCAAAACATGATTAGCAATTGATATATATGCATATGGAGCGTTTATATGGCGTTCATTACAAGTTTCGAAACTAAAAAAATATGCACAAACCGTGGAAGATAAAGGAGGCAGACCTGGAACGTTGCAAGGCTCGAGAATGATTGGTATGAGTTCCTTATGTATTCAGGAAAGAGATTCAACGCCTGGAACTGATTGAGAATAACTGTGCACGAAAAAACTTTATGCCCTAGTTTTTGTTGTTTTTACGACTTTGAAAACCTGGTTTCTCTGCCAATTTTTTGTTCCCCTTTTATGTGAATAGTATGGAATATATATATAATATGAGAATTAGGGTTGAGAGTTTGGAGAAAAATCTAATATTTGATTGGAAAAAATATTGAGAAAAATTTGATTGAATTTTGCACAAAATCATACTATATTTGGTTCAATCATTTTCCAATCAATATAATTGATTTGCTTGAGCCCTAAGAATGATCTTATGATTGTAAAAATCAAATCATGCATTAATTCAATTTTATTTTATTTTTCCTTGATTTAGTTTGAATAAAAATCAACAAATAATAAAATAAAAATTCCAAACCAAGTACCAAAGAAATTTCATGGTCTTCAAGGTGTTTCTCGGGCCTTCATATGATCCAAAACAAAGCCCCATAATTTATTTCATCATTTTTGGTTTTTTACTTAATTTATTTTGCATTTAAATGAATAAAATTCAAATAAATAAAAATAAAAAAGCCAAAAATATAAGAATGGTTTTATAGGTTCTTATTTGGGTCATATATATGTTTGAAGTCCAAAACCTAAGCTTATTAGCTCAAAAACACAAAATTGTTCAATTATGGTTTCATGCACTTCTTGAAATTTGACCAACTTTTGAGCCTCATATCTCCTTCAATATTGATCATATGAAAGTGTTCTTGGACTTTTTAGAAAGCTCAAAGAGTCCTCTAAAGGCTCTTTTTGGTTTCATCTCAATTGAGTCTACCATGTCCAAGTTATGAGCTTTGAGAAAAAAATGACTTTTTGCAATTTTTAGAAGGACCTGTAATGTATTGGCTCATATCTCTCAAATGGTGCATTTTTTGACTTGGCATGTGAGAGACAAAGTTGTAGAGAATTCAATTTCCTTCAAAATGAGCTTTGGATGGAAAATTTCTGAGAAAGTATGAGAAAGATATGGCTGGTCAAAGTTCTGTTGACTTTCACCTAAAAACCCTAATTTAGCAGATTAGGTTTTTTGATGATTTTGGAGCTTTTCTTGATGAATCATGATCAAATATTGATCAAATGATGAATGATACTTAAAAGTTAGGATGCTGACCAAAAATTAGGAACTTTGACTATGATTTGACCATAGTTTGAGTTTTAGGTCAACCAGTCGATTTATTTATCATTTGAGCCATTGAGTGAGCAATCTTTTGAATCAGAGCTTGAAACTTGGAATGAGGGCACTTGGAATAATATGAGAGGTCATGGAATCCACTTGGGATATCATAAGTTCAAGTTCCTTGATTAAATCAGAAACCCTAATTTAGAGACTGTTGTTTAGGAGAGAGATTGCATGCTTCCTTCTTGTATATCTTTCAGCATTTGAAAAGTCAAATGGACTGAAATATGATTAGATATGATGGGCAAATTTTGGGGTATGACAGTAACATTCCTATCTTCTGTGATAATACTTCTGCCATATGTTTATCTAAGAATCCTATCTTACATTCCAAAGCTAAACATATTGAGATTAAACATCATTTCATTAGGGACTATGTTCAGAAGGGTGTTCTCTCTTTAAACTTTGTGGATACAGACCACCAATGGGCTGATATCTTTACAAAACCCCTTGCTGAAGATAGGTTTAAGTTCATTCTGAAGAATATCAGTATGGATTTATGCCCAGAATGAGAAGATGAGAAGATCTCATGTATGGTTAAATTCTGAAATGTGTTGGGATTATGTGAATATAAGAAGTTCTGATAATGATCAATTAGAAGTTCTGATTCTGTTATTACTAACGTTTCATTGTCTAAGTTGATTCAGAATCTCTTTTAAAGTAAAACAGCTGTCACCAGTTTTCCAGAAAATGAACACGTGTTTACTATTTCTGGACAAGCATGCGTGCAGTTGAGGAGACGCCGCCCTAGGTAATTGTGCAAATCATTTTATTTTGTCACTTTATCTCTTCTAACGTCATATCTCATTAAATGAAAATTGATGTCATGTTTTTCTGTAATCATTTCACTTAAACCATTTTGCAGTTATTATTTTTTTCTTTACAACCTTTTATATACTCCCCTTCATCTTTGTTTCATCTTTTTCACTCTCTCTCTTCATTCGTCCCTCTCTTTTTGCATTCTTCGCATAAACCCTAGTTTGTGTCTGAAACTTAGCATATCATCATGAATCCTTCATCAAGTTCCTCAAACCAAGCAAAAACGACTTCCACTCAACTGGTTTTGAGCAAGCGTGGTTTTGCTCCATTGAAGACCTGTTCCATTCCTACTGCAGAGATGGAATTTCTTTGTGAGTCTTCAGTGGACTTTGAAAATCTGAGAGCACATGGATTCAAACCTGAAGCAAAGACAATGGCACAAGGATGATCAAGCTACCTTGATAGATTGGTTGGACCAATTTATCCGGCTCTTGTAAAAGATTTATGGGCTCATGCAACGGTTACTCCAACTACAATCATCACCTTCAGTTCCTGTAATCTCCCCAGATATTCTGACCAGAAGGATTCCGGTTGAAGGCTTTACTACCTTGTTCCAAGCAGAACTTCACAAGGATGTTAAGCAATACTTGGAAGCTTCTGTAAGAACTCAATCTTCTGTTGATCCTGCGTGGATTCGTGGAAGAGTGCTTCCTCCTTTGGCTGACCTTCAGAAGAAGGATCAGAAGAAGCAAGAAGCAAGGCTAAAAAGAAAGGTTCAAGAAGAAGAAGTCAAGAAAGCCAAGAAGCAAAGGGTCACCTTTGATCCTGTCAAAGTAAACTCTCTAGAATTTCAAGACCAGCGAATCAGGGAATCTTTCCGTACTGTAAGAACTACAAATTTTTCCCAGGCAAGTATACCAACCACCTCCTTCTAAACCTCAATCTTCTATCCAACCTTCTCCTTCTGAACATCACAACACCTTCACCATTCCAAATCCTCCTCAACCATCTCTCTCTACACCTGTTTTGAACCCCACTCCACTAAATGTCTATCCTCCCACACCCACTGATATACCCTCCTCATCAACCATCTCCACACATATTCCATCCTTTTCAACCACAGCAGTTCCACCTTTTATATCCCATCCCTTTCCTACCAGAAAATCCAACCCATACTGCCTTCTCTACCCTGACTACAAATTCACCTTCAATCCTCCTGAACCTGAACCTCATATCTACCTGGAGCTGTTCAGACAAGAAGTTATCAGTAGGCTGGATCTCTTGCAAGATGCGTTCTTCAATGAACTTGATGATGTTTCTACTAGAAACCTCTGGAGAAGCTGCAGTTCAGAATGTTGTCCCTCTGAACAGAAGTTGTGAAGCTTCTTCTGGTGAACCCTCTCTTCTGGTGAAGACTCTAGAGGTTATTCAGAAGAACCAAGCTGAGCTAGCTTCTCGTATAGACAAGCAAGAGGACACCAATGTTGAGTTCCGCTCTGTCATGGAGAGGCAGACTGAGAGCAATGCTGGGATTCATGACATGCTGGCCAAGATTATGTCTAAGCTAGGGTCGTCTTAGTCCTTTTGTGTCTTAGTAGTTTCTCTTTGTTTCTTGCATCTGTCTTCTATGCATCTTCCTTGTACTTTCTGATAATTCTATGTTGCTATCAATGAAAATTATCGTTCTTTTCTCTCATAATTGTTTTGTTTTTCATCTGAATCTTTTGTGTTTTTGATGTTATGACAAAAAGGGGGAGAAAATGTGATAAATGATCTGATTTATATTATCAGTTGCTGGGAGAAAGTCTCCACATTTCTAACAGAAATTGCAAGTTCTGTGTCTTTGAGTGTTTTTGCAGGAAGTGAAGATGTTCTTAAAAGCTCAACATGAGAAGCAAAGACATGGGGAAAAGCAATTATGTATGGAATCAAGCTCGTGGAAATTGAAGCAAGCTGAGTGCTATGAAGCTTCAAGATCAGAAGCAAGAAGGAAGAATGTTATGATATTCTGATGATAGAATATGCTCTAACATGTTCTTATTCCTTATATGTTCTGATGCATGTTTTTGTTCTAAATATGCTCTGAAACATTATTGTTTATGCTCTGATACGTATTATATGTTCTGATACATATTTTATGTTCTGATTCATTCATGCTCTGACTTTTGTCGTTTAGTTTGTTCTGTAACATTTCAGGGTGTAGAGATGCTCTGATGATGCTCTGGTACATTCAACAATGTTCTGATACTATCTAGCATGCAATGATTCAAGAAGAAATTCAAGCTCTGAAGCTGTCCTATGGAAGCAAGAATCAGAAGCTATGAATGTTCTGAAGATCTAAGCATATGTGATCGTCTCAACTGAAATGGAAAATACTCAGGGAAGTCCTTTATTTATAAATTTCTTCCAGTATTTATTTCAGGGGGAGATTATTTATCTCAGGGGGAGATTGTTAATCTCAGGGGGAGACATTTTCACACACTATGTTTATATGCTTATGATATAGCTGTGTAATTGTCTTTAGCCGTCTGATATTCTGATTGCAAATTCATATCATTTATATATGTTTTTGTCATCATCAAAAAGGGGGAGATTGTTAGAACAAGATTTGTTCTGATCAACATTCTTAGTTTTGATGATAACAATGTATATGAATTTTGTATGAGATAATGTGGTACTCTAATACTATGCAATTTCCATTTCAGGAATTATATAAAGAGTATGCACAAAATCAGCGCAAGAAACACTGACTCAGAAGGTTCAGCATGCAACATCAGAACATGGTCTGGCAAGACATCAGAAGATGGTCAAGCAGAATCAGAACATGGTCTATGGAAGCATCCGAAGAACTTGAGATCAGAAGTAGAAGCACTGAAGTTCTCATGGTATCACGCTCAGAAGCACTTCAAGGTCAGAAGACAAGAAGATGCTCTGCACCAATCTGTTTGTACTCTGATGATATTCAAACGTTGTTTACACAAACATCAGATCAGAAGCAAGTACTAGATGGCAGGCTACGCTGACTGACAAAAGGAACGTTGAAAGCTATTAAAGGCAACGTCAGTAGACACAGCGAAAGCAAGGCTCGAGGAAGTTGACAAAAGAGTGAAACATTAAATGCAATGCTGTACGGATCACGCAAAGCATTAAATGCTCCCAACGGTCATCTTCTCAAACGCCTATAAATATGAAGTTCTGATGAGAAGCTAGGTTACGAATTCTGAATACAACACTTGCGCAAATTTACAGAAATGCTGTTAAATTCAAAAAGCTCTCAAACTTCATCTTCAACCTCACTACATTGCTGTTGTAATATATTAGTGAGATTAAGCTTAAACTTAAGAGAAAATCACAGTTGTGATGATAGCTTTATAAGAAGCATTGTAACTCTTAGAATTTGTTTACATTAAGTTGTAAGAACTAGAGTGATCAGGTTGTTGATCAGTATACTCTAGAAAGTCTTAGAGGGTATCTAAGCAGATTGTTCCTAGAGTGATCAGGTTGTGATCAGTATACTCTAGAAGACTTAGAAGTTGTCTAAGTGGAAAACCATTGTAATCTTGTGTGATTAGTGGATTAAATCCTCAAGTGAGGTAAATCACTCCAAGGGGGTGGACTGGAGTAGTTTAGCTAACAACGAACCAGGATAAAAATCATTGTGCAAATTGTTTTTATCTTACAAGTTTTAAAGCTACACTTATTCAACCCCACCCCCCTTTCTAAGTGCTTTTCTATCCTTCAACTATCAGATCTAGTACATCTGCTATTCTTTATGAATTATGGAAAGGAAGGAAGCCAACTATGAAATATTCCCATGTCTTTGGAAGTAAATAATATATTTTGGCAGATCGTGAGCAGAGGAGAAAGATGGATCCTAAAAGTGATGAGGGAATTTTTCTTGGATACTCTACAAACAGTAGAGCATATAGAGTATTCAACTCTATAACTAAGGTGATGATGGAATCCATAAATGTTGTTGTTGATGACTCAACCAAAGAAGTTGATGTTACAGATGATGTTGAAACATATATCCCCGTGAATGATCCTGAAGATAGTGTAGACTCTAGTACTAATACTGAACCTAAAGAAACTGAGAGAGGTGAGAAAGTAGCCTCAATCAAAATTCAGAAAGATCATCCTAAGCACCTTTTGAAATTCTGGAACTTATAACAGATGTCAAGACAGATGTCCTAACAACACACAATGTCAAGACAAGTGTTATAACAGCTGCTGACTTACAACACACTTATCAAAACTGAAAGTAAATGACATAATGATAAATAACACAATGAATTGTTAACCTAATTTAGTGCAAATAAAACCTTATCTGGGGGCTACTAAGCCATGAAGGAAGTCCACTATCAGCAATATTAGTTCAAAGCTAAACACCCTAGTTTACAACTTATCGCCTAATCACTATCCATCGCTACTTTTGCCTAGAAGTCGACATCTAGACTTGAGAAATCGTCATCCCACTTCCAATTACCGTAGTTATAAAATAGTCACATACCTTGTGACCAAGGGAATCCAAGTAGAAAGATTACACTTTCAAATAAAAAAATACATAGTTAAGCATCCTAACTAAGAACAATACTTTATCATGCTTAAAAGCTTTTATCAAGAACGACACTCAACTCTCTAGCTTAAAAGCATCAAGAGTGAGAACACACGCCCACCTTAATGTATCAGAAGATACATGAGGGACACAAAAGAACATAAAACATGAAGAGCTTGCGATACTTCCAAAACATCAACCCTTATTGCACCCACGGGTTTCCTTACAAGAAAGCTTAGCAAACTAGGTTTCCCAAGCTCCTTTTTATAGATACTTATATAATGGGCTTGGACTTTGATCTGAATCCAATCTTCTCTTTTCTAAAATATCTACAAGATCTTTTTACAAATTAGGAACAAATTTAAATCAAATAAAATTGAATCTTAGTTTTCCAAAAGAAATCTCAAAGATTATTTTTCTAAAAACATAGACTAATCTGCAGTTGTCCTAAACATCCCTTGATTTCATGCACCTGTAATAATTATTAGAATATTCCAAATTCTCATATTTTTAATCAAATCTTTCAAGGTTTAAAAACAAGTATGAACTGTAAGGATGTTCTGGTGTAGAATGTCACAACATTTGGTAGAACATCTATCAAAACACATAATAGTGGAACCTGTTATGACAGCAGAACATGATGTTACAACATCTTGTTCAACATCAGTTAAGAATCATGTTTTAGCAAAATTATGAAAATACAAAAACCATGGAACTAACAATCTCCCCCTTTGGAAAGTTTTGGCTAAAACAACCATAACATAGTTAAGTCCTGGAGATAAAACACATTTACATGATAGCATGCAAATTATACACAAACTACAAAGGTATATCAGAGATGCACAACAGTTACATATAAGCTCTTTGGAGCTTGTACAAACAGACAGGTCCATTACTCCTCATGTCATTTAGAACTAGTACCCCCCCTCAAAGGAATACCAGAACAAACATGAACTACTCAAGTTCACACATTAGAGGCATATGCAGAATAAGATTATTTAAACAACCTCACATTCAGCAGAATGTCAGAACATCTTGTACACATTCTTCAATCTCTAGTCTTCAAGTTGTTAGAACATGAAATGTTCTAATCATATTTTCTAGTTTTGATGATAACATTAGAAATGAATTTTGTATAAGACAATGTGGTACTCTAATAAGTTTCTTTTTCCATTTCAGGAAAAGTGTAAAAGAATATGCAATATCTTATCTTTCAGATGCTCTGACCCAGATGTTTTGGATGGCTACATCAGAACATGGTCTTGAAGTTATCAGATCATGACTATTAGAAGCAAGGTCTGAAGCTCTAAAGGTATCACGCTCTAAGGAAATTCCATAGTCTAAAGCGCTGAAGTTCTAACTTGCACCAAACGCTGGAAACTCTGATGAACAAAAAAATCACAAAGTATGATTCCAGAAGAAAGCAAATGATGAAAAGCTAGAAAGGCTAGTTTGTGTGTCTGACAAAAGGAACGTTAGAAGTATGGCTACAAAAGGAAAAGTCAGAAAAAGCAGTTGAAGCAAGGCTCAAGGTAGTTGACAAAAGCATGTAACATTAAATGCAGCATGTACTGTACACGCAAAGCATTAAATGCAGAACCGTTCAACGGTCACATTCTCACGTCTATAAGAGGAACTTGTCAACCCAAGAAAAATGCTAGATCTTACGTTACAACTTATAACACACTCTGAATCTTCCTTATGCAAAAAGCTCTTGAACAAAGCAAGCAATCTTCATCTTCAAGCTCACATAATTTTGTATATTTAGTGAGTGTAGCAACCTGCCTAAAAATTAAGACTTTTAAAGTCGCCACCTATTCTACCAGGGCGAATAGGACACCCTACGCAGTTAAGAAATCTGGGTAAGTTATTATAATCAGGTCAAGGGAAGGTGTTAGGCACCCTTAACCCTTTCCTAAGGTTTTGAATTGAGAGGCGGAGGTTTATGGCTAAAATTATTAAGGGTTAATAATTAAGGAAAGCTAATCGGGAAAAAATGAGATTTTCGGGGGAAAGGACTCGCCTTGTTGCCAACTGCCTACGTATCTCCTTAGGGAGAATCAGAGTCAACGTAGTTCGGGCACAGGGTTGTACGCCTTAGAATTTGATATGAAGTGGTTTGAAGGTATTTTGAGTTACCTTATCGAAGTGATGAAAATCCGTAGTTTTGCAAGGTATTTTGAATTACCTTATCGCAGTTTTGAATTTGTAAAAGAGATGGTGTTTTATGATGTGTTTTAAGTTTGGCGTACAACCCTGGTTTAATATGTTACCATTAGTTGCGACGATCAATAGGTTTGATCACCATAGTTAATGGATTGAATGAAGGATTGCTAACCATTCTAATAGATAGATTCGATTATCACGAATAGCAAATGAGTGTGTTTTAAATAATCTAAATTATTAATTTTATTGTTATCCCTCATAATCAATAGATTTGATTATTACATGATAACGAATTGAATATGCGAATCATCGTAACCAATATATTTGGTTAAAATCATTTAGCAAAATAAATGTATTTTTATTACTGGATTTTATAAATTAACTTAATTGATTATTAACCATTGCGACCAATAGATTTAGTCGGAACGAATAATAAATTATATCCTAAGACCTTGGCCAAGTGACCTGTGAGATTGGGCAAACCCTAATGCATTAATAAACCATTTTTAGGTTTTTTATGATTTTTAACAATTAAAATTAATTAAATCAATTAAGTCGAATAATCGAAATAATCGAATAATCGGGAAAAATCCTCACCCTAGTCATTAACCTAATCCTAATTTTACTATCCTAATTGAGTAAATTAATTAAATCAAATATAATTAATTAACATTTAATTTAAATAATAATAATAATAATAATAATAGAATATGTAAAAAACCTGGTAGTGATCATGTGTTGCTGGCCTTGAGGGTTCATGGTGGAGCCTCCAGTCCTTGATACGTTAGATCTGGATCATTGGAGATCCTGTGGTTAGAAGCTGAGGGTGTACGGTGCGCCTCCCTTTTGTGTATACGTGCTGGGATATGGAAGAAATAATAACCAAAATAATAATACAGACCCAGGGATCAAACCCAGGTCTTTTACATCACATGGGTCTTTTGTTACCAAGTCTGCTGCTTCATGTTAGTCGTTATAATAATACACACAATAATTGATATACACAACAAAGATCCTGGATGGACAATCAAGCATAAGTCAAACCTGGGCCCACAGTTATACGCGCGGACCATTAAACATGGAGAGAGAGCTTTGGTTTTGTTGACCGCCCACTTATATTGCACGCGCGTGGAAGGAGAGAGAAGGAGCTTATTGACTGGCCAGTGACGTTCCTACACACGTGGCAAGGGAAATCCAAGAAACTGTTGACTATCTTCTTCACGTTTCCTGCGGAATCAGTCATGGATTCTGCTGCGACCTTTCCTGCGAAAAAACCTTCGATCCTTAAAACCTGCAAAAACGGCCACAAACAAAAAAACAAAGCGCCCAGATCCCTTTAACAGGTCATGATAAACACCATGGTGCCTTCGTTTGGACTTGAAACAGCCTACATATTTGCAAACAAAGGCTTGGTTCTTGTAAGCCCTAACAATGGTGCCTCGAGTTCTAGGCGTTAGAACTCCGATCTAATGAACCAAACCTTACCTAAATTGTGTCAGAAACTCAAATGAATCGTTAGAGGAGATTAAAACACAAAGAAAAGTGAGATTCAGAAACAGAAATATGAATCGAAAGTGATGAACATGGGGCACTCGTTTTATACGTTAAAAGGCTTAGCTTATGATTCAATACTACCTTTTGATGCTTCTAGAGACGGACGGAACGAAACTTTGGCTTTGATAATGACTGTATGAATGGATACGAATTCTCACCTTTCCTTGATTTTTTTTACTTTCAAACCCTAGCCTTTGCAGCCATTTTTCGTCCCCCTTTTCGTCTGAAGTTATTGAGTATATATAGTGGATCAGATTAGGGTTGGAACCTTGAAATAAATCTATGATTGCCATGAGAAAATATTTTGTTTGAGAAAATCATGCAAACTTGCTATTTTGGTATCTATCATATCTCTTTCTCTCTCCACGAAATTCCCTTGATTTGTCCTAAATATATTGCTCCATATTTGATAGAAATAAGATCTCACCCCAATCTTTGATTATTCTTATTATTTATTTAATTTTAATTGATTTTTATGAATAAAACCTCAATATAATAAAATAAATAAGTAAGAAGAAATAAAAAAGGGAATTATGGGCCCATAATTTACTCATGATCCTGTTTAGAAACTTAAACTTAGGCCCATTAGCTCAAAAATAAAACATTGGCCACTTTACATTAGGTGCATTTCTTCAAAATCAACCAACTTATGCAAACCATAACTCCTTCAATTTTTATCATATGGAGATGTTCTATGACCTTTTGGAAAGCTTAAAGAGTCCTCTAAATGACCCTTTTGGTTTCATCTCAATTGAAGCTTCCATGCTCAAGGTATGAGCTTTGACCCAAAAGGTGTTTTTGTTGACTTTTTGGAGAACTTGTAATGTATTGGACCATATCTCTTGAATAAAGCATTTCTGGCCTTGGCATGTGAGGAAAAGTTGTAGAGAATCCAATTTCCTTTAGAATAGGCTTTGGTTGGGAAATTTTTGATACTCCATGTGAAAGTTATGACCAGTCAAAGTTGAGTTGACTTTTCCTATAAAAAACCCTTAATTTGAACCTTTCGACTTTGTTCATTTTTGAGTCTTTATTAACGGATCATGATCAACCTTTGATCAAATGATGGATATAACCTCAAATACTTGATGTCGACCAAACGTCTTGAAGTTTGACTGTATTTTGACTATAGTTGACTTTTAGGTCAACATAGTCGACTATTGATCGTCTGAGCCATTGGGTGATCAAACCTTGAAATTGAAGCTTGACTTTTGACATGGAGATGATTTGAGACATATGATACACCTTGAGATCCATTTGAGGCCTTAGAGATTCAAACTCTTTTGATAAAGTGTAAACCCTAATTTAGGATAGGAGATAGTGACTTGAGAAAACCCTTGAACCTTGAGTCATTGAAGATGAAAAGAGGAGGGCAAATTTTGGGGTATGACAGTGAGTTCTAGATCATAAACTTAAGAGGAAAAAAATCACTTAGTGATTACAGCTTTTTAGAAGCATTATTATCTCTGTCTTGTTGATTATATATTTGTAAAATAAATTCCTTGAGTGATCAAGTTGTGATCTGTAGACTCTAGAAGAGTTAGATGTTGATCTAAGTGAAGAACCATTGTAATCAGTTTTTTGATTAGTGGATTAAATCCTCATTGGAGGTAAATCACCTGTGAGGGTGGACTGGAGGTAGTTTGAGTTCAAACGAACCAGGATAAAAATAATTGTGTTCATTATTTTTATTTGTCAAAAAGAAACAACCCTTATTCAATCCCCCCCCCCCTTTCTAAGTGTTTTTCACTCCTTCACAAGCCAGAGTAGCACAATCAAGAAGCATGACAGACTATCATGCTTCCCCCAAATAGTTGCAGTAGGCAACCACAAAACTATTCTTAGTAGTAGCACTGTAAAGATGTATGTCAACCAGCATGCTGTAGCATGTGTTGTAAAAATTTGCAAAAATAGAGTAAATGTAAAGCAAATGGAAGCACAAAAATATAACAAGTAAGCAACACACACTAACAATTGGAAGCACATAAACAGTTGGAAACACACAAGCAGATCACCTTTAGGCAGTCTTCCATCTTTTTCCCCTGTCAAAAAGCCTTATACATTCCTTATCGCAATCTTGCAGAGTCATTATGTTCCATCCCTTGTACATAGAAATTTGAGTAAGCTTCATCAACCTCGAAAAATAAAGGAAAGATGCAGTAACCATTGCACTCCTCCATGTTCGTAATTGCTATAGTTCTTCAATAATGCAGATTCCTAATTCACCTTTAAGCTTTTCAAACTGATTAGCATCCAAAGCTTTGCTGAAAATATCAGCGAGTTGTTTTTCAACGGGTATATGCTATAGAGTTATCATACCCCAATTTTTTACCCTAAGATTTCCCAGTCATTTGCATTTTTACCACTAATCAAGATCACAATCTTGAGTTTGACATTTAGCTTTGTGCTCATATTACCTTTGGAGGGATCACCAAGAACCCATATTTGTGTACTTGTGAATATTTCTTTGTTATGTTATATTAACCAAAATACAAAGATGATACCTCTTTCTTTCAAATATTTGTGCATCATAGGTGATTGAACCAAATGCATTCATATTCTCTCCTAAAGCTAGGGTTTTGAGGATCGACACTCAATTAACTAGTCATTCATGGAAGCTCAATGGCTTAGACTTCAAAAGAGATTACCTCATCATCAAATCTCATGTTTTTAAGAATCTCTTAACTTCATTTGATCACGTTCATCTCAAGATCATGTGGCTTGATTCTTCAAGAAACTCCATAGGTTCATGTGTTTATTTCCATGCCTTCTTCAACAAGCTTCATCAAGCCATGAACCTTAAAATCAAGTTTTCTTCAAGAAAACATCATTTCAAGGTCTTATGTACCTCCTAATGCAAGGAAAATTCAAGAGATTCAAAGTTGATTCAAAAAGTTAGGCCTAATTTGACAAGTCTTTGATTCTATGATCAAAAGGGCATAACTCCCTCAATTTTCAATATTTTTGAGTGCTTATTTTTCAAAATGATTCTCCTTGACACCAATGACAACTTCTATTTACAAGTCAAGAGGAATTTTTTTAAAGAAAGTCATCAAAAGTGAGAAGACATTGTATGTCTTCCTTTGAAAGTTCAAGGAGTCCACTTCAAATAATCATAACTTGCTCATATTTTATCATTTTGAGCCCACTCTTTATGCATAATTATCTTAAATGAGTAACATTTGAAGATCAAGAACCAATTTTCAGGGGAAAGTCATCAGATAAGGGAAAACATTAAAGGTCACTGAAAATTCTAGTAACACATGCTCGATGTCAAACTGGATGTTATGACATCCACAATTACGCAGCACAGACAATAATAACAAACAGCATAAAACAGTAAAGAACACACATAATTGTTTACCCAGTTCGGTTCAAACAACCTACTCTGGGGGCTACCAAGCCAGTGATGAAGTCCACTATTAGCAGTATCAATTCAGAGCTAAACTCTCAGTTTACAACTCCTCACTTAATCACTACCCAATGACCCTTCTACCAAGGTTCTACCTAGATATGGAATATCTCCATTCCACTCCCCCTCAATCACAGCAGTGATAACACATACACAATAAACAATTACAAATAGAAGACAAACTTCAAAAACACACCTTGATCTGCTTAAAAGCTTCAATCAAGAGACACACACTCGTGCTTAAAAGCTTAGAGTGACACAAATAAAACATAAACTAATTCCAACACAATCATCAAAGATAATAGCGTGGATCACAAGAGACAGTTACAGAACAATCGTTCTTCACAATACACAATCTTCTGTCTGCGTTCCAAATTAGGATCTTCTGGACAAAATATGCAGCACTCAATAAAAAGTTTCCTTAACTGATTAAAAGGATAAATCAGGAAACACAATTAATAAATAATAACAACTCCTGCTGTCACACATGGATGTCATGACATCGATCATGACATTCATTACAAAACCTGTATTAGCTCCACACATATATACAACCTGCACAAACACAATCAACCAGGTATGTTTTACCAATAATGCAACCAACATGCAAAACACCTTCAATCTCCCCCTTTGGCAAATTTTTGGCTAAAACATCCTGTCACACCATACCAGAGAAACACTTGCAGCAGATAATAAAAAAAACACAAGCTAATACAAACAAACAGCATACATCACCAGTATGCACACAATGCTCAGACAAAAACAGACGGTGCATAAGAGTAGCACAAGCCACAAGAGTAGCACAAGCACAAACAGATCAACACAAAGATAAGCAAATAGAATTGTTGATCACACACAACCACCATTCTTGTTGTTCTGGGGTGACACATATTTCTTCTCCCCCTATTTGGCCACAAATGTTGCCAAAGCCAAAAGAAGTGTCTTCTCCATCTGTATTTTTTTTGTTTTTTGTTTTACTCTATGGTTCTTCAAGGATGCAGAGTCCAAACTTGCTTCGCAAGTGCTCAAATTGTGTAGCATTAGGAGTTTTTGTGAAAATGTCAGCGATTTTGTTAGAATCATTCTCGTCACTCTTGTTAGAATCATCTTCAATATGCATCATATGTACCATTTGCATACTTGCATCATTCAGAGTTGTTTCAGGGTTGCCCCCTTCTGACTGAGTGTGTGTGCAAGGTATTGTTTCAAGAGAGATGAACCGAGATTGTTGAGGCATCTCAACATTGTGAGTTAGCTCTAAACCTGTTTCTAAGGTAAAATTGCACTATGTGATTAAACTAGGGCTATTGTAGTGGGATGTCATCTGATAGTTCTCATGGATATCTAGCTTGTTGGAAATTTCTGGATCAATAGTTGACTTTTGCACGAGGTTCCCCTTGTCCTCCACTTTGTTTTTGATGTAGTAAGGCAACGTCATGACATTCCACTCTATATTCTAGTGAGATACACCAAGGTATGTCCATCTTGATTTAAACCAGTTCAACAGATTGGTGGAAATCATACCTGTCATCAGTTCAGCATCTTCTGCTATGATTACAAGAATCCTGCTTTCCTTGCTTACTCGATCTTCCAAGTGTGATTGTGAGTCTAGAGCTCTTTCCATCCAGAATCTCGAGACTTGGTCTATCTCTAGAAACTTCTTTCTCAGGGGATCCTGACTGTTGATGGATACCTTCCTTGGGACAGTGTTTGAATCATTGATATCCCTTTGAATGATTCTTTGGATATTTACTGAAGAACTCTCATCAATCCAGGATGCTTTGTTTGTCTCAGTTTGCACAGTTGAGCTCTCAGCCAATTTTGATGTTGAGACATCTGCATTAACATTGACCTGCTCTGCTGAGTGAGTCAACTCACTTCCTTCTACAATATCCTTTATGACTGTTTTGTTCTTGTTTGTAGCTGAGAAACCTAAATCCTTTTTGTGATGTTTGTTTCGCCTGGATTTCCTTTTTCTGGAGTTTCGTGCTTTCTTTACAACCTTCTCTTCAGGTATGTGATGGCTTGAGTGATTAGCTTTCACCCATGGCTTTTATTGCGATGGCTTCTTTTTAGTCAGGTTCTCCTGATGAGGTGTACTTCTATAGGAAGACTCCTGAGTCTCAGGGAAAGTAAATCTCAGGTGACCTAGCTTACCACATTGATAGCACCTTTAGACTGAGATAGGAGTGTGCTGAGCCTCTTGTTTTGACTTCTTTCCCCTTTTTGTGTCTCGCACCTCTCCTTCTAGATCAACAATGTTCATTATGAGTTTTACTCTTTCTTCTTGTAACAGTGCATAAGCATTTTCATACATTGTCAATCTCTTGCTCAATTCCCCATTTAGTACACACATCTCAGAGTATCTAGTAGCTAGTTCTTCGCTGGTGAGTTCTTCAATGAAGATCTCATCATCAGACTCATCCATTCCTCCTATTAGGACTCTTGTTCTGGGAGTAGAAGCTTCTGATTTGATGGTTCTTTCTTGATCTTTTTCTTCATTGATCCTATTGGTCATGGGATAAGTAGTTAGAGACTTGAAATTTGTTGGCTCCCATAGATAACAATTGTTTTCAGATCTGACTTCTTTCATGACTTCTTCATTTTCTTTGTTGGTAACAATGCACTCTTCTTTAGTGAATCTGACATACATTCCTTCATCACATAGTTGGCTGATGCTTATAAGGTTTGTGGTCAGTCCTTGCACAAGTAGAACATTATGTAAGTTAGGAACACCCTGACCTTCTATCATGCCAACACCTTTGATTTCTCTTACATCTCCATCACCAAGAGTCACATAGTTGGATTCCTTAGGTTTGAGGTTTACCAGTGAGTTCGTGCTACCAGACATATGGTTTGAGCAGCCACTGTCAAGGTACCAATCTTCTTTGGTGGGCATTCTTAGAGCGGTGTGCGTTATTCGAGCAACATTCTTAGCTATCCCAGATTGCTTCCTGTTACAAGTATCATGATCAAGTTTGACTTGTTGAGTTTGGTCTGGATATCCAAATAGTCTGAAACAGAATGGCTTTATGTGACCAAATCTTCCACAGTGATGACACCTCCACTTCTGGAACCTTTTCTTTGAGAGCCTCCTTCTTATGTTTCCTTGATGTTGTGACATTTGGATTGACATAAGGTTAGTCATGCACTTCTTGGATTCTATCCTCCTGAGTCCAGAGATTAATTCCTCTTTAGCCACGAATCCCACTCCAGACATGTCTCCTGATCTTTGTCCAGGTTCCAGAATTTCTTCTAGAGTATCAGATCCATTGTTCAGCACTTTGAATGACTTGGTCATTTGATCAAGTTTGTGTTTCAACATGCTTACTTCACTACTGAGGGAGTCTATGGTTGTAAGATGTTTAATCTTTTCAGATTCTAGGTCTCTTATGATCACCTCTTGCTTCTCCCCTTGTTTGCAGACTTCAGCATTTTCACAACACAACTTCTTGTACGAGGCAGCTAGTTCATCAAAGGTTAGCTCATCATCACTGGGATCATCTTCAGATTCATAGATCCTTGTTGAAATTGTGAAATGCTTTGCAGTTTCCTTTTCTGAATCTGAGTCTTTGTCAGACCAAGTAACAGTCAATCCTTTCTTTTGCTCCTTGTGGTAGGTAAGACATTCAGCTCTAATGTGTCCAAATCCTTCACATCCATGATATTGAACCCCTTTCCCTAGATAGGGTTTCTCCTCATATTTGAACCTTTTGCTTGAGTCATATGTCTGATTGATGTCATAGAAAGTGTTCTTGACATTGGGTCTGGACTTCTAATTAACCCTTTTAATAAGTTTGTTGAATTGTTTTCCAAGCATGGCTATGGCGTCTAATAAATTTTCATCACTTACACCATTGCTTTCTTTCGAATCATCACGTGTGTTGGTGACAAACGCAATGCTTTTGTTCTTCTTATCAATAGGCTCACAGATGCTTGACTCAAAGGTTTGGAGAGAACCAAGAAGTTCGTCCAGCTTCATGTTGCTGATGTCTTGAGCTTCCTCGATGGCAATTACCTTCATATCAAATTGCTTCGGCAGTGATCTGAGAATCTTCCTTACCTGATTTTCTTCAGTCATTTTCTCACCTAAGGCTGCAGAGTTGTTTGAAATCTCTCGGATATTCATGTAAAACTTATGAATGGTTTCATCCTCTTTCATCTTGAGATTTTCAAACTTAGTGGTAATTATTTGAAGTCTCGACATCTTTACCTTGGACGTACCTTCATGTGCTGTTTTGAGAATATCCCAAGCTTCTTTAGCCAGCTCACAGTGTTGCACAAGTCTGAAGATGTTCTTGTCAATACCATTGAATATTGAACTTAGGGCCTTGGAATTGCCCAACGCTAACTCTTCTTTAGATTTACTCCATTGAGTTTCAGGAATTAGAACAGTGGTTCCATCTTCCAGAATTTTCTCAGGATGTTTCCATCCACTTTCAACAGCTCTCCAGGCCTTGCTGTCCACTGACTTAATGACTGCTACCATACGAGGTTTCCAGTAGTCATAGTTAGAGCCATCCAGGATAGGTGGTCTGTTTCCAAACACTAACAGTTCCTTCTCCATAGTACCAGAATTTTGTTATCCCTAGATCTCACCCAGATGTAAACAGGCAGGGTGCCTGCTCTGATGCCAATTGAAAATTCTAGTAACACACGCTCGATGTCAAACTGGATGTTATGACATCCACAATTACGCAACACAGACAATAATAACAAACAGCATAAAATAGTAAAGAACACACAGAATTGTTTACCCAGTTCGGTTCAAACAACCTACTCTGGGGGCTACCAAGCCAGGGATGAAATCCATTATTAGCAGTATCAATTCAGAGCTAAACTCCCAGTTTACAACTCCTCACTTAATCACTACCCAATCACCCTTCTACCTAGGTTCTTCCTAGATATGGAATATCTCCATTCCACTCCCCCTCAATCACAGCAGTGATAACACTTACACAATAAACAATTATAGATAGAAGACACACTTCAAAAACACGCCTTGATCTGCTTAAAAGCTTCAATCAAGAGACACACACTCGTGCTTAAAAGCTTAGAGTGACACAACTAAAACATAAACTAATTCCAACGCAATCATCAAAGATAATAGCGTGGATCACAAGAGACAGTTATAGAACAGCCGTTCTTCACAATACACAATCTTCTGTCTGCGTTCCAAATTAGGATTGCAGGTCTTTTTATATGCAGTCTTGGGCCTTGGGATTTTTTAGAAACACATTAGGGTTAACAAAGTTAACCTAATTCACACGCAAACTGTATGTTACACAATATGCTGTCAGTAGGATCTTCTGGACGAAATATGCAGCACTCAATAAAAAGTTTCCTAAACTGATTAAAAGGATAAATCAGGAAACACAATTAATAAATAATAACAGCTCCTACTGTCACACATGGATGTCATGACATCGATCATGACATTCATTACAAAACCTGTATTAGCTCCACACATAACCTGCACAAACACAATCAACCAGGTATGTTTTACCAATAATGCAGCCAACATGCAAAACACCTTCAGTCACCTTGTGGACTTAGTGAAATTTCAAGTATGGCATGCCTATCTTCAAAAGTGAATAACTCTTTTAATTTTTCATAATCTATGGGTGATTCTTTTTGACAAATGTTCATATTGAATAAAATAATATATAATCTTCAAAGGTCCAAGCCAAATTAATGCTTTAAGACACTCAAAAATCCCATGCCCTTTGTGCATAAAACCTGGTCATGACATGTTTGTTACAAGGCCTGACCTAGTTTTTCAGGTTTTAACCTCAAGCTCATAAGATCATATCTTCCTCCTCTAGCATCCGATTGATTCCATTCTTTTTTCATTGTGTTCTATGTAATTACGAGAGTATTTGACTCAAAGAAAATTATGAAACGCAAGAGCCAATCTCAAATGGCCTTGGTTTGAACTTGGTATCTCAACTCTAACCATAAGTGCATAACCAATTTTGCATAATCACTCTAATTCAAATTAAAAGCCAAATTGATGTGTGTTTTCAGTCTAAACATGATTAGTGAAATGTTCAAGAGAAGTTTGATCAATAAAACTCATGTTTTGTACTCGTTTTGATGGAATTCCGAGTCACACATTTCATGCTTCGACCTTCAGACAAATTCACTCAAAACTTGATCATTTCACAAGCTTCTTGATTCCATGAGCTCAGCTATAAATAAAGGATCATCCCCCATTCATTTCCCATGCTTTTGAGAGCCAATTGACCCCTGTTCAAATCCCACATGAACTCTAAACTTGAATTTTCGTTTTCTTCATTGATCACCTTAAATCACAAAAATATCCATTCAGTTAGCTTCATTAAACTTCTCTGAAGCAAACCATACTCTTAGAAGCAAGAATCTTTCACTGAATCAATAGATTGAAGTTCATTTTCAGAAGATTTTGAGCTTACTTCGTTCAGGTAGAAATATTCATCAAGTCAACTCAAATTTATGTCTAATGTGAAGCATTTGATTCACTGATACTCATTGCACAATAAATTTTGTTAGTGTTTTCATGTTGGCTGCATTTGTGGTAAAACATACCTGGGTGTTTAATGTCTTGACTGATGTCATGACATGATTTATATGGTGTTATGCAGGCTGCATATGTTTAAGCTAATACAGGTTTTTGTTAGTGAATGTCATGACCGATGTCATGACATCCATGTCTGACAGCAGGAGCTATTATGGTTTATTATTATGTTTCCTGATTTATCTCAATCTACAATTTAGGAAACATTTTATTGTGTGCTGAATATTTCTCCTAGAAGATTTTGTTAACAGCACATTCTGTAACAACCTGATGACGTGTAAATTAGGTTAACTTGGTTAACCCTAATTTGGTTCTTGGAAAGCCCGAGGTCCAAGAGCTGCATATAAGAAGACTGCAATCCTAATTTGGAACGCAGAGAGAATTGTTAATTATGAGGAACCGTAGTTCTGCGTCTGTGTGTTTAGTCTCTTGTACTCCAAGCAATTGTCTCTTTATGATTGTTTTGGAATAGGTTGTTTTTGTACTTTGTCACTCTAAGCTTTTAAGCACGAGTGTGTATCTCTTGATTAAAGCTTTTAAGCAGATCAAGGTGTATTTTTGAAGTGTGTCTTCTCTCTAATTTGTTTAATGTCTGTTTGTAATCACTGTTGTGATTGAGGGGGAGTGAGTGGAGATACTCAGGTCTAGGAATAGATTGGAATTACATTGCGTAGGTCTTAAGTGAGGAGTTGTAAACATGGGAGTTTAACTCTGAATTAATTCTGCTTATATTGGATTCCCTCCCTGGCTTGGTAGCCCCTAGAGTAGGTATTGTTATATACCGAACTGGGTGAACAATTCGCTATGTTCTTTACTGTTTTTATGCACTTCTGTTTTAACACTTTATTTTGTCTGAGTGTGGATGTCATAACATCCAGTACAACATTGTGTGTGAGGTACTAGAATTTTCAAATTTTAAGGTTTAGCTTTGTTTGATGCATCTATTTTCAAATCCCTTTTTAAATCTTCTTTTGGTTTTTTCCAAAACGAGTGAGCTACACTTTGAATAAATGTTTCGCGATGATGTAGTTGAGATCGTCCAAGAGGGACGAACACAATGCTACCACTAACATTTGATTTGGTTACACTTTGAAGAATCTTCAAATTTTTGTAGATTCCTCTTGAATTTGTAGGCTAGAGGTTGAAGATGCCCTACGTGTCATCATCAACCAATGAGAAAATGCCATTTGAAATATTTCTATTGGTTGTTTGTTTTAAACGTTTTATATGGTTGCTTTAGTTGAGGTCCATGATGCACCATAAGTTGGTGACCATTTGATCTATCCACGTCATTTAATGAAAGAGATCCAACACGCCTTGTTTTTTCAGATTATTTTATTTTTATTTTATTTGATTTTACTTCAAAAATTCATATTTCCTACATTTTAAATAAAAAATTATGAAAAAAAACACCAAAAATACTTTGAATCATTTTTTTATGACTTTTTTTCATATTTTTATTTTATCATTTGATATCTTTAATATTTTCTCCTTTTTTCTTTGAGTTTTAATTGGTTTAGAAATGCTTTTGAGTATTATAAAATTCTTGAAAATTTTGGAAGTGATCCTATGATAGTCCTGGACTTATGATGATCTTTGGTTTGAACTTACTTGATGCTTAGATGCTTGAACTGATTTTTTCTTCTTATTTTGTATTTTTAAAATCCTTTAAAAAATATTTTAATATTTATTTCTTAATATTTGGCTTGATGATCCATTTGGTGAGGGTTTATGATTTCATTTTCATCCCCTTCATCTCTTTTCTTTTGATTTGTGGGTATAAGTCTTGATGGATCCATTGTGTAGAGGCTATGATTTTATCCTTCTTCTGATGGATCATTAAGATGAGATCCCATCTACTATATACTATCATACATTTACTAATCAATTAACCAAACTTAGCAATTTGTCTCTTCCAAAATTTTCTTTTACAAAGGAAAAAGGGCATTTTCGTAGTCAACTAAATACAACACAAAGTATTCACCTTTTCAATAACCAAGCTCCAATTGTTAGTCTCTCATTGATCCAATTTCATTTTTCCTCTTTCCTTCCATAACATACCCTATTTCTCATTACTATCTAGAATTTTCTCTCTCCGTGCCCTCTTTTCTCTCTCTTTCCCCTCCCATGTTCTCTCTTCTTCCTATCTTTTTTACCTCTCAAACCCTACCGCCGCTGTTTCCCTTTCACCACCCCTTCTTTGAGGCTTTTGTTACTGATATATTATTGTTTTCTTCTATTGTTTTCAGTGGTTATCTTCAGGTGAAACACGCAAATAAAAAACATTATGTAAAGATTGCATTTTTGCTTCATCAACTACAACCCATTTATTAAATATGGATTATGAAAGGATTAAAAAGCCTCAAGTTCCATTCTATCTATCTCATGTGTTCCGCCAACTCCTTTTGGTTTGATTTCAATTTTTTCTTAACATTTCACTCTTTTCCCCATCGTTGTGGAAAATGATATATCAATGTTAAAATTGTTTACTCTTCCCGACTTTGCTGCAAATTGTAACACTTCTTTCTGATCTGTTCCTTTTTAGGGTTATTTCATAATTTTGTTTTTTTATTTTGGTCATATTGGGAATTTGGGTATGCAAGGTGGTGGAGGATTTTCACCTGGAAAATTGAGAAGCATGCTACTTGGTGTGGGGAAGAAGAGGAAACAAGAGGAAGAGCTTGATTCTAATTTCACCTCAAGATAAATACTTTTTGACTGATTTTTAAGATTTGATTTTTCTGACATATTATCTATTGTTTTGAAGTGGTTTTGATAGAGATTTAGGATTTGTGAATACTTTCGGGGCTTTTGTTTCTCTTTTGATCTTATTGAGTCATGAACCATTTCAGTAAAAGTTTGTTTACCTGTTGCAGGAGAGTGTTTGTCTCAAATGGGGATATCTGTTGCAATAAGTGTGAACAAATAATATGGAGATAACTTCACATGAGAAATGTATGTTGTGGGAAAGTAGTCTTGTATGGAGAATCAAGTCTTTCTAGGTTAAAGGCTATGTTATGGTAACTTTTATTTGAAGACAAAATTATTATAATTATAAATGATTAATTATATTGTGAAAAAAATATGGAGTGAATCATTTCCGACACTGTCTGTTATATGAATTATATGTGTAATAGTTATCTGAATTATTTTTGTTTTAGGTACAGGTATGCTTACGGGGCTCAAAATATTTTTATACGAGACTTCATAGATATGACAGTTAGTGCTTCATTATCCATGGTGAGTGTTTGTTATCTCTTTAAGGATATTATTCTTAGCATGAATCAGTTCCATTAATATTTGGTTTCGACGTTAGCAATTAAGTGTTGATTTATAAAATGGCAGCAATTCTTGATGAGAAGGAATTCTGGGAGGCTGCTACTATTGTGGAATATGACGATAAAGCTCTTAACTCTGCTAAAGAACTCGGGTTGTTGGTCATTTTTTTAATCTATTAAATAATGGCTTTGCAAATTGCTTTATGATTACTGATGCCCTGTTAAACAAAATGAAAGCAAAGGATTGTTTAATTGTTTTATATTGTTTTGGTGTATTTTGTTATATGATTTTCTTCTGCGAGTGGGGGTATAATTTATAATATTTTTCATGTTCTTTTTTCTTAAAATTAACAAGTATTCCTTGGAAAGTTTAATTTTTGTTTCTCCCCAACTAACATAGGCATGCTTATTAATTTTACAGCATCATGGATAATGCTGGAAGGAAGCCTTTGCTTTTGGTAAATTCAAAGCTCATAATGTTGTAGTATTTCACAATCCAAAAAGGTCCATTTGTCCAAATGATTATGACTTTTAAATTCTAAATTCTTTTAACATTTAAATTGTTCTATTCTTTTTTTCTTATACTATTCTATTCAATCTTTGAATTTATTAGGAGTTATATTATTGCTATGTATATATTAATAATTGTTTATGGAAAATTGAATTAGTCAATTATATGAAATTTGGTAAAACTTCTTTACTTCACATTTTTCGTATCATTCATAAAATATTACACCACAAATAATGCACCCGGACGGCAGCACGGGTCTCTAATTAGTTATGATAAAAAAGAATACATTTGGACGCTTGATTTTGTCTCTGACTAGTTATTTTACATGTGTTTCAAATTTTAGGAGAATGATTTACATATCATTTTGTTCTTAAACACATAAATTGTTATTGAACGACCTCGTTTTAGAGTGACTTCTATATAAGTTACTTGGCGATTGCTTAAAATAGCGCTAAATTTGTCCCGTATCGGATTATGATCATTCATGACCTAAACTTATGTTTACAACCCCAAGGATGGTTGATTAATTGACAATTGGCTCAACACCTTTGAAAACATGTTGTTAGGAGGCTTTGATTCTATCAATCCTCTAATGAGATTTCATCAATTTTGGCCTAAGTTCACTATTCACTATTCAACCATTATTGGTCATTCACTTTGACAACTAACTTCTAATCACTAACTTCTAACTTTACTTTTATGCTTATTTTATTATTTTGCTTTATTATATTTTCTATTTTATCTTATGCTTTTATTTTACCATTCATCATCCGCTATCATGTTTATGTTTATGCTCATTTTCCTTTTGGCCATTTGGACATATGTTTATGCTTATGAATCTTTTCTTTTGTCCATTCGTACTTTTTATTTAGTTTTTAATACATTAATAATCAACTTGAACAATAAAAGACTTAAAGCTCTCTTGGATTATAGTTACTGTTAAGGGTGAATTAATGGTAATTTCATGTGTTAGTATAACTATTTTCTGTTCTAAACTTAAGCAAATTGTGATAGTTTCATGGGTTTTCAGTAAGAATTGAACTTTATAAGTTTAGTTCAAGTTGTGAAGCATATAAAATCACTTTGGGTACTATTGATGTAGGTTTGGAGCTGAATAGGAGAGTTACAAGAACATGAAGAGGAAAGGAAGCTAGAAGAATTGGAAGTAAGACAAAGAGGCAAGATGATGCAAGGCCGCACCGCAGGAGTAAGAGGCTGTGTCGCGCCAAACTCACTGTCTTGGGCCGCGCCGCAGTAATACAAGTCGCGCCGCGGGCACGACGAATTAGGAAATTTTATTATAAAAAGAAGCCATTGCCGTCATTATGGGTGTGCAACTTTTGGTGAACGAAATTGAGAGAGAAATCTAATTCTGAAGCAGAGAAAAACAATTAAAGGTGGATTCTACACCAATTGAAGAGATTCTTTTGATCAAGATGAATACCTCAATCAAACCTTGTGTATTTTTCATCTCTATGGAGAGATAATTCTCTTGTGTTGGGTTTAAGGTAGTACTTAACCTATGAGCATGCAATACCATTGATTAATTCTTGTGAACAATTGTTTAAGTTTATTATCAATAAGAAACCTTGTTTTTATGTTAAACTATTGTTGAATCTTTGATCGAAAGAAAAGGTCCAAACTTTTGCCCTAGGTTACTTCATTGTTTCATTCATAGTTTGCAGAGGTGGGATTATGAATGAGGTCTCTGGAGTATCATGTTTTATTACTTTTATCGATATTGAGGTTATGAGAGATCAAATTTCATACCGGTAGAAGATCATCTACCTTGATCTTAGACATAAGCACAAGTTTGAGGATTAATGGGGATAATAACTCAAATGATGGTTCATTCATAATTTAATTAGTTCATTGCATAGGAATAGGTTGACGAACCCTAAAACTTAACATATATCATTCCTTGTTCACCAATTTTCAGTATCATTATTTTACATAATTGTTTATGGTTAAGAATCAATCTAGAATAATAAAACAAAATCAAATATTTTTACTCACTCAAAGTAATTCGACTATAGAATGACAGTGATATTAAATCAATCCTTGTGGATACAATATATATAGAAAATATTTACCCAAACATACTTTCAACAGTTACTATCCCTTGGCATTTTGAAGTTTTTGACCTCTTGGGCTTAGTATTACGAGCTTTGTTCTCTTGATACCTCTGGATCTTGTGTTATCTGATCTGTTATACTTGTCTGAAGTCCTTGGAGTTTACTCCAAGGCATTGGGAATTTTATTTGTATGCAGGTACCATGTTTGTTATAAAAAGGCTCTATATGCTATGTTAATGCAAGTTCATCTAGGACAAAACCAAGATTTGTGAAGCTATTCTTAAATGGGATTACTATCTTGGAGCTTTGGTTATTTTGTTCAAGTTATTTGTTGCTATGTTGGTTGAGTTAAATCCAAAGGAAGGGAAGGCTTGTGTTGATTTTATGTCAAGTGTTGGCTTCTTATTCGGTTATATTGTTCTTGTCCTTAGCTTTTACTTTATGCTTTAGGATAGTCCATTCATCTTCTCCAATCTTCTTAAATTTTCAAAACCTCTCCCTCTCTTTCAAAATCTTCTTATGTTTGCAAACTTTTAAACTCTTTTGATAAAAATTTCTCTAAAAACTTTTACCCCCTAGTGGATTTTCTTTTAAAAGTTTAGACATGAATAAGTATCGTGGTGGAGATGTAATCCCGCAACATCTTGATATTGATTGATTATTTTCCACTTGAAAGAGTTAGTGCCATACTTATTGATTTATCCAAGTTGGAGCCCTTCTTTCATTTGTTATGCGAAGAATCCATTTGCTCTCATGTTCAATAATGATTGGCTGAGTTTTCTCTCCTATGATGACAAAGTGACTACCCTATTTTAAATCAAACCTTTTGTTTCCCTTTTAAGAAGAACTATAGTTGCTCTGAATTCTCCATTGTACTCAGAGGGTATGTAGGCAAAAGATGTAATGTCTTGCCGAGCATAATTTTAAAACCAAACACAAAAATTTATTTTGCACACAATTTTTATTTTTTACACAAATTTACAAAAAGGTTCATGTGGAGTACCACATATGTGAGGGGTGCTAATACTTTCCCCTCACATAATCAACCCCCGTACCTAAGATCTCTGCTTTGTTTTATTAGTTTTTTAATTTAAAAACTTCTTTAGGTTTCGTTTTTCTCTTTTCCCTTTTCATTTGGAAACAATGAAGCGCAGTGGCGAATTTCACTAAAATAATGAGTCAAGTCAATCCAATGGCTTTGGTCTCAATTTTTCCCTTGTACCATTGTATTTCTCAGCAGAGCCAGATGTAGATGGAGTTGGATTTTCTTGAGATTCACCAACAATCTTTTACTGAAGCGTTTTTCTCTTCCTGAATCTTTTCTAAACACGGTTAAGTGTTTGCACCTTAGAACCGGCGCTCTGATGCCAATTGAAGGATAGAAAAACACTTTGAAAGGGGGGGGGGGGTTTGAATAAGTGTAGTCTTAAAAACTTGAACGATAAAAACAATATGCACAGTTATTTTTATCCTGGTTCGTTGTTAACTAAACTACTCCAGTCCACCCCCACGGAGTGATTTACCTCACCTGAGGATTTAATCCACTAATCGCAACAGATTACAATGGTTTTCCACTTAGTCCGCGACTAAGTCTTCTAGAGTATCCTGATCACAACCTGATCACTCCAGGAACAAATGCTTAGACACAAGCTAAGACTTTCTTAGAGTATCCTGACCACCACGTGATCACTCTAATTACAACTGCTTAGACACAAGCTAAGACTTCCTAGAGTATCCTGATCAACACTTGATCACTCTAGTTACTTACAAATTAATGTAATCAAATAAGAGTTTTACAATGCTTCTTAAAAGCTATAATCACAACAGTGATATTTCTCTTAACGTTTAAGCTTAATCTCACTAATATATTACAACAGCAATGTAGTGAGCTTTGATGAAGATGAAGATTCTGAGCTTTGAATAGAACAGAGTTTCAGCAAGTTAATATGAGTTGTTTTGTTCCAGAATCTTTAACCTTGCTTCTCATCAGAACTTCATATATATAGGCGTTGGAGAAGATGACCGTTGAGTGCATTTAATGCTTTGCGTGTTCCGTACAGCATCGCATTTAATGTTATACGCTTTTGTCAACTACCTCGAGCCTTGTTCACGCTGTGTCTACTGACGTTGCCTTTAATAGCTTCTAACGTTCCTTTTGTCAGTCAGCGTAGCCTGCCACTTGTACTTCCTTCTGATCTGATGTTTGTGAATACAACGTTTGAATATCATCAGAGTCAAACAGCTTGGTGCAAAGCATCTTCTGATCTTCTGACCTTGAAGTGCTTCTGAGCGTGATACCATCAAAACTTCAGTGCTTCTGATCTCATGTTCTTCTGATGCTTCCATAGACCCATGTTCTGATTATGCTTCGACCATCTTCTGATGTCTTGCCAGACCATGTTCTGATGTTGCATGCTAAACCCTTTGAGACAAAGCTTCTGAGCGCTGAATTATGCATACTCTTTATATATTTCCTGAAAAGGAAATCGCATTTGATTAGAGTACCATATTGTCTTAAGCAAAATTCATATGATTGTTATCATCAAAACTAAGATAATTGATCAGAACAAATCTTGTTCTAACAATCTCCCCCTTTTTGATGATGACAAAAACATATATAAATGATATGAATTTGCGATCAGAAAGAGCAGACGGCAAAAGACAAATTACACAGCTATAGCATAAGCATGTGAATATGTCTCCCCCTGAGATTAACAATCTCCCCCTGAGATAAATAATCTCCCCCTGAAATAAATACTCGAAGAACTTTAATAAAAGACTTCCCTGATTATTTCGGTAGAGACGATCACATAAGCTTCTGTCTTCAGAGAATTCATAGCTTCTGACTTCTGCTTCCATTGGACAGCTTCAGAAATTGAATTTCTTTAGATCCCTAGAACACTCATAGCTTCTGATTCCTGCTTCCATTTAGGACAGCTTCAGAACTTGAATTTCTTTGATCTTCAGAACATTCACAACTTCTGATTCCTGCTTCCATCTAGGACAGCTTCAGAACTTGAATTTCTTTGATCTTCAGAACATTCACAGCTTCTGATTTCTGCTTCCCTCGGATAGCTTCAGAGCTTTGAGTTTCTACCAACATCACTTCATGCTAGATTTGTATCAGAACATTGTTGAATGTACCAGAGCATCATCAGAGCATCTCTACATCCTGAAATGTTACAGAACAAAAACTAAACGACAAAAGTCAGCATGAACGAGTCAGAACATAAAATGTATATTAGAACACATGATATGTATCAGAGCCATATAGGCTAAAATAATGTATCAGAGCAAATAGAATTTTGTCAAAGCAAATAGACAAATTTTGGATCAAATTCTATTATCAGTGCTTCTGATTCTGAAGCTTGACAGCACTCAGTTTGCTTCAGTTTCCATAAGCTTATTCTTTTTACAGAATAACGCTTCTTATGGTTTTGCTTCTTGTGTGCTTTGAAGATTCTCTTCACTTCTTTATACCTGCAAAACTCTTAAACCATATAGAACTTGCAGTTCTTGTTAGTAAATGTGTGGGAGCTTTACCCAGCAACTGATAGATTAATCAAATCATTTATCATTTATCTTCTCCCCCTTTTTGTCATAACATCAAAAAGAATATTCCAAAAGATTCAGATGTAGAAAACGACAAATAAAATCACTGGAATGTAAAAACAAAGAAACTTTTCATTGATAATCAAAAGATATTACAAAGGTTCTTATGTTTAACAAGATGAGAAACATTCCTAGCAAATACATAAAAAGTCATCCCAAGAGGAAATGACTACAAAAATTAAAAACAAAACCCTAGCAAGACACATTCTGTGTCAACCCATCAAGAATCCTTGTGGTCTTCTTGTCTTTCTAGACTAGAACCTCCACTGTAGGAGAGATTCAAGAGACCAAAGAGAAAGAGAGGGACAGTTCACAGACCGAGAACTGCTGTTGCAAACGGGGCTTTCTCTTAACATAGAAGTTAAGAATATCATTCTTAACCTCTTCCCATAATTCAAGAAAGTCTTCTGTCTTTGGGTGAACGTTGATAACAACATCAAAGAAGAGGTCTGACTTGAGAGGTATAAGGAGAGCCATCCCGAGATATGCAAAGATCTGCCGCCTTTGAGTCATAGATCTTCAACAGGCTTAGAGCATGATTAAGAGATCCAGACAAAGGATTCAAGATGAACGCTAGGTTTGAACTAGGAATTTTTAAAGAAGGAAAAACTTTGTTTGAGCAAGAGAAAAAAATAGAAGAGAGAGAGAAAACTTGATGAGGAATGCAAAGGAACGGAGGATTTAAATAGACAAAAAAATGAAAAAGTACAATAAAGAAAATGGTGAAAACAATTAATGTTACATGACAAGACAGGAGAGAGATTTTGACAAAAAATAAGATACGCACAGTTACCTATGGTCGGCGTCCCTTCAACTGCATGCGCGCTTATCCATGAACAGTAAAGACAGGTTTACCATCCGAGATAAAACGTTACAGCTGTTTTGCTTTAAAAGAGGTTCTGAATCAACTTAGACAATGAAACGTTAGTAATAACCGAATCATAATTTCTAAAAGATTTTAATCAGAACTTCTGATTAAAAAAAAATAATCCACTTTCATTTCAGAAGATACTCATACATAAGAATTTCTCATCTTCTCATTCTGGGCATAAATCCATACTGATGTTCTTTAGAATGAACTTAAACCTATCTTCAGCCAGGGGTTTTGTAAAGATATCAGCCCATTGATGGTCTGTATCCACAAAGTTTAAAGATAGAACACCCTTCTGAACATAGTCCCTTATGAAATGATGTTTAATCTCAATATGTTTAGTTTTTGAATGAAGAATAGGATTCTTAGATAAACATATAGCAGAAGTATTATCACAGAATATAGGAATGTTACTCTCATATATCTGATAATCTTCTAGCTGACTCTTCATCCAGAGCATCTGTGTACTGCAACCAGCAGCAGCGACATATTCTGCTTCTGTTGTTGATAGAGCAATAGTTGCTTGCTTCTTGCTATACCAGGAGATCAAATGACTTCCAAGAAATTGGCAACTTCCTGAAGTACTCTTTCTTTCGATTCTGTCTCCAGCATAGTCAGCATCGCAGAATCCTACTAAGTTGTATTCTTTAGATTTTCTGTAAACTAAGCCAACATTAGTAGTACCTTTCAGATACCTTAGAATTCTCTTAACAGCAGTTAAATGAGATTCTCTAGGGTCTGATTGGAATCTAGCACACAAACAAACACTGAACAGAATGTCAGGTCTAGAAGCAGTCAAATATAGAAGAGATCCAATCATACCTCTGTATAACTTCTGATCTACCTTCTTACTTACCTCATCCTTACCTAGGATGCATGTTGGATGCATAGGAGTTTTGGCTTCTTTGCAGTCTAGAAGATTAAACTTCTTCAGAAGTTCCTTCACATACTTGGTTTGGTGAACATACGTTCCTTCTGATGTTTGATTTATTTGTATTCCAAGGAAGTACTTGAGTTCTCCCATCATGCTCATTTCAAACTCAGCCTGCATAGACTCAGCAAACTCCTTTCCAAGTGTAGCGTTAGATGTTCCAAAAATAATATCATCTACATATATTTGACAAATTAAAATATCCCTTTTAAAGGTTTTACAAAAGAGAGTAGTGTCCACTTTTCCTCTAGTGAAACCATTATCCAGAAGGAAAGAACTTAAGCGTTCATACCAAGCTCTGGGAGCTTGTTTCAATCCATACAACGATTTCTTTAGTTTAAAAACATGATTAGGAGACATAGAGTCTTCAAAACCAGGAGGTTGATGGACATAAACTTCTTCATCTATATAACCATTTAAGAAGGCACTCTTAACATCCATCTGATAGAGAGTGATGTTATGTTGAGTGGCAAATGAAATTAATAGACGAATAGATTCTAACCTGGCCACTGGTGCAAAGGTTTCTGTATAGTCAATCCCTTCTTGCTGACTGTAACCCTGAGCCACCAGTCTGGCTTTGTTCCTTACCACTTCACCTTTCTCACTGAGCTTGTTTCTGAAGACCCATTTTGTACCGATTATATTGAATCCATCTGGTCTAGGAACAAGATCCCAAACATCATTCCTTGTAAACTGATTCAGTTCTTCTTGCATAGCAATTATCCAGTCTGGATCTTCTAGAGCATGATCAACAGAAGTTGGCTCGATCAAAGATACAAGACCTAGTTGACAGTCTGCATTGTTCTTAAGGAATGCTCTTGTTCTGATTGGATAATCCTTCTTTCCAAGAATGACATCTTCTGAATGACCAGAAATGAGTCTGGATGATCTTCTGACAGATGGTTCTTCAGAAATGCTTAGATTCTCCAGAGAAGCTGATACTTGATCTTCAGATTCTTTGCTTCTGAGAAGCTCTGCTTCTGATGCGTTGCTTCTTGGCTCAACAACTTCTGATACATCAATATCACAATCTGCAAAATTATCATACTGCTTTGGTTTTTCAGAACCAAGCTTATCATCAAACCTGATATTGATTGATTCTTCTACAATCAATGTTTCAGTATTGTATACTCTGTAGCCTTTTGAGCGTTTAGAATATCCAAGAAGGAAACATTTTTGTGCTTTGGAATCAAATTTACCAAGATGGTCTTTAGTGTTCAGAATAAAGCATACACATCCAAAAGGATGGAAATATGAAATGTTGGGCTTTATATTCTTCCACAATTCATAAGGAGTCTTATTTAGAATAGGTCTGATAGAGATTCTATTCTGAATATAGCATGCAGTGTTTATTGCTTCTGCCCAGAAATGTTTAGCCATATTGGTTTCATTGATCATGGTTCTGGCCATTTCTTGCAGAGTCCTATTCTTTCGTTCTACAACTCCATTTTGCTGTGGAGTTCTAGGACAAGAGAAATCATGGGCAATACCATTTTCTTTGAAGAACTTTTCAAAGAATCTGTTCTCAAATTCACCACCATGATCACTTCTAACCTTTATGATTTTACACTCTTTTTCAGATTGAATCTGAATGCAGAAATCAAAGAACACTGAATGAGACTCATCCTTGTGTTTCAAGAATTTTACCCATGTCCAGCGGCTATAATCATCTACGATGACTAATCCATATTTCTTCCCTCTGACAGATGCTGTTTTTACTGGGCCAAACAGATCAATGTGCAAGAGTTCTAATGGCCTTGAGGTAGAAACAACATTCTTGGACTTGAATGCAGGTTTGGAGAACTTGCCCTTCTGACATGCTTCACAAAGAGCATCTGATTTGTATTTCAGATTAGGGAGTCCTCTGACAAGATCCAGTTTGTTAATCTGAGAAATCTTTCTCAAACTAGCATGACCTAATCTTCTGTGCCAGACCCACTGCTCTTCAGAAACAGACATAAGACAGGTCACCTTCTGACTCATAAGATCTTGCAGATCTGTCTTATAAATGTTGTTCTTCCTCTTGCCGGTAAATAGGATTGAGCCATCCTTCTGATTTACAGCCTTGCAAGACTTTTGATTAAAGATTATATCATAACCATTGTCACTCAATTGACTGATAGATAAGAGGTTATGTGTTAATCCTTCTACAAGAAGTACATTTGAAATGGAAGGAGAGTTACCAGACTTTATAGTTCCAGAGCCAATTATCTTGCCCTTCTGATCTCCTCCAAACTTGACTTCTCCTCCAGACTTAAGCACCAGGTCTTGGAACATAGACCTTCTTCCTGTCATGTGTCGTGAGCATCCAGAGTCCAGGTACCATGACATGTTGTGCTTTGTCCTTTTTGCAGCCAAGGATATCTGCAATAGGAATAATCTTATCCTTAGGTACCCACATTTTCTTGGGTCCTTTCTTGTTAGATTTTCTCAAGTTCTGATTGAACTTGGGTTTAACATTGTAAGCTATAGGAGGAACAGCATGATAATTCTTAATGTGAGTTTCATGATATTTCCTAGGTTGTGTCACATGCTTCTTAGTGTGTGTTATGTGAAAACTTTGTGCATGTGATGTGTGCTTAATATCATGGGAGTGGCCAAATTTAAATTGGTTATACAGAGGCTTGTATGATATTTTCATATCATCCACAGATTCAAGCTTGTATGGGATTTCACCCTCATAACCAATGCCAACTCTTTTGTTTCCAGACACAGCATATATCATAGAAGCTAGCTGACTTCTGCCAATACTTCTAGATAAGAACTTCCTGAAACTTAAATCATATTCTTTCAGAATATGGTTTAGACTAGGAGTGGATTTTTCTGAATCAGAAGGAGATCCAACATTATTGGATAATTTTAAAAGTTTTTCTTTTAATTCAGAATTTTCCAACTCAAGCTTCTTAGTTTCGAATTCAAATAGCTTTTTCAGCTTTTTGTATTTGAGACTAATCTGAGACTTGTATTCCAGAAGTTCTGTTAGACTGGAAACTAACTCATCTCTAGTAAGTTCAGAAAATACCTCTTCAGAATCTGATTCTGATGTAGATTCTGATCCATCATCTTCTGTTGCCATCAGCGCACAGTTAGCCTGCTCATCTTCAGAGTCTGAATCATCTTCTGACTCATCCCAGGTTGCCATAAGACCTTTCTTCTTATGAAACTTCTTCTTGGGATTTTCTTTCAGAAGTTTTGGACACTCATTCTAGTAATGTCCAGGCTCATTGCACTCATAGCAGACAGCCTTCTTCTTGTCAAATCTTCTGTCATCAGAAGATTCTCCACGTTCAAATTTCTTTGAACTTCTGACGCCTCTGAACTTCCTTTGCTTGTTCTTCCAGAGTTGATTTAGCCTTCTGGAGATCAAGGACAGTTCATCTTCTTCTTCAGATTCTGATTCTTCAGAATCTTCTTCTCTAGCCTGAAAAGCGTTAGTGCATTTCTTGATATTGGATTTTAATGCAATAGACTTACCTTTCTTTTGAGGCTCGTTTGCATCCAGTTCAATTTCATGACTCCTCAGGGCACTTATCAGCTCTTCCAAAGAGACTTCATTTAGATTCTTCGCAATCTTAAATGCAGTCACCATTGGGCCCCATCTTCTGGGCAAACTTCTGATGATCTTCTTTACATGATCAGCCTTGGTGTAGCCTTTGTCGAGAACTCTCAATCCAGCAGTCAAAGTTTGAAATCTTGAAAACATCTTTTCAATGTCTTCATCATCCTCCATCTTGAAGGCTTCATACTTCTGGATTAGTGCAAGAGCTTTGGTCTCCTTGACTTGAGCATTTCCTTCATGAGTCATCTTCAAGGACTCATATATGTCATGGGCCGTTTCCCTGTTAGATATCTTCTCATACTCAGCATGAGAGATAGCATTCAGCAAAACAGTCCTGCATTTGTGATGATTCTTGAAATCTTTCTTTTGATCATCATTCATTTCGCTTCTCGTGAGCCTTACACCAGTAGCTTTAACCGGATGTTTGTAACCATCCAACAGAAGATCCCATAGATCAGCATCTAGACCAAGAAAGTAACTTTCCAGTTTATCTTTCCAGTATTCAAAGTTTTCACCATCAAATACTGGTGGTCTAGTATAACCATTGTTACCATTGTATTTCTCAGCAGAGCCAGATGTAGATGGAGTTGGATTTGCTTGAGATTCACCAGCCATCTTTTACTGAAGCGTTTTTCTCTTCCTGAATCTTTTCTAAACACGGTTAAGTGTTTGCACCTTAGAACCGGCGCTCTGATGCCAATTGAAGGATAGAAAAACACTTTGAAAGGGGGGGGGGGTTTGAATAAGTGTAGTCTTAAAAACTTGAACGATAAAAACAATATGCACAGTTATTTTTATCCTGGTTCGTTGTTAACTAAACTACTCCAGTCCACCCCCACGGAGTGATTTACCTCACCTGAGGATTTAATCCACTAATCGCAACAGATTACAATGGTTTTCCACTTAGTCCGCGACTAAGTCTTCTAGAGTATCCTGATCACAACCTGATCACTCCAGGAACAAATGCTTAGACACAAGCTAAGACTTTCTTAGAGTATCCTGACCACCACGTGATCACTCTAATTACAACTGCTTAGACACAAGCTAAGACTTCCTAGAGTATCCTGATCAACACTTGATCACTCTAGTTACTTACAAATTAATGTAATCAAATAAGAGTTTTACAATGCTTCTTAAAAGCTATAATCACAACAGTGATATTTCTCTTAACGTTTAAGCTTAATCTCACTAATATATTACAACAGCAATGTAGTGAGCTTTGATGAAGATGAAGATTCTGAGCTTTGAATAGAACAGAGTTTCAGCAAGTTAATATGAGTTGTTTTGTTCCAGAATCGTTAACCTTGCTTCTCATCAGAACTTCATATATATAGGCGTTGGAGAAGATGACCGTTGAGTGCATTTAATGCTTTGCGTGTTCCGTACAGCATCGCATTTAATGTTATACGCTTTTGTCAACTACCTCGAGCCTTGTTCACGCTGTGTCTACTGACGTTGCCTTTAATAGCTTCTAACGTTCCTTTTGTCAGTCAGCGTAGCCTGCCACTTGTACTTCCTTCTGATCTGATGTTTGTGAATACAACGTTTGAATATCATCAGAGTCAAACAGCTTGGTGCAAAGCATCTTCTGATCTTCTGACCTTGAAGTGCTTCTGAGTGTGATACCATCAAAACTTCAGTGCTTCTGATCTCATGTTCTTCTGATGCTTCCATAGACCCATGTTCTGATTCTGCTTCGACCATCTTCTGATGTCTTGCCAGACCATGTTCTGATGTTGCATGCTGAACCCTTTGAGACAAAGCTTCTGAGCGCTGAATTATGCATACTCTTTATATATTTCCTGAAAAGGAAATCGCATTTGATTAGAGTACCATATTGTCTTAAGCAAAATTCATATTATTGTTATCATCAAAACTAAGATAATTGATCAGAACAAATCTTGTTCTAACATCATCCAAATCAGCTACTTCCACCTGCAATATACTTAGATTTATCACTAGATAGAGAGACACGGTTTTGTTTCTTATTAAATCAGGAAATTAGATTATTTTTGAAAAAGAAACATCCACCAAACATGCTTTTTCTATCATCGGCACTACCAGCCCAATCTGCATCACAATATCCTACAAGCATAGAACTTGGACCATGGGAGTATAACATCTTGTTGTGAATTTAATGCCGAGAACAAAGTATAAAACAAGGGAAGAATAAAGAACAAGGAAGAAGAAGAATACAAGAATTGGTTATAACTGCTATTCTTTTACTTACTCTTAGAAAACAAGATTAATGTATTTTCAAGCTTCTCCAAAATTACTTGAAGACTTAGTTTTGATGAAGACAACATATTTCAAAAAGGATGAGCAATGACAAATGGATAGAAGATCAATACTTACAACTTTCATGAAGATTAAAGACTTGATTTGATTGATCTTCAAATATTGGTACAAAATTAAAACTCTTTTACATTGATATTGTTTAGTGCTCAAAAGATACACTTTCATACAAATGCATTATCAAAGTTTAATACAAATGCATACCATAAAGTCTTAGCTCTTTAAAAATATGTTTTTAAGCATCTTTAGTATGATGTAATCGGTTACCAAAAACATGTAACCGGTTACATTGCTGGCAGTAACTTTTCCTCTTTGTTATTGGTCTTTTTCAACATGATGTAACTGGTTACATCATTTAGGTAACCGGTTACATGCTCGTGAGTTTGAAATTTCTGGGCATAGCGTAACCATGTAACCAGTTACATCCTTTAGGTAACCGGTTACATCTGAACCAGTGGCACTTTTTTAGGCTGTTTTGAATCCAAACGAATTTGTCTTTCATGCCTTTAACCATTGCATTATTCCATCTGTAGCAACCTGCCTTAAAAATTAAGACTTAGAGTCGCCACCTATTCTGAAGGGCGAATAGGAAACCCTACGCAGTTTAGAGATCGGGGTAAGTTATTATAATCAGGTTGAGGGAAGGTGTTAGGCACCCGCAACCCTTTCCTAAGGTTTGTATCTAAGGTTAAGGCTTATGGCTAAAATATTTAGGATAATAGCTAAAGAAGTGAAAAGGGCAAAAATTGAGATTTTAAGTGAATTGAGATTTTAGGGAGGGGGACTCGCCTTGGTTATCCAAGTGCCTACGTATCTCCTTAGGGAGAATCAGAGTCAACGTAGTTCGGGCACAAGGTTGTACGCCTTTGAATTTGATATGATATGGTTTGAAGGCTTTTTGAATGGCCTATCGTAGTTTTGAGTTTTGTGGTCTGAAAGGCATTTTGAGTTGCCTTGTCGAAAAGGATGAAAATCCGTAGTTTGATTTGAAGTGTTTGGAATGTTTTTGATTTGGACGTACAACCGTGATTTGATATGGCACCGTTAGATGCGATGACCAATAGATTTGGTCAGTATAGCTAACGGATTAATGGGGCATCGCTGGTTACTCAGATCGATAGATTCGGTCGTCGCGGGCAACGAATTAAATGTGTTTTAAAATTCATATATTTTTTTATCTCTCGTCTACTGCGACTAATAGCTTTAGTCGGGTCGAGGAGAGAATTAATTAAGGATTATTGTTTTGCCAAATGGGCAATGGGATCGGGCAAACCCTAATGCATTACTAATTTTCTAGGTTTTTTTGTGATTTAACAAGTATAATTAATTAAATCAATTAAGTCGAATAATCGAAATAATCGAATAAATAATTCTAAACCCCTAATTATTACCCTAATTCTAATTTTAATCCTAACCTTAATTAAATAGATTAATTAAATTATATACAAATAATTATATTAAAAATAGACAAAACAAATAAATAAAATTGTATAAAAACCTGGCTTGAATCCTGTGTTATTAGCCTCGATGGTGCATGATAAACCCCCAGCCTTGCAAGTGTTAGATATGGATTATTGGAGATCCCGCGGTAAGAGAGTGAGGGTGTACGGTGGGCATTGGAAGTCTGGGCGCGCTGAATTATATGGAAATCAGCATGTTAAAAATAAAGAATCACCACCAGGGATCGAACCCTGGTTTTAAAGGGGTATAAACGTTTCACTAGACCATGTGAGTTGCACTAGTTATTTGTTAAATATATGCTTTATAAAAGTAATATACAAAAATAAAGCATAAACAGAAAGGTCAAAAGTGGAACGGCGCGTGGGCCCATGTTATCTGCTGCCAACGAATCCCATGGAGAGAGAAGTGGCCACACGTTTGACCACCGAATGGTGGAAGGCCACGCATGCGCTGGAAAGTCAGCCTCGCTGACCAGCGAATAGCATGACACCACGTATGGCCCACCATGTTCATCTTCTTCAATAATCCCCATCCGCATTTCCTGCGGATCTCTCCATGATTTTAGCTGCGATTTTCCTTGCGGAAAATCCTCCGGAACCTGCAAATGATTAGAACCTGCAAAGCGTAGTATTAACGAGAGCGGGAATAGCCCAGTTCCACTTAAAATCATCTTCTGATTATGATTTTGCCGTCGGTTTGGCCTGAAAACACTCGGAACTATGAACCCGATGAGATCAATAGAGTTTGCCCTAACCATGGTAACCTTCTCTCTATGCGCTATGGCCTTGTCCCAACAATCCAAATATGTTCTAAATCGCATAATAGGCTTGAATATATGATTAGATTCGAGTTAAACACGTGATATCATAGAAAACGAAATTCAAACATGCATGGATGATGTGAACGTGATACCAAGGTTTTATACATCATGAGACCTTAAGAATGGCATACACTCACCTTGTCTTACCTCCTGAGAACGATGGAATAGATGGCTCAAGCTTTTAATGGCTGCATCAAAGGAAACGAAAGAACCAAGTTTGTTTTGTGAACTTTGAAACCCTAGCCTCCATGTCCCCTTTTCGTCCCCCTCTTCTCCTCCATTATTGAGAATATATATCACCTCTATTAGGGTTTCCTCTTTTGGAAAATAATCAAGTAATTATTCACATGAAAATTAGAAAAAAGATTTTGTATAAAATCTTTCTATTTTGGACATTGTGTTATTCTATGCATGTCTTCCATTTAATCTTGACCATTGGATTGAATTTGGATTGAGTAAATATTTGGAACATGAATCATACAAATTTATCTCATACAAATGTGATTTTTTTTATTTATTTAAGTTGATTTTAAATGAATAAAATCAAATATAAATAAAATAAAATCATAACTAAAATTCATATGATTAATGGGCCTTTCTTGAGCTTGGGATCACGTGGAGAATTGAAATTTTTAGGCCCATTAGTCAAAATAATCAAACTTGCTCACTTTGCATCTCATGCGTTTCCTCAAGATCGCCTAACTTGTACAACTTGTATCTTGCTCAATTTTTGACATATGAAAGTATTCTTGAACTCTTTAGAAAGCTCAAGGAGTCCTCTAAACACTCTCTTTTGTTTCATCTCCATTGAAGTTTCCATGTTCAAGTTATGAGCTTTGACCTAAAAGGTGTTTTTCGTTGACTTTTCGGAGGACCTATAATCTTTTGCACCATATCTCTCAAATGAAGCATTTCTAGCCTTGGCTTGTGAGAGACAAAGTTGTAGAGAATCAAATTTCCTTCAGAATAGGCTTTGAGTGAGGAATTTCTGATAAAGTATGAGAGAGTTATGCCCAGTCAAAGTTGAGTTGACTTTTCCTATAAAAAAACCCTAATTTGAACTTTTGAAATTTGTTCATTTCTGAGTTTTTATTGATGAATCATGATCAACCTTTGATCAAATGATGGATATAACCTCACATACTTGATGTTGACCCAAAATCTTGAAGTTTGACTGCATTTTGACTATGGTTGACTTTTATGTCAGCATAGTCGATTATTGAGCATCTGAGCCATTGAAGATAAGCAGAGGAGGGCAAATTTTGGGGTATGACAGCTTCCCCTGTTCAATCTTCTTAAACCTGAAGAGTCGGATAGGCACGTCTGCCTATCGTGATCTTAAAGGTAGAAGATGATTGAACACTGAAAATGCCCTAAAATTTGCTTTTGTCGGGAAGGAAATACCATTTCTCAGGGTGTGAAGTAGATGTTTTCATAAGGAACCACTTGCTTTGATTGTAGTACGGCCTAAAAAGGCAACCTGAATTTTATGCAATGTTATGATGCATGCGATGTATGATGCAACGAGCTTCTCAAAATAAATGAGAGCGATGTGTATATGCATTATGTATGAATAAGATATGTTAGTTGAATGATGCATGACTATAAGCTATGTTAGTTGAAGTATGTTAGTAAATTTTGAAGCAAAAAATAAAACCTTTGTTTGTTATTGATGATGTTTTGGAAAATATCACTGCCGAGGGACTCACGTGATAAACCCAATTGAAGAAACCTTTTAAAACCTTGTGCTCGAGCGTGAGAGAAAAGAACCGTCCTGCTAAAGCCTGAGTCTTACATAGAGAGGACTTGTAAGAGGGATCACTTGTTATGATTCTAACAAGCTCACCTGCACCATTAGGATAATTTGCTAGGGTTATAGCAAACTCACCTGCAACAATAGGATCATTTGCGAGGGTTATCGCAAACTCACCTGCACTAATAGGGTCATTTGCGAGGGTTATCGCAAACTCACCTGCACCATTAGGATCATTTGCGAGGGTTATCGCAAACTCAGCTGCACCAATAGGGTCATTTGCGAGGGTTATCGCAAACTTACCTGCACCATTAGGATTATTTCCTAGGGTTATAGCAAACTCACCTGCACCAATAGGATTATTTCCTAGGGTTATAGCAAACTCACCTGCACCAATAGGATCCTTTGCTAGGGTTATAGCAAACTCACCTTCACCAATAGGATCATTTGCGAGGGTTATCGCAAAATCACCTGCACCAATAGGGTCATTTGCGAGGGTTATCGCAAACTCACCTGCACCATTAGGATTATTTGCTAGGGTTATAGCAAACTCACTTGCACCAATAGGGTCATTTGCGAGGGTTATCGCAAACTCACCTGCACCAAAGGAATTACCTGCCATGGTTCGGACAAGCGTACCTGCATAAGAGTAATTATTTTCTATAGTTCTAGCAAACTTACCTGCATGAAAAAGATTCACCTGTTTGGAGACTCAGGTCTCGAGGGTCGGAGAAAATAGCATGTCAAATATTCACGACTCAAGGGTCGAGAAGGAAACGGTATGTTTAGAAACTCACGACTCGAGGGTCAGACATTCACGACTCGAGGGTCGGAAAACACACCTATCGCAACACGAGGGTTGGAAACTCACGACTCAAGGGTCGGAAAACACCTATCGCGACACGAGGGTTGGAAACTCACGACTCAAGGGTCGGAAAATACACCAATCACAACACGAGGGTTGGAAAACTGGGCTTTTGTAGTATTGGAATGCACTAGATGATATGCATATGCTAATGCGTATGTATGTATGCTGATGTTGATGTCAATCCCAAGATTTTATCTCCTTATTGAACCTGTTAAACTTGTTTACTCCATGCTTGCACCTATGCCATGCCTATGCTTATGCTGGCTTTGTAATGTATATGGATAATGCTTATGCGAGTGGAACGAAGTAATGTCTTCTATAAGACTACCTGAAAAGGTTTCTGGAATGGATATGAATATTTGTCTTTAAAGAAGACTACCTGAAAAGGTTCTTAGAAAGGATAGAAATTTGTCTTAGAGAAGACCACCTGGAAAGGCTGAAAGATGTCTTAAAAGACTACTTAAAAAGGTTCTTGGAAAGGGAAAAAAATGTCTTAGAAAAGACTACCTAAAAAGGTTCTTAGAAAAAGAATGTCTTAAAGAAGACCACCTGAGAGGTTCCTGAAAAGGATGACAAATTGTCTTAAAGAAGACTACCTAAAAAGGTACTTAGATAAAGAATGTCCTGAAGAAGACTACCTAAAAAGGTTCTTGGAAATGACGATAATTGTCTTAGAGAAGACTATCTAGAAAGGTTCTTAGAAGGAGAATGTCTTGAAGAAGACTACCTGAAGAGGTTCCTGAAAAGGATGACAATTTGTCTTAAAGAAGACCACCTGAGAAGATTCCTAGAAAGGATCGTGCGATTTGTCTTAGAGAAGACTACCTGAAAAGGTTGAAAGATGTCTTAAAAAAAATTACCTGGAGAGGTTCTTAGAATGTTTTAAAAAAGACTACCTGAAATGGTTTTTGGAAATGGCGATGATTGTCCTAGAGCAACTACCTAGAAAGGTTCTTAGAAAGAGAATGTCTTGAAGAAGACTACCTAAAAAGGTTCCTAGAAAGGATCGTGGGATTTGTCTTAAAGAAGACTACCTAGAAAGGCTCTTGGAAAGGATCGTAAGGTTCGTCTTAAAGAAGAATGCTTAAAAAAGGTGTGGTGTAATGTATCAACCAATGTATATAATGCATAATTTGCATGATGCCCCAACGATAGGTTGTTGGTAACCAAAGCGTATATAGTTCGCTGGAGTTGTAGGTTTGTTTGATAAGGTGGGGTGTAATGCTAGCGCGACTTCCCAATACCCGTTTGTTTTGAATTTTGAAGATCGTAGTTAGGAGAAAGATCGAGGTTGTAAAGTGTGAGAACACCTTTTTCTTATGTTGTGCGCCTTGCCCCAGTTTGATTTTGTGAAATACTCCACGCCTTTAACCTTTGGAGGTTCTCCACACCTTTAACCCTTTAAAGTTCCCCACACCTTTAACCTCTGAATTGTTTACCTTATGGGTTTGATATCCAATGCCCCAATGTTTAGTGAAAGAAAGGTGCCTATGACCTCCAAGCCATGAAGGGAGCGCTCCAAGAAATAACCTTGTCATATGCTCCGATGTTTAGATTGAAGGGTATGCCCTTGATCTCCAGGATATGGAGGACTATCCATAGTGTTCTATCCTTTTGAATTTGAATTCTTCCCATGTTTAGCATGCCCCTGTTTGTTGTTGCTTCGAGATGTGCCCCAAGTCGATTGAACCTTAGGAAGAATGCCCCTAGTTAATAGGATTTTTGCTCGTATGCCCCTGCGATCCTTGAGTTTTTGCCCCTGTTAAGGGGAACCCCCTAGACGTGATTCCCCCCATTCCAGAGTCTTTATTAGAAAGATCGCCTTTGATTAAACCAATTTCGAGGTCTCCTCGATGCTAAGTGTATACTTGTAGATGACGTTGTACCCTTTGAGAAGTAACTCCAATGCGATGCGTATGCATGTTTTGAAATCGAAGTCCGTAATGAATTAGGACTGGATGATTAGAAACGAATGCTTGAAGAAGCATAGTGATTAGAAGTAGTTTTAACAAACATATGAGTCAGTATAACAAATCCTGCTTAATATGCTTTCGTAGTTAACCTTGCCTTAATTAGGACTTTTGAATGTTGTAACTTGGCCTGGTTCATGTTTTAAGAAACAATGGATATAAGGCTCAAAATTTTATTTATCCCACCCCTTTCTCCTTGATATTCTCCAGATCCTAAAAATTCACCTAATCCAATGGATGTGCTTTGTTTGCAAGAGAATCGCTTCAGTTTTGATGTTGAGCAGAAGCCTTAGTAGAGATCCAGGCACTGATGAAAATGTTGTAGAGATCCAAGCATTGATGAGAAGCTTCGATGATTTGGCAGTCACAAGATTGTACTTTGTATTTTGCTTTTGTTTTTCTTCTATCCCTTATTTTTGCATGAGCCAATTCTTTTGAATTTGATTCCTCGGGATGCCCTAATTTTTGCCTAAGTCGTTTTTGTTTTCTTTCATGAAAATTTTCCATTTTGACTTAGCGGGCGCTTTCCTCCTTTTTGTTTTGAATGCTCCTTTGGAAATATTTGATCCTTGGATTTTGAATATTGTGACTGCCATGTTGACTTTGATTTGTAAGCTTCGATTTTGATACTTCCTCAATCTTGAATGATGTATTGAAGAAGAAGATGTTATGAATGTTATCTCCATTGCTTCCTCAATCTTGGATGAATGCGAGGAAGAATATATGCTTGAACCTTTGCTTGAATCTTTGCTTGGATTGATTGATTCTCTTGGCAACCAAAATACACCATTGAATTAGTCAAAATCTACCCTGCCCCTGGTTGAAATCAAGGTTTATTTGAAAAGTAGAAACAAACTCCAACTCCTGGCTCGAGGGGGTGACGAGGGATTAACATCCTTATATCTCCACTGTTTGGGAATTGAAACAATGCATGTACATCGTCAGTTCAGTCTTACCTTGAAAGCATATGTTTAGCGAGACTTAGTTATTTGTATTCGTTATTCTCCCTTAAGTTTGTTAATAATCCTAAAAATAGAAGTGTGCGAATGGAAAGTCGTAGTAGTGGGCGAATGGATTGACTCCAAAACCTGCATGGTCATCCCATTAGAATTGCTGATCTGAAGGTACCACTTTTATCCTGAATGACACTTAGCGATCGTAGGGGTTGAGATTCTGAGCATGACAAAACCTATTGGTCCTAGGGACAATCTCCTTTGTAAATCCATTGACCTTGTTTTATTCCTTAGTTGATGAACTTGTAGAAGTGACGGGTAACCTCGAGTTTTTCTTGGACATGTCAAACCTCTTTTGCTTTTTCTAAGGATAGTGTCACACCATTCGCAATCTTCGGAGTTCGTAGATTGATGAGGAAAACCTATGACCCTTTTGCCCCTTGGTGTGGGGTTAACACACGTCGCCTTCTCTCCATCGTAGTTACGCATCTTTGTTTAGGATTTTGCCCCAGTTGGACTAATCCTTGCCCCCAGGTTATCGTAAAGCGTCCTTGTAAGTTGGATATGTTCTAAGATGAACCCCTTTATGACTAGATACCCCTTGAGTGTATCTACGAGGGAACTTCTTTGGTGAACTAATCCTTGCTCGATGATAACCTCTGTTGTATTTGCAATCCTGTTACGACAAGGCGTGGACATGTGGCTGGCATGGTAAAAGACATCCTTTTTCTCCTTGTGTGACCAAGTTCGTTCTCGGTGATTTATCCTCCTTTCTCCATAGTTTATGATCCTTTGGATTTTTCTTTGCGAGTCTCGGGAAATCGGCTAGCACGGTAAGTGTGGATGCGGGCGAAGATGCGAATGTAAATGTATGATTGCATGAAAATGCAAATGCATGCGTATGCGAAAGACTCCTTGTATGCAATGCAGACGGGTGACATGTAATCCTAGGGATAGCCTTAGAGGCGACATTAGACCCTATTGAAATTCTTGCGAGATAGATGTTACGACACGCCAATGGAAATCCCTTAGATTAGGGAATATGCAGAAGATAGCGGCTGGTGACCGTTCAAGACAGTCACCGAGTCTCATGGCCATCGAGAAGTCGTTCGACGTGTACCAACGAAGATGTCCTTCGAACCAAGGATGTGATTTTAGAAGTAGAATCCCTATAGCATAGGGATGAAAGATGTAAGCACGGGGTGACCGTTCAAGACAGTCACCATATCTCATGGCCATCGAGAGGCCAATCAAACGAATGCTAATGAAGTTGTCCTTCGTATGAGGGATGTGGTTTTTTTAGGAATAGAATCCCTACCGGCTAGGGGATACGTAGTTGTAAGCACTGGGTGACCGTTTGAGATAGTCACCGAATCGCATGGTCATTGAGAGGCCAATTGATGTATGCTAACAAAGATGTCCTTCGTATGAAGGATGCGTTTTTAGAAATATAATCCCTACAGGCTAGGGAACGCGTAGATGTAAACACATGGTGACTGTTCAAAGTAGTCACTGGATCGCATGGCCATCGAGAGGCCAATCGACGTGCGTAAACGAAGATGTCCTTCGTGGGAAGTGTCGCGGGGAAAAATCGTTGTCTTTTTTTCGGGATGAGACACCTGATGCCTTCTTTGGGCTCGAGTGCTCAAAAAAATGATTTTTCTTTTGTACGGACCAAACTTTTTATTATTTCCAAAGGAGGAAAAGGAAAAAAGTTGCAATAACCTAAAAGTGGGGGAGAGATCTTTGGGTAAGAGGGTTGGTTATACGAAGGGAAGGTATTAGCACCCAACGTATCTATAGTACTCTATAGGTTTCTTTGCTTTGTTTTTCATTCCATATTATTGAGAGGTTCTGTTGTGAAATAGGTGGGACCTAAGGTGTTTGTTTGATTATGCTCGCAAAGATCATCGCGATCCTCTGCATACATATCCCCTAGAGGGAATCAGAGCATCTGTAGCTCGGGTCTACGGGTGCTAATGTTTGAATGGTTTTTTTTTGTTTTATTTTGCTCGCCAAGGATCGACCTTGTGCCTACGTATTCTCAAAGGGATATTGAGAAAGTCAGAGCAATCGTAGTTCCCACTTATGCTAGTGGAAGCAAAGGATAAGAGACAAATGTCATCTAAATGTTCGATGTATCTAATCTATATCATCACATACATCTGTTTGTTTTTGTTTGAAAATCTTTTCATTATAAGCCCGGGGCCATGCCACTTAGGGTGCTTAGAATGATAAAGATGTTTTTGTTGTTTAACCAGCCTTGTGGCAAAAGTTTCAATGAAGTCAGCCTTGTGACAAAAACTTTGATTAATCAGCCAGCCTTGTGGCAAAAGTTTCAATGAAGTCAGCCTTGTGACAAAAACTTTGATTAATCAGCCAGTACGGTGGCAAAACGGTTTGATTGATTAGCCAGCCTTGTGGCAAAAAAGTTTGATTGATTAGCCAGCCTTGTGGCAAAAAAGTTTGATTGATTAGCCAGCCTTGTGGCAAAAAAGTTTGATTGATTGATTGTTTGTGATGATATAGAAGAGATACTCCTATCATAGAGATGATAAATGTCTAATCTCCTAGGGTATTTGATTTGGATATTGGGGATGCTTATAAGAAGCCCGTGGGTCCTTGTACGAAGCCCAAGAGGAGGCTATCCGAGGGTCCTTGCATTGTAAGCCCAAGAGGAGGCTATGGGAGGGACAATCCAGGGTCCTTTCATTGTAAGCCCAAGAGGAGGCTATGGGAGGGTCACTCGTTTGTACAAAGCCCAAGGGGAGGCATGGTATAGTTGGTTTGAGCTCTTAGAGCGATTTCACCGGGAAACCATACTCTATGTCCTAACCTAAACTAGTGGAGATTCTTTGCACGAAGCCCAATAGGAGGCTATGGGGAACCTAGTGTTGTACTAAGTTGAACAAGCACACATATCACACATATGAACAAACATGAACAAGTATTAACAAACATGAACAGGTATGAACAATTATATATGACAAAGTGTGTGTATATAATGGAGTTTATGAAGGAAATATACCTGTAAGCATGATCCATTTGTATACACAGGGCTCGGGACTCACACTCGGGGAGAGGTCCACTTGAATTTATTCAAAGCTATGTAAACAGGTATTTACAAAGGGGCTTGGGACTTATACCTACATGGAGGCCCATGGTATTTTTGGGAAGATTTAAAGAAAACCTTCATTTTTTGGTTTGTTATTCAAAGTTAAAAAACAAATTGATCGAGATATGTACAAAAATGTGTGTGTACAATGAAATACCTAATTTCATGTACAGGAACGGGTATGTACAAAAGGGCTTGGGACTTATACCTACGTGGAGGCCCGTGTTTTATTTACAAAACATGGTTGACTGTTTTTTTGAAGTTTGTTTTGAAATTTGAAAAGATTTATTTTGAAAGAAGTTTTATTGTTTTGAAAACTGTACAAAAAGAAAAGAAATGGGACTTACACTCTCTAATATTCGAGAGGCCCCACTTCGTTTTGAAAAAAAAAATGGATGATTTGAAAGTGAATTGATTACTGTTGTGAAAACAGTTGATTAAAAATGAAGTTGAATTGATGAAAACAGGCAGGTAATTATTTTGCATAGTTATGGAGTTTTAGGCTTACCTCGAAGAATGAGAAAATTAAATTTCTGAGTTTGAAATGTCACAGGCCAAGATTATGACTTGGATGACCTTCTCGATCCTCAAGTGATATGCTCGAAGCCTTGGATGAATTGAGAATATTCAAGCAATGTGCCATGGTAATCAAAATGAAACTTACACAAAGATTATATGACAATATCAAATTCAAAAGAAAATAATCTAAGAGAAGATATTTTTTTGTGTTTTTTGAATGAAGTTAAGTCAATTAATAATGCTAATTAAACAAATAATTATACAAATAATTAAACTTAACAATAAAAAATAATTCTTTTTATGTCTAAAATTATATTATACAAACATAAACCTAAATATAAAAAGAAAATATTTTTTGGAGTTTTTTGATTGGTTGATATTAATTAATAGTAAATAATCACACAATTACTAATTAATTAACAAAATAAATTAATTGTGAATAAAAATAAAACATTTTCATGTCAAAAAATAATTAAATATTTTATCAACCTAAAAGTGAAATTAAAATATTTTTGTGATTTTTAAAACTATTTTTGATTAATTTTGCAAAGAAAATTAAATTAGTTAAGAAAATATTAATATATATGATCCTGTGTGGCAGACCCCCAAGGGTCTATGATGAGCCTGCGTGCTGAGGCCTGTTGGATGATGATCAAGATTGATCAGACGGCTGCTGAAGCAAGGAGCATGGTAAAAGCGTGGTCAAAAAAACATATGACTAGTCTGAAATTTAAAAAAACGCACGCGCGCAAATTGACCAACCAGAGGACGCCACGTCCTCGTCTTCTTCCTTGCAAACCTGTAAAAGTTTTAGCTACAAATTAGCTACGGATTCTTCCCAGCTATTTTGTAGCTAATCATCTCCGATTTCAAACCTGCATGAAACAAGATGAACAAACAAAACAGTAACCCAGATTAATCAAGTGACATGCCCTGAGCTCGAATATGCCCTTGTTGTCACCTAATTTGGCCGCTATCACAGATCCCCATTTTTTGAAGCTTCGCAACCCTAAAATGGCAACTCGTGAAATATGTAACCAAATGGCAATTAAGCATCCATAAACGTTAAGAACATCACGATAAACAATAATATACATTCAAAAGTTATTTAAAAAGCATGATTGATCATAATCGAACCGGATAAGTTTTGAGCAAACCGTGAGTTACTGGGCATGATTCAGGAAGCTTCAAAGCTTGGAAATGATTGGGATCGCTTCAGTGATGTTCAAGGATCATGTTGATGTTCTTAAACTTGCTTGAAACTTTCTGAATCATTCTACGGACCTCCACCTGTTTTGGCTCCAAACTGAAAACGGCCATGGTGTTTCTCTACATCCAGAAGAGTTCCAGGTGCTTGGATCGCTTCTAGTTGATGTATGGAAGATGTTTGAAGTGTTGGTTTGGAAGATGCACGAGTAGATTGAGAGTTGAAGGTTTAAGGCTCAATATGTGCACTTATGGAGTTTTTGTGATGAATCTGACTTTTGGCTAGTTTTGTGATGGTTTAATGGTTCAAACAACTTCAAAATAATGTTTAGAAGATGCTTGGATGACACCAATAGTTAGAACTTTCAAGATTTGAAAATTGAAGTTCTAACTTCTTTGAAAAATGGAAAGAACTTGCAAACAAGTAAGAAGTGAGAAAGCAAGTTTTTCAATGCTTTGGTGTAAGTCTTTAAGTGAAATAGAAACCTCTATTTATAGGCAAACATTCTGATATGGTGAGAGCAAGGAATGGCTTGGATGATTTGCAACTTGGCTTAAGAGGTAAGATAGAATCTTTTGTCATAAATGCAAAAATGGAATATTCTTCTTTGCTAATGATTGAATATCCATGATTTTATCTTCTCTAATCCATGACTCATCAGAACATGTGAGTTATATTTATGCATTTTGTGAGGTCATGGCTTCTAGAAGAAAGCAAGCAAAAAGAATGACTTGTAAATTTGCATGCATGACTCGAAAATTATAGTCATGGAGCCATATGTTTACCTCTTGAAACCATATCAAAATTTGATGAAATTTTGATTTCTTGGATGTTTTGGAAAGCTTATGTTACACACTTCAAAACCCTAGTTGAAAGTTTCTTCAAGACCTTTAAGGAAATGGGTGAAAAAGATCCATGAACTTTGAGAAAAATGAAGTTTCAAGTGAAATTTTCCAAAGATACCAACTTTGAAGCACCATATCTCTTAAATGGTTGATTTTATGGAAAAAATTTATATGTGTCAAAGTTGTTTATTGGATCAAAATCTACAACTTTCATGTTGGAAGTTTTTTTCAGTTTGTAGGTGAAATTTTGAGAAATTCCCTTCCAAAGTTTGGAAAAAACCATTGAAAAACACTTAGAAATTTTTCTAAGTATGAAAAGTCAAACTTTTGACTTTTGATTCTTGATTGATTTTCTTGATTTTTCTTGATCAAATGACTTCATATATCATATATTTATGATTCAAAACTTCAAAAGTCATGGTTGACCAAAATTCCCCAAAAGTCAATGGTGATCTTGTACAGTGGACTTTTTCAGACGAATCGCATTTCTGGAGATTTCAAATGAAACAGGCTATCCTCATCAAATGAATGGTATGAATGGATCATATTGAGGTATTAGAGGATATTGAATCATAGTTTGAGTTATGACACCATGTCCTGATTAAAAGGCAGTTGTTCAGTGAATTAGGTCAAAAAACCCTAATTGTCGACCAGATGAAATTGATGACTGTGGATCTTGAATTGAGGTACAATTTCCATTGTATATTGTCATAGGGATTATTTGAGGATGATTGAAACCTTTTATTGACTTCCTGGGGATTTTTAGGGTTTCCCAAATGTGATCCCTGATTTCAGTCCCTGATAGTTCAAAACCCTAATTCTGAGGATTTGTCTGATCAATCTTTGTGTAAGAGATGTTCTGAGCCAATGGATTAGGTCAAAATGATGCACTTGGGGTCTTGAGGTCATGTCCCAAGTCATTAGGTCAAATTCTGAGCAAAAGTCAAGAGTATGCTGTCTTCAGTTAAAACCCTAATTTGGTTGATTCAAAGTCTTTGAGCTTGTTGAAATGAATCTCTGGGGACCAAATGTTGATTGTTGATGAAGATAGTTCTTTTGAAATGAAGGGAGAACAAAACCCTAATTGATTGTTACTTGTACTGATGAGTGATTTCCTGATTAAATCCTGCTGAGTCACAAGTAACAAACACAAGCTATGCAATTTGTTAGAGATGCAAATGATGCATATGCAAATGATATGAGGTGGTATCTTAGGTCAAAATTGGGGTATGACAGGAAGGACACGTAGTTATAAGAGTACAAAAATATAAAAGGAAACTCCCTACAGGTTAGGGAGTGCGTAGATAGGCGCGGGGTGACTGTTCATGACAGTCACTAAGTCTCATGGCCATCGAGAGGCCAATCAACGTGCATAAGTTGAGGTGTCCTTCGTGGGAAGGACATGGTCTTAGAAATAGGGTCCCTGCAGGCCAGGGAACGCGTAAGAATACCTGCAAAATTAACACGCAAGACATTCGCAGTATATAAATTGCACATAATAAGCACATAAGCACATAAGCCCTAGGTTCATAGGTTCGACGTAACGGCTTAGGGTGCCTACCCTTCCCATTGGTATGTTCTAGAAGGTCTCATGGGGTCGTTCGTAGCCGCCGAGACTTTTTGTCTCTTTGGATTTTAGAACAACTGATTTATCCATGAGGTTCGAGTTTTAGGGGTAGGTTCCCAGAGAGATCAGCCAAATACCAAGTTCATCCCTCAACAAGGTCAAGCCTCGTATCAGACCTTTCCGGATATTCAACCCACTCTAAGTGGAATTATAATAAGACTTGTAGGCGATGTAATTCCCCTCTGGTCTTAAATATAATTCCCACGCTTAGGTTTTAACAACAATTTATATACAACCCGAAAGATGCAATAAAAATAACAAATATTCAAATAATCAAATATTTAATTAAAATTGCTATAAACAAATTAAATTGTAGATAAAATTAAACAATTTAAATATTTATATAAGAACCATAAGCCATGGGAATTGCAAATAAATATCTAAATAAAAATTTAAATATTAAATATAAAAGGAAAGAAATAAAACCTAAACCCTAATCCAAAACCCTAATTTTGGCAAATTTGCCAAACCCTAAAAAAGTTCGCCAAAAACCTAAAAAGTTTGCCAAAAACCTAAACCCTGCCAAAACCTAGGAGCATAATAATTCACCATTTTTAGTTATCCCCAGCAGAGTCGCCAGCTGTAGCAACCTGCCCTAAAAATTAAGACTTAGAGTCGCCACCTATTCTGAAGGGCGAATAGGAAACCCTACGCAGTTTAGAGATCGGGGTAAGTTATTATAATCAAGTTTAGGGAAGGTGTTAGGCACCCTCAACCCTTTCCTAAGGTTTGTATCTAAGGTTAAGGCTTATGGCTAAAATATTTAGGATAATAGCTAAAGAAGTGAAAAGGGCGAAAATTGAGATTTTAAGTGAATTGAGATTTTAGGGAGGGGGTCTCGCCTTGGTTATCCAAGTGCCTACGTATCTCCTTAGGGAGAATCAGAGTCAACATAGTTTGGGCACAAGGTTGTACGCCTTTGAATTTGATATGATATGGTTTGAAGGCTTTTTGAATGGCCTATCGTAGTTTTGAGTTTTGTGGTCTGAAAGGCATTTTGAGTTGCCTTGTCGAAAAGGATGAAAATCCGTAGTTTGATTTGAAGTGTTTGGAATGTTTTAGATTTGGGCGTACAACCTTGATTTGATATGGCACCGTTAGATGCGATGACCAATAGATTTGGTCAGTATAGCTAACGGATTAATGGGGCATCGCTGGTTACTCAGATTGATAGATTCGATCGTCGCGGGCAGCGAATTAAATGTGTTTTAAATTTCATATATTTTTTTATCTCTCGTCTAATGCGACTAATAGTTTTAGTCGGGTCGAGGAGAGAATTAATTAAGGATTATTGTTTTGCCAAATGGGCAATGGGATCGGGCAAACCCTAATGCATTACTAATTTTCTAGGTTTTTTTGTGATTTAACAAGTATAATTAATTAAATCAATTAAGTCGAATAATCGAAATAATCGAATAAATAATTCTAAACCCCTAATTATTACCCTAATTCTAATTTTAATCCTAACCTTAATTAAATAGATTAATTAAATTATATACAAATAATTATATTAAAAATAGACAAAACAAATAAATAAAATTGTATAAAAACCTGGCTTGAATCCTGTGTTATTAGCCTCGATGGTGCATGATAAACCCCCAGCCTTGCATGTGTTAGATATGGATTATTGGAGATCCCGCGGTGAGAGAGTGAGGGTGTACGGTGGGCATTGGAAGTCTGGGCGCGCTGAATTATATGGAAATTAGCATGTTAAAAATAAAGAATCACCACCAGGGATCGAACCCTAGTTTTAAAGGGGTATAAACGTTTCACTAGACCATGTGAGTTGCACTAGTTATTTGTTAAATATATGCTTTATAAAAGTAATATACAAAAATAAAGCATAAACAGAAAGGTCAAAAGTGGAACGGCGCGTGGGCCCATGTTATCTGCTGCCAACGTATCCCATGGAGAGAGAAGTGGCCACACGTTTGACCACCGAATGGTGGAAGGCCACGCATGCGCTGGAAAGTCAGCCTCGTTGACCAGCGAATAGCATGACACCACGTATGGCCCACCATGTTCATCTTCTTCAATAATCCCCATCCACATTTCCTGCGGATCTCTCCATGATTTTAGCTGCGATTTTCCTTGCGGAAAATCCTCCGGAACCTGCAAATGATTAGAACCTGCAAAGCGTAGTATTAACGAGAGCGGGAATAGCCCAGTTCCACTTAAAATCATCTTCTGATTATGATTTTGCCGTCGGTTTGGCCTGAAAACACTCGGAACTATGAACCCGATGAGATCACTGGAGTTTGCCCTAACCATGGTAACCTTCTCTCTATGCGCTATGGCCTTGTCCCAACAATCCAGATCTGTTCTAAATCGCACAATAGGCTTGAATATATGATTAGATTCAAGTTAAACACGTGATATCATAGAAAACGAAATTCAAACATGCATGGAGGATGTGAACGTGATACCAATGTTTTATACATCATGAGACCTTAAGAATGGCATACACTCACCTTGTCTTACCTCCTGAGAACGATGGAATAGATGGCTCAAGCTTTTAATGGCTGCATCAAGGGAAACGAAAGAACCAAGTTTTTTTTGTGAACTTTGAAACCCTAGCCTCCATATTCCCTTTTCGTCCCCCTCTTCTCCTCCATTATTGAGAATATATATCACCTCTATTAGGGTTTCCTCTTTTAGAAAATAATCAAGTAATTATTCACATGAAAATTAGAAAAAAGATTTTGTATAAAATCTTTCTATTTTGGACATTGTGTTATTCTATGCATGTTTTTCATTTAATCTTGACCATTGGATTGAATTTGGATTGAGTAAATATTTGGAACATGAATCATACAAATTTATCTCATACAAATGTGATTTTTTTTTTTTATTTAAGTTGATTTTAAATGAATAAAATCAAATATAAATAAAATAAAATCATAACTAAAATTCATATGATTAATGGGCCTTTCTTGAGCTTGGGATCACGTGGAGAATTGAAATTTTTAGTCCCATTAGTCAAAATAATCAAACTTGCTCACTTTGCATCTCATGCGTTTCCTCAAGATCGCCTAACTTGTACAACTTGTATCTTGCTCAATTTTTGACATATGAAAGTATTCTTGGACTCTTTAGAAAGCTCAAAGAGTCCTCTAAACACTCTTTTTTGTTTCATCTCCATTGAAGTTTCCATGTTCAAGTTATGAGCTTTGACCTAAAAGGTGTTTTTCGTTGACTTTTCGGAGGACCTATAATCTTTTGCACCATATATCTCAAATGAAGCATTTCTAGCCTTGGCTTGTGAGATACAAAGTTGTACAGAATCAAATTTCCTTCAGAATAGGCTTTGAGTGAGGAATTTTTGATAAAGTATGAGAGAGTTATGCCCAGTCAAAGTTGAGTTGACTTTTCCTATAAAAAACCCTAATTTGAACTTTTGAAATTTGGTCATTTCTGAGTTTTTATTGATGAATCATGATCAACCTTTGATCAAATGATGGATATAACCTCACATACTTGATGTTGACCCAAAATCTTGAAGTTTGACTGTATTTTGACTATGGTTGACTTTTAGGTCAGCATAGTCGATTATTGAGCATCTGAGCCATTGAAGATAAGCAGAGGAGGGCAAATTTTGGGGTATGACACCATCAAAATGCAACCGTTCTAAAAGTTGTAAAGTCACCTATATATACTATACATTTCAGATTTTATTTCTTACCTCTTTCATAATATTCACAACCTTTATCTCACAAATATTTTCAAACAAAGTGTTCCATATTCTTCTAATTTCATTGAGAAATTTTCTGCATTGCTACATATCATTTCAGAAAAATATTCTCATACATTCATATACATTGAGCACTAACATATCCTTGTGAATTGTTTTATTTGAAAGGGAAGATCAATCAAGTGATTGATATATTATTCATCTTCAAAAACTCTTGTAAAACTCAAACATGTTGTTGTTAACTTATTTTCCAGGATTGTTGGAATTAAGTGTGTGCATTGAAGAGAATTGTTCTTCTTGCACTTAGTGGTGAAGATCTTAAAGGTTGTAAGAGCCTTTCATCTTTCTATAGGTTAGATAGTAAAGCATCACGTTTGGTGTGGATAGGCTTGTACAATCATTCTAACTATAGTGAAATCTCTTTCGTGTTGAAAGGGGACTGGAGTACTCTCGGATTGTGAAGGGAATCATTATATATCGTTGTGTCATTTATTTTTCTGCATTTTACTCCTTCAATAACCTTACCATAAACCAGAAAAATAATCCACATATCTCAAGAAAACCGATATATTTTTTAAGAACCTAATTCACCCCCCCCCCCCTCTTAGGCGCATTTCATACTTACAATTACAAGTTTACAAGAATAACAAATAACCTCTCTCACCTTAAATCAGGATTTGCAGCTTGCAATAATGAGAGACTAGTATGCTATTTATAGTAAAATCTAACATACTAAATAATGGACTTTTTCCACAAGGCCTATTATACAAGCCAACTTAATAAACACGCTAACGTTACAAATTAAGGTTTAAACACAAAAACCTAATTTAACATCTAATAACCCTAGCATCTTCAACACTTGCATGCTCGACCCATCTTCAACTACAGCATGCACACTTCGACACCAGCATGTGAACAACCTTCGACTTCATGTTTAACCCTGTCGAACCAAGAAGCTACCCTTCGACCATACTAGAGTTCGATCCAATATCTCACAAATTTCCACCTTGGACCTAACTTTACAACATTAAGGGAACAAACTAGCTTTTTTCATGCATCTTTATCAACTGCATACAGTGGAAAAACTTGCAACTCGGCAATGTCTTGGTGATCATATCAGCAACATTGTCCTCAGTCGAAACCTTTAGCACTTGGACTTCTCCATGCTCGATTACTTCTCTGAAGAAATGCAGCCTCACATCAATGTGCTTAGTTTGCTCATGATAAGATGAATTCTTCGACAGATGTATTACACTTTGACTATCACATTTAACAGTGATACCTCGGCCTTGAAGTTTCAACTCCTTTGCAAAACCTTCAAGTCACAATGCTTCTTTCACAGCTCCAATTAAGTCAATATACTCCGCTTCAATGGTTGATAGAGCAACAACCTTCTGAAGTGTTGGTTTCCAACTAATTGATATGCCAAACATCGTGAAAACATATCCATAAGTAGATTTTCTGGAATCCATACAACCTGCATAATCAGAGTCGACATATCCTTCGATTACTGCTTTACTATCTTCACCCAAGGCTCCATCATAAATTAGGACTCTGTTCAGGGAGCAATTTATGTACCTTAAAATCCACTTACAGCTGACTAACCTTGCTCCAGTAGGTTTCTTGATCAGTTCCCAAGTGTGATTATCATGAAGAGATTTCATCTCATTATCCATGGCCTTCAGCCATTCAGTCTTATCTCAACTCCTCATAACTTCCTTGTAGTCTCTAGGTTCTTCGTCTAGAACCTCACTTGTAGAGATTAAGGCATAAGCAATAAGATCTACATACCCAAGTCTCTGAGGTGGCTTGATGACTCTTTTCGACCTATCTCTTGACAATAGGTAGTTATCGATAATTTCCTCAATTTCATCAGTATCTTCTGCTTCTTCTTCGACTTCATCAGGGATATGCAATTCAGCATCAACATGCTCCACCTCAACAGGAATCTCTACCTGTTCCAGCTCTTCTTCAAATGTTTCTGCTCTTCGACCAACATCATCAGTTTTCTTAAAAGTCATTTCAGCTTCATTGAAAACTACATCTCGACTAGTGATACACCTCCCGTGACCTGGCTCTAGGCACCATAGCCTATAAGCTTTGACTCCTTCAGGGTATCCCATGAACATGCATTTTAGAGCTCTAGGTTCGACTTGTCTTTCCTAATGCGAGCATAGGCTACACGGTCAAATACACTCACTCTGTCGAGATCTGGTGGATGTCCCAACCAAACTTCTTCAGGTGTCTTCATATCTAACACTGTCGAAGGACATCTGTTTATCAGATATGTTGCTGTCGAAACAGCCTCAGCCCAAAACACCTTCTTTAACCCATCACTAGTCAACATGCATCTAAATTTCTCTAAAATAGTTCGATTAAACCTTTCAGCCAAACCATTTTGTTGTGGAGTACCTGCAGTATTTCTATGCCTTGCAATACCATAGCCGCACAAAAATTGTCAAACGCCTCATTACAAAATTCAAGGCCGTTGTCGGTTCTCAACCTTTTGACCTTTCTGCCAGCCTGATTTTTGACCAGAGTCTTCAAACTTTTGAAATTCTCAAAAGTTTCATCCTTAGTCTTCTGGATGAATGCCCATAACTTCCTGGAATAATCATCAACTATGGATAGAAAATACCTTGCTCCTGAATGTGATGGACACCTTGCAGGCCCCTAAAGATCAGTATGGATGTAATCAAGGGATCCATGTGTTCTTTATTTGCCTTTGTTGAACTTCACTCTACAAGATTTTCCAAATACACAGGGTTCACAAAACTTCAACTTTTCGACTTTGTCTCCACCAAGCAGATTTTGTTTCCCTAATTCGACCAGACCCCTTTCACTGACCTGGTCCAATCTCATGTGCCAAATTTCTGTCTTCAATAAAGGTTTCGTGGATGCAACATTTGTTGAACCACTTACAACTTCAGCCTCAAGGATATACAAGCCTTGTTTCTTCACACCTCTCAAGACTTCCTTCGACCGCTTCACGACTCTTAGGATACTTTTCTCTCCTTGAAAAACATATCCTTTCTTGTCGAATTCACCAAGAGAAAGTAGATTTCTCTTCATATCAGGAACATACCTGACTTCAGTCAACAACCTTATTGACTCATCATGGAGCTTGAATCTCACAGATCCAACACCTGCAATCTTGCAAATTTTGTTGTTTCCCAGCAGTACTGATTCACCATCTTGATCACATAATTCCTCGAACAAGTCTTTGTTTGGAATCATATGCCAAGTGCAACCTGAATCCATAATCCATTCCTTCCTAGAGTCACTGCTCGAAACCACAATGACATCAGATGATTCGAAATCATCTTGAACAATGGTTGCATTGCCATTATCCTTACCTCTATGATCTTTCAGGCGTTCAGGGCACACCTTTATTGTGTGACCCTCCTTCTTACAGTGATAGCATCGAATACCAGATGCTTCGCCACTATAATACTTCTGCTGACTTTTTCTTTTTTTTTCTTGTCGAAATTACCATCCTTTCGCAAGAATTTTCCTTTAACGGCCAAACCTTCACCAATAGTCGAAGGTTTATGCTCCTTTGTTTGTTCAAGTCCTTTGAATACAGGGCTGATTGAACTTCTTCAAAGGACAGAGACTCCCTTCCTTACAGGAGAGTTTCTTTGAAGTGAGCATGTGATTGAGGCAAAGCGCGCAATAGTAACAGTGCTTGATCTTCATCATCGATCTTCACATCAATATTTTCAAGATCAAGAATCAGCTTGTTGAACATATCCAGCTGCTCAACTAACACTTTGTCTTCAATCATCTTGAATGAATACAAAGCTTGTTTCAGGTATAGTCGATTTACTAGTGATTTGGTCATATACAAACTTTTAAGTTTTGTCCATAACCCTGATGTCGTTGTCTCCTTTGATACCTGTCTGAGAACCTTATCACCAAGGCTTAACAAAATTGTGTTGTATGCCTTCTCGATCATTTCCGTCTTCTCCGATGTCGTTAATGCAACATTCATGGCTGCCTCTCCCTTCAACGCTTCCAAACAACCCTGTTGTACCAGTAGGGCTTTCATCCCCAAGCGCCACAGACCGAAATCATTCACTCCGATGAACTTTTCAATCTCATACTTTGTTGACGGCATCTTCTCTATGCTCACCGCACCAATTTGTTGTGAATTCAATTCCAAGAACAAAGTATAAAACAAAAGAAGAATAAAGGACAAGGAAGAAGAAGAACACAAGAATTGGTTATAACTATTATTCTTTTACTTACTCTTAGAAAACAAAATTACAAGCTTACAAAAATAACAAATAACCTCTCTCACCCTAAATCAGGATTTGCAGCATGCAATGATGAGAGACTAGTATGCTATTTATAATAAAACCTAACATACTAACTAATGGGATTTTTCCACAAGGCCCATTATACAATCCAACTTAATAAACAAGCTAACTTTAAAAATTAGGGTTTAAACACTAAAACCTAATTTAACATGCTAATAACCCTAGCATCTTCAACACCTGCATGCTCGACCCATCTTCGACTACAGCATGTGCACTTCGACACCAGCATGTGAACAACCTTCGACTTCATGCTTAACCCTGTCCAACTGTCGAACCAAGAAGCTACCCTTTGACCATACTAGAGTTCAATCCAATATCTCACACATCTCGTAGTCACTTGTTCCATTGATGTACTTAAAAATTCTTTTAACCTGATTGATGTGACTTGTTTTTGGCTCAGCTTGATACCTTGCACATACACCTACAGCAAAGGTAATATTTGGTCTGCTAGTTGTAAGATATAGTAAACTTACAATCATGCTTCTGTATAAACTTTGGTCAACTACAACTCCTTCTTTATCCTTTGATAAATTCAAATGAGTAGGAGCAGGTGTCCTTTTGTGACTTGCATTTTCCATACCAAATTTCTTCACTATGTTCTTGGCATAATTTCTTTGAGAGATGAAGATGGAATTATCCATTTGTTTTAACCGAAGTCCAAGGAAATATGTCAATTCACCAACAAGACTCATCTCAAATTCTGATTGCATTTGTTTGACAAAATGTTCCACCATTTGGTCCGACATTCCTCGAAACACAATATCATCAACATATATTTGAGCAATCATGAGTTTTCCATCATTCTCCTTGACAAACAAGGTTTTGTCTATTCCTTCTTTCTTGTAACCATTGTTAACAAGAAATTTTGTTAGCCTTTCATACCAAGCTCTAGGAGCTTGCTTTAACCCATAGATTTCTTTAGCTTAATCACATGATCTGGATAAGTAGGATTCATGAACCCCTTTGGTTGCTCTACATAGACTTCTCCATGTAAGTATCCATTTAGAAATGCATTTTTCACATCCATTTGAAACAACTTAATTTTTAATAAGCAAGCCACTCCTTACAGAAGTATGATTGATTCAAGTTTGGAAATTGGAGCAAAGGTCTCATCAAAGTTTACTTCTTCAATCTGGTAACAAATCCACTTTCATCCATTTTGTTTTTTAATACCCATCTTTTACCAATGAAATTTGTTCCATTAGGCCTAGGAACTAAATCCCAAACTTCATTCCTTTTAAACTCACCAAGTTCTTCTTACATGAGGTTGATCCATAATTCATTAGTTAAGGCTTCCTTTACGTTTTTAGGTTAAATCTTAGAAACAAATCAAGAGTTAGAAACTACTCCCCTTCATCATGTTGTGATTCCTTGGTTAGGATTTCTTATAATTAGCTCTATAGGATGATCTATGTGAATTCTAATTGACGGCCATTTATCTTCTTGAATATCTTCATCCTCACCATCAACTGCTTCAGCATTTGAGATGTCTTCTTCCACATTTTCTATCAACATCCATTAGGAAGGATGTTCCAACATTATCATTGACATTAAGATCATTGTCCATGCTTGTATCATCAATCACAATATTTATTGATTCCATCATGACTTGCGTTCTGGTGTTGAAAACTCTGTATGCTCTATTGTTTTTAGAGTAGCCAAGAAATATTCCTTCTTCACTTTTTGGATCCATTTTTCTTCTTTGTTCACGATCAACTAAGATGTAGCACTTAATTCCGAAGACATAAAAGTATTTAATAGTGGGTTTCCGTCCTTTCCATAATTCATATAGAGTATTTATTTTTCCAGTTCTTAAGGTTACTTTATTGTGGATATAACAAGCAGCATTCATGGCTTCTGTCCAAAAATAATAATGGAACTTCTTTGCATGGAGCATGACTCTTGTTGATTCTTGCAGAGTTCTATTTTTTCTTTCAACAACTTTATTCTATTGAGGAATAATAGGTGAGGAAAATTCATGACTTATACCCTTAGAGGCACAAAATTCAGCAAACTTATTGTTTTCAAACCCCTTACCATGGTCACTTCTAATCTTGACAATGTTTCCTTCCTTTTCTCTCAAAGGTTTTTGGCATAACTCTTTGAAGACTTCAAAGACTTCTGATGTTTCTTTAATGAAATTTACCTAAGTGAATCTAGAAAAATCATGAACTATAGCATATGCATGCCTTTTTCCACCAAGACTCTCAACTTGCTTAGGTCCCATCAGATCCATATGAAGAAGTTCGAGAACTTTTGTATTGGTATAATGTTGAACCTTATAGTGTGGCATCTTGGTTTGTTTTCCTATTTGACATTCTCCAAAAATTATTCCTTCTTCAATTTTGAGATTAGGTATGCCTCTGATAGCTTCTTTAGATATTATTTTCTTCATACCCTTCATGTGTAAGCGGTCACGTTTGATACCATAGGTTGACTTCATCTTATTTGGTCATCATGCAGGTGGATCCATTATTAATTCCATGGGGTGTCCATAGATAATAGTTGTCTTTAGATTATCTCATTTCATTAAAACTTCATTTTCTTTATTTGTGACCAGACACTCAGAATTAGTAAAATTTACTTTCATACCTTGATCACATAGCTGACTGATACTTATTAGGTTAACATCCAGTTCTTCCACAAAGAGGACTCTATCAAGCTTAGGAGATCCTTCACAGACTAGTCTTTCAACACCTTTGATTACTCCTTTTGCACCATCTCCAAAGGTAACTTAGCTAGTTGTATGAGGTATGACATCTTCTAATAAGTTTATTACTCATGTCATATGCCTGGAGAATTGTCATACCCCAATTTTTGACCCTAAGATTCCTCAATCATTTTGCATTCATACAACACATCAAGATCACAATCTTGAGAGTGATCACTGGCTTTATGCTCATCTTTCCTTTGAGGGATTACCAAGCACCAAGTTTGATTATGTTGTGAATATTTATTTTATGCTAATATCTAATCAAAATACAAAAAGATGTCTTATTTCTTTCAATACTTTGTACATTGTAGGTATTGGGCCAAGTGCACTCATCTCATCTCCTAAAAATTAGGGTTTTGAGGATTGACTTTCAATCAACTAATCATACAGAGAAGCTTAATGACTAAAAATTAAAGTATTGGGCCAAAGCTTTGGTGTATTTCCAAAGCTTTATGCAAGTTGTACATATGGAGGTGTTCTCATCTGATATCTTGGTATTGTGCTAGTTTGGTTGGTTAATCCAGAGGATGGGAATTCTACATTGACTTCTTAATGTCAAGTGTTGACTTCTTGTTTGGTTAGATTGTTCTTTTCCTTTGCTTTTACTTTATGCTTTAGGATGTTCCCTTCATCTCCTCCCATCTTCTTTGATTTTCAAAATCTTCTCCCTTTTCAAAATTTTCTTATGTTTGTCAAAATCTTTTAAAACTTTCTTTAAAACCTTTTACCTTTTATGGTATTTCTTCTTAAGATCTTTTTTCAAAAAAGTTTAGGCATGATTAATCTTCATAATGGAGTTGTAACCCCTTAACCCCTTGATATTGATTGATATGATTGATCCTTTTCCATTTGAAAGAGCTAGTGGCATACTTGTTGATTTATCCGAGTTGGAGCCTTTCTTTCATTTGTGATGTAAAGGATCCATCTGTTCTCATGTTCAAGTATGACTAGCTGAGTTTTCTCCTCTAAGATGATAAAGTGTCTATTCAGTTTTAAACCAAAATCGTTTGTTTCCCTTTTAAGCAAAACTAAATTTTCTCTTACTTCTCCTTGTTTAAGGAAGGAGTGTCACATCTAGTAAACAGAAAATCGATCTAGAAAGGTGTTATGGGTGATGCATTATATCATTTGTTTCCCTCGTCGCCTTCTTATGGGTCTTTTACAAGTATATCAATACAATTTTCCAGTGGATCAAGATCCATATTTCCCTTTGTTTTAGGTCGAGTGTGTAACACCCTTCTAAACCCCGCGGAAATTTTTAAAATAATTCAGAGTAAAACATGAAAACAAGGGTGCCACAATTCCAATTAAGACAAATTTATCATAAATTCATTGTCATGATTTCACTAAGGAACAATTCATCATAATACATAAACATCTCATGTTAACACAGCGGAAAATTCATCATACGGATAAGCATAACATCATCTATGCAATATCCCACATAATCTAATACAATAACAACACGATAGAGTATCATCATAAACTCTAAACTAGCGTTCCCCCAGTGTTACAATATCAGAGCATGACACCTGACGCTACACTAAAACACTGACTTATGAGCTAATCCTCACCAAGTCGAAAGCAGCTATCCTCAATCTGAAAATGTCAACAGTAAGGGCGAGTCTCATCACAGTTAACAAATGTTATTGCATCTTAAATAACAACACATCATAGTTATATTATTCACCCAATTTCATCATATTCAGATTATCAGGAACATCCATCATTTACACAAACGTCAACAAAACACATCTTTCAAACAGACAATCATACTCAACATTAATTCAACAAAACACACAACCAACACGTCATCAATATTTATAACACTGGAATACTTCCAATCATGTTATAAAAGTATGCATATGTATGAACTGACACTATGCATGTGGTACCAACATCATCCAATGGGAATAACCCATGGCCGATCCAACATCATCCAGATACGGCCCTGCCAGCACAGATTCCACACAATGGGAATCATGCCCTTCACTGATCCAACACACCCTTATGAGTATCATCAATGAACATGAATGAATGCAACATATACAACATACTTATAGCATCGTCATGTCTAATGAGTAACATCATCTAATACTCATTTCATCATCATCATCATCATCATCAAAGTATGTTTATATACATTAGCATCATTCAAATACAATCAATCATCATCATCATCATCATTAAAGAACATACATGTGTCCACATCAATCATCATCATCAATAATAAGAACACACATGTATCCACATCATTCCAAAGCAAATCAGTCATCATCATACAACTCTCAACAAATCATCACATCATAATGTTTTTCAAAACAACATCTTATATTGTCACATTTTATCATATATGTCAACAATATATCATCCAATTAAACAAATCGTCACATGATTAATATTTCAACGTAGCATGTATTTAACACATCTCATCACATATATGTACAATACATCATTCACCAAGAATAAAATCATATTTAAAAATAATTGGATTCACACCTCAATCCATCATTTAAAACATAGGCTATCTCATAAGATTCATCGTGCTCGAAACGGCACTAAAAACAGACCTACGGTTCGAAAGTTACACATCATTTAACTTTTCAAGAAAACAACTATCGCTACAGCACGCGGCGCAACCAAGACTCGCGGCGCGACCTGAACCACACAAACGCATTCGCGGCGCCAACCTATGCACGCGGCGCGATACGAGAAAACAAGTACGCCTTCGCGGCGCCAACACGGGGACGCGGCGCGAACTGGAGATTTCACAGATTTTCGGGTCTGCGTCAGATCCTGCGATCTGACTCAATCTGAGTCCAAAACTGACTCTAAACGTCATATACAGGCAGTTAATCATCAATTGCATCATTATTCATCATCACACATCAAAACAACACATGATCAATCAATAATCCATGCAATTTTCTTCAATTCATAACCTCCCTAAACCCGACATATAATCCAATTGACTCAACAACATCCCTAATCAATATTATTATCCAAGAATACGATAATAGATGATAACCGGAGAGTCCCCCCTTACCTTAGCCAAAGATTCTTGATTGGTCTCTCCCTCCATTGTTCCTCTTCACGTACCAGCTTTCCAATCCCTCATCTCCTCTGCTCTGTTTTTCACGTTCCTTTTTCCTTTCTCCCAATTTTCCTTATTTTTATGAAAAATAACATTTTAATTAGTAAAGGGCTTTACTAACATAGCATCCCCTCTTTACTAATACCACACTTGGCCCAATACTATAAACCATCTTTCTTCCAATTAAATCCCACAAACCACTAATAATTCTAATTATAAATTAAATTTCCATTTAAATTAAAAATTAAAATATACGGGTGTTACAACTCTCCCCCACTAAAAGAGTTTCCGTCCTTGAAAACATACCTCAAGTAACCAGCTCGTATAAGAGTCCTCCACCTGACTCTCCAGCTCCCAATTAACATTACCATCGGTCAATCCTCAAAATCCATCTGACATAACCAACAGGAAACATGTTTCATACATTCAAATCCCAGTTCTTACGTCGCATTTGACTATCCAAAAGTATACCACTCGCTATAGCTCCAAAAGGTTAACAACAACAGAACATTGAGGTACAACCTATACAATACGCTCAACAGCCGAGTAATACAATTACACAATCTATAGTATGATCACACTGATCAACACTGCAGTAATGCATACCATCTACCAAACATACCAACCTTAGACATACTCTTCCATCTGAGCGATAAAATAATACTTACACTTTTCACCAATCGCTTCCTTCAAGAAACTCAATACTCATATTCCTATACCATTGAATTCCAATTATCTGGCTCCTCTTAAGTCAAGCCATCGATTATCCAACACTTTACATTCCTTTTTTTTTTCCGCACTACTCTGACTACTCATCACAATCATCTATACCAATTAGACTTCTGAGCTTTACCCGATCCCGACTCTCTTTACTTATTCGTTCAAGAATCATTCTTCATCATTCATGGTACCAATTTACCACTCAGTAATACTTACTCGCACTCAAAACAAATTCCTAAGTTACTACATCTATTAAACATTTCGGCCATCGGAACGAGTGCACACAAGTAATTATAATCACGCTCATCAGCCTCAATACGCCATTTCTTACAAAACAACTCAAATTGAGTTTCGCTCTTTTCTAAGAATTAAATCAATTCCTCCCTTCATAGAGTATAATTCCTCATTATATCTAGAATCTACAATAACCCCTTAACAATAACACAAAATTATTACAACGTCATATAGCATCAACTCTTCGTTTTAATTTCGCTGAATACATACTCGTTAACTACGTACAACCGTAATAACATATTCATCATCTCGGCAATTATTCAAAAGAGTTATAATTCTTCGACACGACATCCTTACATCCACTGGATTCTAAATCCAACATATAGATCAATACATATTCTCTATGTAGGCTTCCGACATATTAATTCCTTACTTCCCGCGAGTAGTACTCATAACACTACTCCACATCACACTTTCGCTGCGCGACTCTGATTACCCGTCTTAAGTCATCATCCACCATGTTGCACTCTTTCATATTCACTTCTTCATAAGTTCACACAACATAGTGAGTGATTATTCTCACGGCTTAGTATTCATCACATCTTAAACCATTAAGGTAACAAAACAAGCTTATCTCTTCTATATGATTCCATCTACTACCAACAAGAGATTTAGGGTGATCAAGTCCTAAATTTGTCAATATTAGTGGAAAATCATATTTAAGCATAAAGCGTCGTTACTACATAATAGTGTCCCTTTCCGAGTTTGCACCTAAACTCATTAACATCGTCATAGTCCAATAATTCACTACGGTGCCCTTCTAGAATATCCTTCTGAAGCTCAAAACATCAGTTACACAAATCCAATCACTCAACCTCATTACATCGTTTTCGTCGATTCTGAATTCACCGCCTTTACTTTGGTAATTCAAAGTCAACCTATCGATCAACTCAACATCATCTTTCTGACCTTCTCTAATCTTGTTAAGAATACCACTAGTCATCTTCTAGCATACTCAATCTAACACTATTAGGAGTGCCTTCACATACTAACTCAAGTCTCTAAATTGTCTAATTAAATCCAACTCATTCATCATTAGCACCGACATTTTAAAGACTTCTTACGCAACACAATAGCACAACATTTTCCTCATTAGGATGGTAATTCAAACCAAAATCCTAATCCTAAAAAAATATACTTTAATCATCTCTACTGCCTCATATTAAGCCCTTTCTGATCAAAGAGGTACTTCAACTCTTATGATCACTAAACACTTCGAATTTTGAACCATACAATTAACCTGCAAGACCAAGACAACATTCATAACTCGTGGTTTTAATCCAAATTCTATTACATCCTTCACGTCCAAATATCATCCCACTCGGAATCTCAACAAAGTCTTCCTCACGTCAACAAATGTTAGAAATTCCCTACAATTCTTCTTTTATACTTATCGTTACTTTGCCATCACAAATACGATTCCAAGAGTTCTAAAGTTTACTTCGCCTTTACTACTAATTTAATCTTTACTAAAATCCATCGGCACTCAAATCATCTTTGTGACCAAACATCTCGTCGACTTATTCATCAACAACATGTTCTACTCCACGTCGTTTCAAACAATCGCGGTAGTAGGCATTCTTATTCAACAAGTTTCACGCTTCCATAACCGACTTCAGAACCTCTCCTCATAGGGTCACTCTACTGTATTTATAACTCTTCCATAAATTAGAACACAATCCCTCCTCCTCGTAGGTTCAAACGGCACATTAATCCGACACTCAGAGCTCAAGATATGAATTTTCCAATCATTGCCCGAAAAATGCAACACTGATATCATGCAGCGATACTCTATACGATATATCCAAAACTCCTCAATTGGTAAATTCAATTCTTAAAATTACTCCTCAACAAACCTTCTAATTATTCCTTCGATCCATTCAACACTGACACTGACATCACGTGCAGTACCAATAAACAAGTCTAGTTATAAGAACAAGAGTAACCGTAACTCCACCTCTTTCCAACGTCATCCTGTCACAATTAAATATGTTACAGCTGCTGCAACTATTTTTATAACAAAGTTCATCTCGTTAGCTTTCCGACGCTTCAAACGGAACTCAATTCGGATGTCCATAACTCCAGTTATGAATTTTCGAAGTTCCGCAGCTATTCAGCAATTTTCCTGCGTTTTGCTTACGAAAATCTCTCTCCAAAACTCATTCTCTTCAACTCTATCACATTCCAAACAGCCCCTTATCGTATCTCTTCACTTCCAAACATTCTTATGACTTGAGCAACACATCCTATCGCCGAAGTGCGATTTCTGGAACATTACGACAGCAATCCTCTTTGCAAACTTGCAGCTGAATCTCGTCCGAGACGTAAGGCTACTCAACTGACATCTTCACAGTACACCAGTAGAGCTGACACATCGCAACTTTCCAATTTCCTTCTCTTACAATAACTGTCAATTACCTCTAATCATCTTCCTTCAAGATGTTCCAACTCAATTCCCAGTGAAGTCTTAATTCCAAGTCACCTTCAATTCGGGAAACAACAAACTCCAACAACGCTCGCACTGTTGCCAACAACAGCCTACTGAATCAATCTTCTTACAAATGAAACATAACCGAGAAGCGAAGCTTCTCCCCCACTTGTTTCAATCCAACACCTGCAACAAACAACCAAGTACCGACAGTGATTCACTCACATGTCGCGTACCAAGGAATAAAATGTCGACAATATACAACTGTCGCGCAACTCAACTGACTCAACAATTGGCCGGACAGACCGACCTGCTTTGATACCACTATTGTAACACCCTTCTAAACCCCGCGGAAATTTTTAAAATAATTCAGAGTAAAACATGAAAACAAGGGTGCCACAATTCCAATTAAGATAAATTTATCATAAATTCATTGTCATGCTTTCACTAAGGAACAATTCATCATAATACATAAACATCTCATGTTAACACAGCGGAAAATTCATCATACGGATAAGCATAACATCATCTATGCAATATCCCATATAATCTAATACAATAACAACACGATAGAGTATCATCATAAACTCTAAACTAGCGTTCCCCCAGTGTTACAATATCAGAGCATGACACCTGACGCTACACTAAAACACTGACTTATGAGCTAATCCTCACCAAGTCGAAAGCAGCTATCCTCAATCTGAAAATGTCAACAGTAAGGGTGAGTCTCATCAGAGTTAACAAATGTTATTGCATCTTAAATAACAACACATCATAGTTATATTATTCACCCAATTTCATCATATTCAGATTTTATCAGGAACATCCATCATTTACACAAACGTCAACAAAACACATCTTTCAAACAGACAATCATACTCAACATTAATTCAACAAAACACACAACCAACACGTCATCAATATTTATAACACTGGAATACTTCCAATCATGTTATAAAAGTATGCATATGTATGAACTGACACTATGCATGTGGTACCAACATCATCCAATGGGAATAACCCATGACCGATCCAACATCATCCAGATACGGCCCTGCCAGCACAGATTCCACACAATGGGAATCATGCCCTTCACTGATCCAACACACCCTTATGAGTATCATAAATGAACATGAATGAATGCAACATATACAACATACTTATACCATCGTCATGTCTAATGAGTAACATCATCTAATACCCATTTCATCATCATCATCATCATCATCATCATCAAAGTATGTTTATATACATTAGCATCATTCAAATACAATCAATCATCATCATCATCATCATTAAAGAACATACATGTGTCCACATCAATCATCATCATCAATAATAAGAACACACATGTATCCACATCATTCCAAAGCAAATCAGTCATCATCATACAACTCTCAACAAATCATCACATCATAATGTTTTTCAAAACAACATCTTATATTGTCACATTTCATCATATATGTCAACAATATATCATCCAATTAAACAAATCGTCACATGATTAATATTTCAACGTAGCATGTATTTAACACATCTCATCACATATATGTACAATACATCATTCACCAAGAATAAAATCATATTTAAAAATAATTGGATTCACACCTCATTCCATCATTTAAAACATAGGCTATCTCATAAGATTCATCGTGCTCGAAACGGCACTAAAAACAGACCTACGGTTCGAAAGTTACACATCATTTAACTTTTCAAGAAAACAACTATCGCTACAGCACGCGGCGCAACCAAGACTCGCGGCGCGACCTGAACCACACAAACGCGTTCGCGGAGCCAACCTATGCACGCGGCGCGATACGAGAAAACAAGTACGCCTTCGCGGCGCCAACACGGGGACGCGGCGCGAACTGGCGATTTCACAGATTTTCGGGTCTGCGTCAGATCCTGCGATCTGACTCAATCTGAGTCCAAAACTGACTCTAAACGTCATATACAGGCAGTTAATCATCAATTGCATCATTATTCATCATCACACATCAAAATAACACATAATCAATCAATAATCCATGCAATTTTCATCAATTCATAATCTCCCTAAACCCGACATATAATCCAATTGACTCAACAACATCCCTAATCAATATTATTATCCAAGAATACGATAATAGATGATAACCGGAGAGTCCCCCCTTACCTTAGCCAAAGATTCTTGATTGGTCTCTCCCTCCATTGTTCCTCTTCACGTACCAGTTTTCCAATCTCTCATCTCCTCTGCTCTGCTTTTCACGTTCCTTTTTCCTTTCTCCCAATTTTCCTTATTTTTATGAAAAATAACATTTTAATTAGTAAAGGGCTTTACTAACATAGCATCCCCTCTTTACTAATACCACACTTGGCCCAATACTATAAACCATCTTTCTTCCAATTAAATCCCACAAACCACCAATAATTCTAATTATAAATTAAATTTCCATTTAAATTAAAAATTAAAATATACGGGTGTTACAGAGTGCATGCTGATTACATTAAACTCAATTATTTAAGTAGAAACTCATTCCAATTGTATCTAATATAACTTTCAAGTTTTAACACTTGCGTGAATAACTCCTTATTCTAATCTATCATACGGACTATTCACAACTTTTACTTCTAAACATATATAATCTTATTATAATTAGCTTAGTTAAATTAAAATCAAATTTTAGCAATTGCATATTATATTTATTTCTTTACACCTTACTAATATAGATAATGCACCTCGTGATGGACAAAACCTACATTATTTGATACTAATCTTGATGAGGGCTATATATATTAAAAAGCTTAAACTTAAAATTTCCTTGAGGGAATTTGTAATTAATTTGATCTCGATGACTTATGTAGCATATAAAACGTCTCTCTGATACATCATCCTACATTCACATGAATCAACGCACATATAAATTGAAATTATATAGTTATAGCCCTAGCATCATTGTTCGCTCAAGCTAATGAATGAGCCCAAACTAAACCTTATAACTATTTATGCTTCTTCAAGATAATCCTTCATGGTTGCCCTCCTTCGATATTGTCTTCTTCTTTTCTTCATTATATTACATAAAATAAAACTTCTCTTGTCTTCTTCTTTATTATTATTATTAGTAGTATAATTATGATTATTAAATTGTGCAAACTAAATAATTTAAATTTTTGACAGTTGATCACATTATGTATACTTAGCAAGGGTTTCTCCCCTTACTAAACATGGTGCATCACGATTTCAATGGTTGCAAACTCTCAAGTTTGCCAAATTGAAAATTAGTGGCACGACTAGGGTTAATAGTGACGTAATTTTACAATTTCTAGATTTTTTTTCAATATAATGTAAATGTGTTAGTTTCCTAAATTTTCATGAGAAAAAACATATTTCGAAGCAAGGAAGTAGGAGAAATGGATTCCTTATTTAGGAATCATTCCTAATCGTGGTAAGTTTAATTTCTTGTTTTTATTTGTAATAGTCTTTAATCTCTTAAGGATGAATGTCTAGTTCCCCAAAATTAAATTTCTCGAGATGAATTTTCTCAATAGTGTGAACTATATGATCCGCTAAGTTTTATTCTTTGTAAGTGAATATATCTTCTCTTATAATTATTCAATTTTGTTTGTGCTTAATGTTTTTCTTTCGTCTATGAAATTGGTAGAAATGATCCAGGTAGCAATGAGAACTAACCGTAGATTTGCATACTAGAGATATTTTACGTGCGATAAACCTTCTAGTGGTTTCATCAGGATCACTGAGGTGATTGCAATAACAAAGACAATTATTCGACGATTAAAATGTTGGTAACTAGCTATTTTATAAACCATTCATGATTAAAGAGGGATCATTACATGATTAAGCATAAACATCACCGAAAAGCGGTAAAGGATTCAAAGGGGATGAATTGTCACTTTCTTCACAGATATTCAAACGATTAGTTTAGTTTTAGTATTTTTCTAGTTATAGTAAAACTCAATCAATTGTGCTCTACGCACCCATTAAACTAAGTGTTTTAGACATTTTAATAACAAGTACAATCTCATATGTTTTATTGAATTAACGACAATTTTTACAAATATGTTATAAATTTATTCATATTTTGAGATTTTTATTAACACAATATTTTTGCAATCAAACACAATTTTCACATTGACAATAGAAATTGTTATCAGGATTGTGGATGCGGTCGACTTTGTTAAGATGACAATTTGGTTTTTATATTTTAAACATAAAAAAATAAAATCAATTTTATTCTAAATTAAAATATAAAAAATATTCCCTCCGAGTAAAAGTTTTCTAAACTTTTTTACTTTAAATATAAGCAAATATCAACAAATTTAGGCACATTAAATGCGTTTATTTCAAAATTATCATTGCATTAATTATTTAATATTATTCAGAAATAAAAATTTAATTAAGCGCCTTTTAATAATTATATTAAGAATTTAATTGATATGCACCGACTATGTAGAATATTTTACACTGTCAGTTAATTGTAACCTTTAAATTAGCGTTTGACTGTTATTCTAATAATCTAATATTATCATTGAATGATTGTGAGACATTGATTGTGTAAAAAAATTACAAAATTTATTCAGACAGTGAAACAATTAATCTCTTATATTAATTATTGTATACGATATTAAAAATTAAATAATTTAATTACTACTCTTAATAAGCAATAAGCGTAAAGTTGTTTCTTTTTCTTATAATTCAGATCAGAGGGGTATAAATTTAGAATATTAAAACATATTTAAGCCAACTTTATAATATCACTCCTTGTTAATACTTGACTTTAAATAAAGTTGATAGGATAAAAAGAAAGGAAAAAGGGAGAATTTTGTTGAGGTATCTAGACTCATAATGCCTAGCATCGAATAGATTAAAGAAAGATAACGATGTTGTTAATAATCTCGTGACTCGTGAGTGGTGGTTTCACTTTCAGTTTTGCATGATGTGAGCATGCTACTATTATACTACTCCCATAACACAGTTACACAGTGCCTCTGATTCATTCATTGATGCTATGTGCATTGAAATTGAAAGTGAGAGACATATACAGATAGCCGATCGGAATTTCCACTCACTTAACGCCACCTTACCTTTCTTTAATTGCTATGTTTTTTTTTTGTTTAATAGCCAACGGGTTTGGAGCAACATCTCTGCTAGGATTATTAAAAAAATTGTCGAATCTAGTAAAATTGAATTGGTGAATCGATTAATGAACTAAACTATATTGTGTAAATTTTAGTACTTAATTAAATGACAAGTAAACTGAATCAAAATTAAAAATAAATTTTATCAAACAGAGTCTTAATGTTGATTTAGAATTTTAAATTAATATATTAAACTAATAACGATTCATTTTTGAGTAAATAACAAAAGTTCAATTCGATTTGAATAACTTTTTACTATAATTTAATTTAATTTGATTTTCAAACAAAACTATATCATAAACCACTTTAATCTCTGCAATCAAATTTCTCTTTAATGCTATTGACTACATTTAGGATCAGACAATCGATTGATTTTGGTCAAAATCAGACCTAAAACTTAAATTCGACTCAAATTACAGTTTTATTCTTAAGGTCCGATTTCGATTTTTTACAATTTCAATTAAAACGATTTAGCAGATAAATCAAATGAGTTTAATAAATTTAATAGTTATTGGGCTAAATCCATAACAATGACATTGTTAAATATATAAATCACAAATAACAATTTTTCTTAGAAAAATAGTAAAATTTTAAAATAGCACAAAGAATTATTTTTTATTATTAAAAATTATTATTACTTTATATATTTTCAATATCATTTGACATTAATTTGCTTATTAGCATATTTTAAACCATGACTTAAATAACATTCAAATTTTCATGTTGCGTAAATATAATGCCACAAGTAAATTATAAAAATTATGTTGGAACGTACAATCACATAATTGGTGAACTATGGAGTATATGGAGAGAGAGAGAGAGAGAGAGAGAGAGAGAGAGAGAGAGAGAGAGAGAGAGAGAGAGAGAGAGAGAGAGAGAGAGAGAGAGAGAGAGGAGAGAGAGAGAGAGAGGAGAGAGAGAGAGAGAGAGAGGAGAGAGAGAGAGGAGAGAGAGAGAGGAGAGAGAGAGAGAGAGAGAGGAGAGAGTGAGAGAGAGAGAGGAGAGAGAGAGAGAGAGAGGGTTGAGGATGAGAATGATAATTTGCAATTAACCAATAATGAGGATGCCTCGAAGGCATTTATACAAGTGTTACAAAATGATTGAGACCTAAAACACATCAACAAAATACAAGAAAAAACCAAAACTCGGGGCTGTAACTAGTTAACACAAATTGTTAACCGGTTACAACAGACAAAATCATAAAAACTCAATGTCAGGTGTAACCTATTAACGTGTTTCGTTAACCGTTTAAACGCAACTCCAAAATTTCTTTTTTTCATAAATGCTTTTCTACCAGCTATAATTGGTTACACCTCTATGTTAACTAGTTACAAACACCTGAATTAAATATTTTCACTCAAACACATCACCTTAATTCAAGTGCTCCAAGTCTTTCATACACATGTTCATCTTCAATCTTTAGAACACATCATTTGTGACTCCCTTAGTCAACATATAAGCAACTTGGTCCTCACTTATACATTATCCCACTCTTAACTTGTCTTCACTAATAAGTTCCCTTAAGTAATGAAATCTCATCTCAATGTGCTTTCTCGTTGCTGTGAAAAACGAATAGGGATTTAGGGAAGATAAGAAGAACACAAGAATTGGTTATAACTGCTATTCTTTTACTTTCTCTTAGAAAACAAGATTACAAGTTTACAAGAATAACCAATAATCTCTCTCACCCTAAATTGGGATTTACTGTGTACAATTATGAGAGACTAGTATGCTATTTATAATAAAACCTAACATACTAACTAATGGGCTTTTTCCACAAGGCCCATTACACAAGTCAACTTAATAAACAAGCTAACTTAACAAATTAGGGTTTAAACACTAAACCTAATTTATCATGCTAACAACCCTAGCATCTTCGATACAAGCATGTTAACAACCTTCAACTTCATGCTTAATTCTGTCGAACCAAGAAGCTACCCTTCGACCATACTAGAGTTCGATCCAATATCTCACAAATCTCCACCTTGGACCTAACTCTACAACATCAAGGGAACAAACTAGCTTTCTTCATGCAGCTTTATCAACTGCATACAGTGGAAAAACTTGCAACTCGGCAATGTCTTTGTGATCATAACAGCAACATTGTCCTCAGTCGAAACCTTCAGCACTTGGAATTCTTCATGCTCGATTACTCCTCTGACGAAATGCAGCCTCACATCAATGTTCTTAGTTCGCTCATGATAGGCTGAATTCTTCGACATGTGTATTGCACTTTGACTATCATATTTAACAGTGATACCTCGACCTTGAAGTTTCAGCTCCTTTGCAAAACCTTCGAGCCACAATGCTTCTTTCATAGCTTTAGTGAGGGAAATATATTCTGCTTCAGTGGTTGATAGAGCAACAACCTTCTGAAGTGTTGCTTTCCAACTAATTGTTGTGCCAAACATAGTGAAAACATATCCAGAAATAGATTTTTTAGAATCCATACAACCTGCATAATCAGAGTCGACATATCCTTCTATTGCTGCTTTACTATCTTCACCCAAGGCTCCACCATAAATTAGGACCCTGTTCAGAGACCCATTTATGTACCATAAAATCCACTTCAATGCTTGCCAGTGAGCCTTTCCAGGATTCGCCATGTACCTGCTTACAAGACTTACTGCATATGTTATATCGGGTCTAGTACATACCATAGCATACATCAAAGAACCAACTATATTAGCATATGGGATGCTATTCATATAGGCTCTTTCAACATCAGTATTGGGACACTGATCAATACTCAGCTTGAATTGAGGGTTTGTCGGAGTCACAACTGGCTTCGAATTTGACATACCAAACCTTTCGAGAATCTTTCGTAGATATGCCTCTTGAGATAAGCATAACTTCAACTTCTTTCTATCTCTTCGAATGTCAATTCCAAGAATCCTGGAAGCGGCTCCCAGATCCTTCATATCGAACTCCTTATTGAGTTCAACCTTCACCCTCATTACATCTTCGACATTGTTGCTTGCTATGAGAATATCATCTACATAAAGCAACAAAATAACAAATGAATTACCAGGTCGAAATTTGAAGTAAACACAGTGGTCGAACTGACTTCTAATGAAACTTATGCGTGCCATGAACTTGTCGAATCTCCTATTCCACTGTCGAGGAGATTGTTTCAGCCCATATAAAGATCTCTTTAGCTTGCACACATAATCTTCCTTTCCCTTTTCGACATACCCTTCAGGTTGCCTCATCAGGATCATTTCATCTAAATCACCATACAAGAACGCAGTCTTCACATCCATCTGTTCCAGTTCAAGGTCGAACTGTGCCACCATGGCAAGCAACATTCGAATGGACCTATGCTTCACAGCAAGAGAAAACACATCATTGAAGTCAACACATTCTTTCTGAGTGAAACCCCTTATAACTAACCTTGCCTTGTATCTTTTCGACGTCACTCCTTCAATTCCTTCCTTAACTTTGAAAATCCATTTACAACTGACTAACCTTGCCCCAGCAGGTTTCTTGATTAGTTCCGAGGTATGATTATCATGAAGAGATTTGATCTCATCATCCATGGCCTTCAGCCATTCAGTCTTATTTCGACTCCTCATAACTTCCTTATAATCTCTAGGTTCTTTGTCCAAAACCTCACTTGCAGAGATTAAGGCATAAGCTATAAGATCTGCATACCTAAGTCTCTGAGGTGCCTTGATGACTCTTTTCGACCTATCTCTCGATAATAGGTAGTCATCTACAGTTTCCTCATCCTCAGTATCATCTGCTTCTTCTTCGACGGCATCAGGGATATGCAATTCAGCATCAACATGCTCCACCTCAACAAGAATCTTTGACTGTTCCACTCTCTTCTTCACTTCGACCATCATCATCATCAGTTTTCTTGAAATCCATCTCAGCTTCATTGAAAACTACATCTCGACTGGTGATACACCTCTTGTGACCTGTCTCTAGGAACCATAGCCTATAAGCTTTGACTCCTTCAGGGTATCCCATGAACATGCATTTCAGAGCTCTAGGTTCAACCTTGTCTTGCCTAATGTGAGCATAGGCTATGCAGCCAAATACTCTCAGTTTTTCGTGATCTGGTGTTTATCAGATATGTTGCTGTCAAAACAGCCTCAGCCTAGAACACCTTCTTTAACCCCGCACTAGTCAACATGCATCTGACTCTCTCCAAAATAATTCGATTAAACCTTTCAGCCAAACCATTTTGCTGTAGAGTACCTGCAGTAGTTCTGTGCCTTGCAATACCAGAGCCCGCACAAAAACTGTCGAACGCCTCATTGCAAAATTCAAGGCCATTGTCGGTTCTCAACCTCTTGACCTTCCTACCAGTCTAATTTTCGACCAGAGTTGTCCAACCTTTGAAATTCTCAAAAGTTTCATCCTTAGTCTTCTGGATGAATACCCACAACTTCCTGGAATAGTCATCAACTATGGATAGAAAATACCTTGCTCCTCAATGTGATGGACACCTTGCAGGCCCCAAAGATCAGCATGGATGTAATCAAGGGATCCATGTGTTCTTTGTTTGCCTTTGTTGAACTTCACTCTGCAAGATTTTCCAAGTACACAGGGTTCACAAAACTTTAGCTTTTCGACTTTGTCTCCACCAAGCAGATTTTGTTTCCCTAATTCGACCAGACCCCTTTCACTGACATGGCCCAATCTCATGTGCCAGATTTCTGTCTTCGACAAAGGTTTCGTGGATGCAACATTTGTCGAACCACTTACAACTTCAGCCTCAAGGGTATACAATCCTTGTTTCTTCACGCCTCTCAAGACTTCCTTCAACCCCTTCATGACTCTTAGGACACTTTTCTCTCCTTGGAAAACATACCCTTTCTTGTCGAATTCACCAAGAGAAAGCAGGTTTCTCTTCAAATCAGGAACATACCTGACTTCAGTCAACAACCTTGTTGACTCATCATGGAGCTTGAATCTCACAGATCCAACACTTGCAATCTTGCAAGCTTTGTTGTTTCTCAGCAGTACTGATCCACCATCTTGATCACATAATTCCTCGAACAAGTCTTTGTTTGGATTCATGTGCCAAGTGCAACCTGAATCCATAATCCACTCCTTCCTAGAGTCACTGCTTGAAACCACAAGAACATCAGATGATTCGAAATCATCTTGAACAATGGCTTCATTGCCATTATCCTTACCTCTATGATCTTTCATGCGTTCAGGGCACACCTTCCGTGTGTGACCCTCCTTCTTACAATGATAGCATCGAATACTAGATGTTTCTCCACTATAAGACTTCTGCTGGCTTTTGCCTTTTTTTCTAGTCAAACTTACCATCCTTTTGAAATAATTTTCCTTTAACGGCCAAACCTTCACCAACAGTCAAAGGTTTATGCTCCTTTCGTTTTTCCAAGTCCTTTGAATACAGGGCTTATTGAACTTCTTCAAAGGACAGGGACTCCCTTCCATATAGGAGAGTTTCTTTGAAGTGAGCATGTGATCGAGATAAAGTGTACAATAGTAATAGCGCTTGATCTTCATCATCGATCTTCACATCAATATTTTCAAGATCAAGAATCAGCTTGTTGAACATATCCAACTGCTCAGCTAACACTTTGTCTTCAATCATCTTGAATAAATACAAAGCTTGCTTCAGGTAGAGTCGATTTACCAGCGATTTGGTCATATACAAACTTTCAAGTTTCACCCATAACCCTGATGCTGTCGTCTCCTTTGATGCCGGTCGGAGAACCTTATCACCAAGGCTCAACAAAATTGCGTTGTGTACTTTCTCGATCATATTCGTCTTCTCCCCTGCCGTCAATTCTGCATTCATGGCTGCCTTTCCCTTCAACGCTTCCAAGCAACCTTGCTGAACCAGTCGGGCTTTCATCTTCAAGCGCCACAGACCAAAATCATTCACTCTAGTGAACTTTTCAATCTCATACTTTGTTGAAGGCATCTTCTCCATGCTCACCGCACCAATTTGTTGTGAAAAACGATGTCAAGAACAAAATATAATAGGGAATTAGGGAAGATAAGAAGAACACAAGAATTGGTTATAACTGCTATTCTTTTACTTTCTCTTAGAAAATAAGATTACAAGTTTACAAGAATAACCAATAACCTCTCTCACCCTAAATTAGGATTTGTTGTGTACAATGATGAGAGACTAGTATGCTATTTATAATAAAACCTAACATACTAACTAATGGGCTTTTTCCACAAGGCCCATTACACAAGCCAACTTAATAAACAAGCTAACTTAACAAATTAGGATTTAAACACTAAACCTAATTTAACATGCTAACAACCCTAGCATCTTCGACACAAGCATGTGAACAACCTTCGACTTTATGCTTAATTCTGTCGAACCAAGAAGCTACCCTTCGACCATACTAGAGTTTGATCCAATATCTCACACTCCTCTCATGTGCAATTGGGTTCTTAGAAAAATTAATAGTTAAATCATTATCAACCGAGAGTGTGACAACCTCACCCTCATTTTTGCCCAACTCTTTCAATAGATTTATTAGCCACGCGACTTGACACGCACATAACAAAGCAGAAATATACTCGGCCTCACAAGACGAGAGTGCAACTATAGGTTCCTTCTTCGAACACCATGAGATTGGTGTTCCACCGAACATAAAGATGTATCTAATGGTAGACTTTAGATCTTATTTATCTCCGCGCCAATTGAAATCGGTAAAACCAAACAAATTTCATTTTTTGTCCGTATCCGTTGCAGGAAAGAGAATTCTGCAGCCAATAGACCATTTTGACGTATCTTAATATTCTTTTGATTACTGCCAAGTGAGACACATTTGCTCTCTCCATGAATCTACTTACAATACTAATACTAAACGCCAAATCTGGTCGCGTATTGTGTAAGTAATGTAATGATCCAATCAACCTTCTATATTGAGTTGGGTCTATGTTATTCTCCTTTTCATTCTTTGACAGCTGCAACCTTGGTTTAGCTGCTGTAATGGTAGCATTACAATGCTCCATGTCACACTTCTTCAATATCTCAATAGCATATCTCCTTTGGTGATAAGCAGTCCCCTTTTGAACTTGTGGAACTCTACGCCAAAGAAGTATGTCATAATACGAAGGTCGCTCATCTCAAATTCTTTCATAAGCTCACTCTTGAACTTATAAATACTCTTCTCATTATTTTCTGTGATCAACAAATCATCTACGTATAGACAAAGAATGATCACACTTTCACTTGTATTCGTCTTCACATAAACTTCATGCTCAGAGACACATTTCTTGAATCCAACCTCAACTAGGAAACCATTTATCTTTTTGTTCTTAGCTCTCAGAGCTTTCTTTAATCTGTATAACTCTTTTCTCAACTTGTAGAATCTTCCCTCTTGGTTTTTCACAACAAAACTAGGGGTTGTTCTACACACACTTCTTCAAGCGGACCGTTCAAAAAAGCGAACTTCACATCCATTTAAAAGATAGATCAATTGTTGTTATTCGCAATACCAATAACTAGCCTTTTGATTTCGGTCCTAGTAACCGGTGCAAATCCCTTATCAAAATCTATACGTTCTCTTTGCAAAAATCCATTTGCAATTAATCAAGCCTTATGCTTGATTATTCCACCCTTGGGATTTGCCTTCACCTTATAGACCCATCTTACACCAATCGACTCCTTTCTTTTCGGTAGATCAGCTAACTCCTAAGTATTTTTTTTCTCAATTGATTCTAGCTCCTTCTTCATAGCACAAATCCACTTTGGATCACTTTAGGTCTCTTCCATCTTAACGAGCTCAGATTCTGCCATAAGTGTAAAATAGACAAAATCACCATCATCATTGATTTCGTTGTCGCGGAATATCTCACAATCTTAGAGTCTTTGAGGCAAACCTCTTTGCCTTGTTGGTCGTCTCACATTTTTATCAGTTCTGGCTTTGACACACGACTCTTTTGCAGTTTCATTTTCTCCAAAATCTAGAAATTCGAAGTTGTTGCACATCAAATGTTTAGGGATCAGAACTAGGCTCTTGATGTCAAATGGTGGAACATACAATCACACAATTGGTGAACTATGAAGTATGTGGAGAAAGAGGTAATGAGAGAGAAGAGAATTAGAGAGAGATAATTGAGGGTGAGAATGATAATTTGCATTAACCGGTGATGAGGATGCCTCCAAAGCATTTATACAAGTGTTAAAAAATGATTGAGACCTAAAACACATCAACAAAATACAAGAAAAATCCAAATCTCAGGGCTGTAACCGTTAAACACAAACTGTTAACCGGTTACACCAGACAAAACCATTGAACTTCAATGTCAGGTGTAACAGGTTAACGCAGCTCCAATAAATTATAATAACTTGACATCATTATGAGCTTTATTGTTATAATGGAGCTCCATAGTAATAAAAGTAAATAAAACAAATATTAGTTGAGTTTAGGTATATTCAATTTTTGATTGGTGTAAAATACTCATCTGACCTGATATTTAATCCAACCCGATCCGTTTGGAAAAAAAATGGATCAATCCATTTCAATCGGACCGTTTAAATTTGTCCACTCCCAGACTGAATCGGTCTAACGAAACCGCTTTGAGTATAAGAATATTAAAAGTATATGCGACTCATTTATAATTATAATATCCAATTTTAAAGTTCTAAAAAAAAATGACATCATAATTAACATGAGTATACACATACATCATTTCTCAACCATTTAACATGGAATTATACGTACTTTAACTTTTACTGGTAACGTTCGTAAAAACTGGCATTGCTGAGATCATAGTAATGTGTCCTTATTAAAACCACTCAATGATTCACCTGAAACAACCCATCATTCTTCTTCTTTTCCTCTAAATTTCAAACCAAAAAAAAAAACACCTATCTTCAGTCATACGAAGAAGAAAAAAAAAAAGCCACCAACCAGTTACTCCAATCAAAACCGCTCTCTTCCTTTTCTCTGAAACAATTTCATTGATCTCTGCAACAACTTCAGACCTAATCATGGAACACTGAACTATAGTGCCCTAATAAAGGTACATTGAAAACGATACATAAAATAAATAAAAACAGCCCCACCACACCACTATTGTTCCTCACAGTAATAATTTACGGTGAAAAAGGAATCCAAAGTAACCAAAAGAATCAACAAAATTACAAACTCTTATTTTGTTCTGTTTTCTCTGTTACATGCATGTCTTGGTCCTTTTGATAATGACCACTCACAAGAGCTTTTCATGTTTTTTTTCATCACCATCTTGATTCTATTCTCAGAAACTCACCGAAATAAACGGGGAAGAAAAAGTTACTATAATTATTTTGAATTATTTTGTATTTCTAACATATATATAATATTCATTTCATGAACTTTTGTAACAGTTTGTGATTAAGCTGCTATAATGGAGGATTCTTCTGGTTCAAAGAGAATCGGTTTATCTTTATTTAATTCTCCGAAGTTGTTTACGAATTTTACTTCGAAGGGTTTTCATGAAACGGAAACAAGTATGATGAGTCCTACTTCAGTTCTTGATAGTAAAACTTTTAATGGTTTCAGAAAGAATCGTTTTTGGTCTGAAGCAACTAATACTAATAGTGCTGGAAAACAAGAACAGAAACGTTGTTGTTGGGAAAAACATGAGTCAAAGGTTGTTGTTGGTCTTGGTTTAGTTGATGTTCTTATTGATGATGAAAAAAACAGTGAAGTGAATTCGAAGGTGGAAAACAGAACGGTTCTGTTTGGATCTCAGTTGAAGATTCAGATTCCGTCTTTTTCCTCTTCGTCTGAATCATCGTCTTCGCCTTTATCTAGGGGCGATTTCGGAATCAAGACTAGGAACTCTTGTTTAGGTTCTTCTTCTGGAAGCTTCTCGGTCTCTCCTGTGGGAAAATCTTCATCTGGGTGTGGTGGTGGTGATTCTGTTGTTGAAAATGGAAATTTGAATTCTGGTAATGGAGTTTTCAAAGGGTGTGTTTCTGCAAGTGAAATGGAGCTTTCGGAGGATTATACGCGTGTGATTTGTCATGGCCCGAATCCGAGAACAACTCATATATTTGATAATTGTGTAATAGAGAGTAGTTGTTTTGATTTTGGATGTTCTGTTTCTGTTAAAGAGAATGGGTATTGTGTTCCTCAGAGTCCTACTAGCTATTATCATCAGTATGAGAATTTTCTGAGTTTCTGTTTTTACTGCAAGAAGAATCTTGAGCAGGGTAAAGACATCTACATGTACAGGTAATTGCTTATTCTTTAATTTTTTAATTTATCCCTCATGGATGATGATTTTCTAAGGACTAATTTATTTGAGTGTTGAAATTTCAATTTTTGAAATGAAATTTTGATTTGTATGTTGATTCTTAGGAAATTTTGTTTGTGTAAGTGTTGGTGTAGATTTTAGTTTGCTCTTGTCATCAGAGGGTATACAAAACCCTAAGGGGTTACCCTAGTCATGTCATGAAGGTTTGATACTATGTGCTCTTGTATAGGGTTTGAATCTGGTTCGTGCAAAAACGGCTGCGATAAAACATATCGGAAGCCTATACCTATAATGTTACTTGTCGTTTTTATGATAAAGATCAAATTGTGGTTAACTCACACTGCAATCAACGTTGCAACACTTGCAAATTGAAATCGTGAAAGCCTTTACGCAGTTGGGTTGCGACTGCAATTGCTATTTAAAACTTCAAGTTCAAATCTCCCAAAATAATTTTTGTATTGGGTTAGTTCATTTCTTACTGAATTTTGTTCGGTCGTCTTTAGATGAGTCTCTCGCTGATATTGGTCTTCAAGTTGGATAATGAGTTCATAGAGTTTTGTTCTCAATTCATACATGGTTTTATTCTATCTTCGGTTTAGTTTCCGTCGTGGACGCTGAAATTGGTCTTCAAGTTGGATACTGAGTTTTTTTTGAAAAATTTCTTTTGTTTGCTTTGCTATTTTGTGTATGATTAGAATTTGAACCATTCTTTTAGCATACCAATTAATCTTTAACCTAGTTGCATGATGTTGTATTGTATTTTGCAGGGGTGAGATGGCATTTTGCAGCCATGAATGCCGTAGCCAGGGGATGTCCATATTGGAAGCCAGGGATGCTTATTATGAGGCATAATTCCACCAAAACAAAAACATTTTAACCTTTGCTTCAAAGGGCTTAGTAAAAATAACACCCTTTTCATTTTTAGTTTTCTAGGATAAGAAATAGTCCTAAAAAAGTTTCTCAACTCAATCTTTCTGTGCACAAAAGTTTGTGAGAAACTGTAGAGTTGATGTATTTTTGAAATGAATTATTGGATTTTGATGTTGGGTTGTTGTCCATATTATTTTTTATCATTTCAATGGTGATGATGATAATTATGTATGACTTAAGCTTACATTATTAATTTTGATAAAGTATCCCACATTAATAATGCTACAATCACGCCTATAGGAGTAGGACCCATGACATTATTTGATGTAGAATCTTTTACTTTGTAAATTGTTTGATTTTTTGTCCTTTTAGTATGTTTAATTGATTATATAAGTTGTTCATTCATTGTACATGCATTGAGTATGACACTTGATGTATATTTTGCTCTAATGGGAGAATTAGATCAAAAGCATCAATTTATGATCACTATTTCAAGGAAATTATAACATTGGTAAAGTAGTTATGTATCCTTGTTGTTTTGTTGATATTTTTTTATTTTAGGTATAGTAGAGTACATCACATCTTTGTCCTTTTCCTTCCCATTGTATGCCATTTTTAAAGGAAGATTATATTTAAGAAAATTTTTTGGACGAGTTTATTTCGATTTACTTTATGGTATAAATATTTACATTAATTCTTAGATATAGCTATTAAAAATATTTGTTATTTTTCTTTTTAATTTTTTGGTATCAATTTATATTAGTTTATAGTAAACATAGATAGGGATTTTCGTAGGTGGTCCTATTATTAAATTAAGCAAGTTATAGGGTGGAAGGTGGCATAATTTTATTTTATTTAATACGGAGAGAGGTTTATTAATGGACCAAGTTCATATTAGGAGCTTCCATTTATAATTTGTCAACTTATAATTATTGTTTCAATTTTTTAATCTTTAAATAAGATAAATAAGAAAAACGAATATAGGAGTTACATAATTACGCAGAATATCTTTGTAAGATTAACCTTGTATATATGGACTGGACTATCCATTTTTATTCATTTTCTTTGGAAGAATTGTTCATGTAAGTGTGAAGAGCTATGTTGTATGTACACCTGTTTTCCTACCTCGTATGGCATTTACACCTTATACATACAATTATTTAGTGCTGCACAAATTCTAAAGTGAAGTAAAAGTATTTAAAAAATGATGAGTATATATTTTTAGTATAAATTACGATGTAAATGTAAGATTCAGTGTCATGAAAACATTTCTCAATTGTGAAGTGGATCAGAACAGATATGGTCAATTCTAAGAGGTGATGTTGTTTATGGTTTGTCGTCTTGAAAGGGTGAGACTTATAAGCATTATGTTGTTCAAAGTAAGTTTTTATTGGATGCAAAAGCTATTTTATATAAAAAGTGTGTATTTTGATTTGATATTTTATTGTTTTTTTATAAGAGTTTTCAAGGGTTTACGTGAGACTAATATGATTGTCTAAATAGACAAATGTTAGAGTATAAATTGTTATGTCATTTGAAAGTAGAGCGTCTTTACCCTAAGTTACTAGTTTGACGTCATACTAGAGTATAAGTTGAACATGCCTCTAGTTTTATTGGCTCGTTATCTAGTCATGTGTCAATGACCAACATGTGTGTAATGAGATAATCTCATTAGGTGTAATAGAAGACAATCCAAAGGGAAGTAAGATAAGCCATACATAATAGCGCCAAGCGAGCACAATAGTAGTATCATAAATCACTTGAAGTTGGCCATTCGCCGCCTATGGTTTGTAATAACACGCCCATATTAGGGTTGGATCGTCTGAAATAACTTGTCACTTATCCACTTATTAAAACATGGGCAACGATGTGTCCCCATAGTTACTAACAAAAGGGGATAGTCTAATAGAGAAACCATCCCTCCATGATTCAAGGAAGGGTGAAACCCACTCTCTACATGTTTCCCAATATGGAGCCGGAGTAAGTCACTCCTTAGTTTTTTCACCCAGACCCAAGGAGGCTATATAATTATATCAGTCTTAGGGGTGAAGGAAAAAAATCCAAATTTCCACAGAAACATGCATACATAGCTTCTCACCTCTCTATAGTCCTAAATACCGTCAAAATACATGAAAACAACAGAGACATCCCTATAAACACAGGCTACTCTCATTGTAATTTCTTAGCAAGTACAATTGGCGCTCATAGTGAGGTATGGTAAAACTAATTTGAGCCCCACTTGTTACCATATGCCAACTTCCTCAATCTCCTTCTCTAGTTGGGTGGTGGATAGAAGCGTAAATTCCACCATCAACACCATTATATGAGGGTTCTCATGTGGTGGAGAATCCAACTCTTCCCACTACTAGAAAACTACTTTTTATGACAACATTTTCACCTTACATGTCAAAAAATTGAGGTATAATCCCTGGACACGCCATGTTTATGAAAACTACTTTTTGATTCGAGTTATGGAAGTTGTATGAGTGATATTTATGATGTTGTGGGTGTGAGTTTATGATATGTTGATATTGTGGATTAGTTGTATATTAATGTTGTAATCTATCTTCGCTTATGTCTTTTATAATTGATTATGATTACTCACTCCTTCTGTTTGAATGTTACCTCTACATGGATAACATGCAGATTCTCAAAAGTAGCTTCCGTGGAAGTAAGTGGAAGCTAGTTGTGGAGAAATTCTTTAGTTATCATTTTTGTAGTGGTTTCTGCTCTAATCATGTAAATCGGGTTAGGGTTGACGTTTGAATTTCCTAAACTATATGTTGTTTATTTTTGGAAGCAAGTTGTTGAACTATATTTAAAAAAATTCAAGTTGAATGTTTTAAGACTCAAATTGATTGTGTTCTTTTACCTTCTACAATTTAACTCTGCATAGTTTCTATTTTGGTAAACATGTTTTCTGTCAGCAGGTGTTGTTATAACATCTGTTATAATACTTTATTTTGTGTTGAGACATCTGTCTTGACATCTGTATTGCAAGTGCCAGAATTTCAATAAATGAAGATGATTTCGCTGCGACGTTATTGTATGAGAACTGATACTGTATAAACATCATGAATGCATGTTTTAAAAGGTTGAATCTTAATTTGTGTAACCCGTGTTACGGGGAAGGATACTTATATGGTTTTTATGAAGTGTGACACCCTTGTGTGGCTTGTTTTAATTAATTTATTAATAAATTATATGTAGGGTTTAGGAGGGTGTTACATCTTACACTAATTAATGATTCTCTAGAATTCTGCAACTCATCATTTATCTCATTTTCTTTTATCATTAAAATCTCTCCAATACTTCTAGTTTTTGTTCAACTTTCTTCCATATTTGTTCATTTTTCAAAGCATCAAATTTTATGCTTTCAAGAATGAATTAGTAGAAAAAGGAAGTGTTGAATAAAGAACTTGAAACATTGAAGAGATTTTAACCATGAAAGAACGTGAGATGAATGATGAGTTACAGGATGCTTCAAATTTATTCATTAGTATAAGATGCTCTTCAAATATAACATAATTGTTCATATAATTATTTTCCTAACCAATTTTGATTTGTTATATATTCAGTTAGGGTTTAGTGAAATAAACATTCCACATTAGATTTAATAAACTCAATTGTGTTGTACCCATCGGTTTTGTTTCTAAACCAATGGAAAATGTGTTTTTCTCCATTTCATAATTCCAAATAGAATCTAAATGGAGATCTAACCCGTAACCTTTACACTTTACCTGTTGGTTGTTTTAAAACCAAGGTAAGACATTAAGACTTTTCATGACGCCCTTCGTTACCTTACCTGAGTAAACTGATGTAAGACCTCTTTTACAACTAATGTAAAAGGTGTATTTCATTGCAGTGTCCCTACGGAAGTATGCCAAGCAGATTTTGACGACGAGCATCATACATGTTGTCTTCGAGGAAGATTGGCAGAAGGATATAAAGTCTGATATCACCTTTTCCTGCAGTGATGTCGTCGACACCATTCCTAATAATAATTTTGTAATAGTTGCCTCCTAAAATTCTTGTACGCGAAGGACCAAACTTGTCTAGATGGAGAAGTTCGATAGGTTTTGATGTTGAAACAACCTTTTTCGATTTAAATGAAACTCTCGTTTGCTTTCCCATTTGTCAAGCTTCAAGAATTTATCTTTTAAAACTTTCATTTTAGGAAGACCAGTCACTATATTTTTGGATGCCATTTTATTCAACAAGTCAAAATGCATGTGAATTAAGCATTTATACCATATCCAAGAATCCTCACCCTTGGCTAATAAATACTTAGTTCCATGCATCGACACGTCATCTAGATCAAACATATAGATTTTATTAATCCAATATCCCTTAAACAGAGGGTCCTTACTTACCTTATTCTCAATTAAATAACTAAAAGTATAAAAAACAATGGTGTACCCATTGTATTGGCTAACGCTAAGTAGGTTGTGTTTAATCCCTTTAACTAAAAGCATATTTTTTAATGGTGATTATGGAGGGATTTTCCATAACACCTTTTCCTAGTGTTTTACCTCTTGTGTTGTCCCCATATGTGACGTGACCGTTTTCCTTCTCATCAAACTTGATGAACATGGTAGCATCTCCCGTAATGTGGCTTGAACACCCTCTATCTATAAATCATAATCTTTTCACGAATACAAGACTTTCATGTGATAATCAAATAGGCAATTTATGTCCCTAACTAGTGGGTCCTTTAGGGTTGTTGAGGTACACTTAGGAATCCATGACATTTTACCATTAGAAACTTGAACGTTCTGAATATGGCAAAGAGGCCTAATGTGTGCATTATCACCACAATAATGACAGATAGCTTTAGATGAAATGCTTATTCTATTTCTCCTAGTGACACAGGGGTTTTTCTTAAAAACTGTCCCTCTATCACTTGAAGAGCTAGAAAAAGATAGTGAAGTAGCATGAGTTAATTGTCCTTTGATATTTTTAATTTCAAGTTTTAATGTTGGACACTCAACACATTCTATTTTTTTTACCTTTTCAACTAAAGTGTTAGAAACATTATAACTATCTTCAACTACAAATGTATGCGTGTCTTTCAGACAATCCAAAGCATGATTAAGATTATTTATCTCCTTTTCAAGTGTCAAAATAATTTCTTTTTGGAGAGAAATATTCTTAAAAGCGTCTATAAAATCTGCATGCATATCATTAAAAGCTTGCAACAATCCGCTATATGAAATCTCATCATCAGATTCAGAATTGTATACCTTTGACGTTTCACCTTTCTTACGTGCCATCAAACATATGTTGGCACACTCATCATCTATGTTAGATCTATGGTTTTTGTATTGGCATAATTTTGCTAAAACATGATTCTTAACTGATGTTGAACGAGATGTTGTAACATCCTGTTCTGCTGTCATAACAAGTTTTGTTGTTATGTGTGTGGACAGATATTGTGACATTCTACACCAGAAAATCCTGATAGTTCATACTGTTTTTAAACCTTGAAATATTTGATTGAAAAATACGAGAATCTGGAATATTCATATTATCATTACATACATAGGCAATCAAGGGGTGATTAGGACAAATTCAGATTAGTCTCTGTTTTTAGAAAAATAATCTTTGAGATTTCTTTTGGAAAACTAAGATTTGATTTTTATTTGTTCCTAATCTGTAAAAGGATCTTGTAGTTGTATCAAAAAAGAGAAGATTGGATTCTTAAAGTCAACTTTTTTAATATATAAAACACATTACCACCATAATTACGCAATTAACCTAATTAAAATTATTAAGAGAAGGTTTATCAAAGACCTAAATGTCATTACATCCCCTAATCATTACTTATCATTTATTTTATTTAATACTGCATACTATTTAAATCTATTCACTAAACCAATATATTGGAAAAACAATTTACTCATTAATTTCCTTGAAAACGTGAAGAGTTATCTAAACCATAAGAAATTTGAATTTTTCTTATCCTATCTCTTTGGCCGTTAAAACCTAAATGTAATTGTACATCCCTAATTATTACTTACCCATTAATTAAACGGAACCGAAAGAAATTATTCAAACAACATTTTAATTCCAACATATTTTCTTAAATGAAGAGAGTAACGCATTGGAAATACACAAGTACACAACAGACCTTTAAAATACCTCTTCATTTCATTCAAACAAACCATATTATACTATTTATTTCCTCAGTAACCAAACGAGTTCAATCATGTTCTCTCTTCCACTTTCTTTCACTATGTTGCAATATGTTCTCTCTTCCATTTTCTTCCTGTTACTGTTTCTCTAAAAAAATTGTTAATTTAACGACACACCCTATTTCTCTTTTACGAAATTAGGGTTTTATTTTTTCTTCACTCTCCTTACGAATTCATAATTTTAGGTTTGAATTAGTTACAGATTCATATTTACCTATGGCGATTTAAACAAAGGTTGTCATTGAGGATGCAAAGATCGATCTCTTCGAAGATGATGAGGAGTTTGAAATCACTAATCTCTTTCTTTCGGTGACGCGATTATCTCAACTTCTGCTTTAAGTTTAAATGTGTTTTTGTTTTTTTAGTGAAGAATGCTTCCACTTTTAGTGAGGAAAATTATTTGTGTGCTATTGTTTTAGATTTGAGGTTATGTGATTGTTTAGTTTTTTTGATTATGTGGTTGATGGTTTATTTTAATGGTAACACAGTTGACTGGTGTTGTTGCTGTTGGATTTGAAGTGTACTGGTGGATCTGAAGTTCTTTTCAAACCTGTATCAATGATTCTTCATTTTTTTCAAATTGAATAACCTAGATTTTATTTTAGATATGTTTTTGTTTAGTTTCAACCCTAATTGGTTTTAGACACTTTGTTTGGATATAATCCATATCAAATTAGCATAAATTTGATGCATAAATTCATTTTTAGTGATAATTGAACACTAAGATAATTGAACAATTACTGTTTGTTAGCACTTTATCAAATTTATAGTACTATTGTTATTTGTAAGCAATGTGAAAGGAATTGAGAAATATGTTGGCAGATTAGTTGCTGAAACAAGTAGATCGAATTGTATACGAATTTATTCATGTTACTTTTCTAATTATATTTACTTTTGATTGTCATGTTCAAGAAATAAAATGATGATTGGTAATGAAGCTTTGGGATTCATTGCTCTTCGCGTTTTCATTTTTGCTTTGTTTATATATTTGCTTAAGACACAATTTTGGTAGATTCAATTTTTTTATGGATCTGTTTGATCAGTTTGTTTATGAAATCATTTTGTAGCATATAACATCTAATAAAATTCCCCGTATTTGATAGTTGGTAATAAAATATCATTAATAATATTATTCTTTTAATTTGTACCGAAAATTCCAATATTTTAATTTATGAGAAGATATTAGGTTTATTGTGTATCCTTTATATTAGAGAATATCTTACCCCACCCATTGTATATCTCACACACCATGCGAGTTGTCTAAAATGTCCTCCTGCTTCCGTAGATGTACCTCCGGAAGCACCTTTTTTTTTGTTTAACGTTGTTTTGTTTCATAGATGTATATACAGAAGCTTCCGTAGATGCATATACGGAAACATTTGATGTTATATTCGCACCAAACTCTTCCTCTCCCCATTCTTCACTTTTTCATTTCTAAACTCTCACTTTCTCTCACCCTCAAAAATCAAACTTCCAAACAAGTTGTTTTCTTCCTCTCGAGTTCGGCCGGTAACGTAAGATCAACTACCAACACATTCCACAGAGTTCTAAACTCCTTTTAATCGGTAAGTTTTCGACCTTTCGAGTTATTTTAGAATATTTGAAATAGAGATTGAATTCTATTTTTAGGTGTAGAAATGATTGAGTAGTGTAAGAAATATGGTTTAGAGATCATGTAGGTATTGTTTCAAGTGTAAAATGGATGATCAATCCATTAAAAAAGGGTTTTTAACCTTCTGCAACAGTGACCAGACACCATTGTTGTACCGTAGAAACTATGCCAAGACAGGTGGGGCACTCGACGGTAGAGGCAGAGTAACCAGCAGACGGCGCGGTGGATGCAGAGGCGGAGGCGGGGCCATCGGTAGCGGAGAGGCGCAGGATGATGTCCGACACACAGTAGTGATGCCTGTGATTTATTTGATATATGTATTTTGATTTCATTTATGTACAAGGTTTTGATATATGTATTCAACATTATTACTCGACGATTTATACAATTTATTTTTTTGGTGTACTATTTACTATTGCGTTTAAATCGCATTACTTTAATTTACTGTGATTGGATTTTCCATTGTTGTTATAAAAATTGAGTTTTGGAGTGAAATGTATGTCATTTAAAAATATAGCAGAATGTTCCGCGGATACATCTACAAACACTCTGTCTAAACACGTTATGTAGATATACACATAGAAAGAAACAAATTTTTTGAAAAAAAAATGTGCTTCCGGAAGTGCATCTACAGAAGCAATGGCAAAATTGGAATTTCACCAGGTGGCTAAGAGATTCAAGGGGTGGATTGAGATTTTCTCTTATATTATACACTCAAGATTAACGTTTAAAATTGTAGTATAATGGATCAAAATATCAAACATAGATTTAATGTTTATAATTGTTGTATAATGGATTAAAATATCAAACGTAGATTTAATGTTTATAATTGTTGTATAATGGATCAAAATATCAAATATACATGTAAAAAATGAGTTAGATAAGAAAATTCAAAAAATATATTAAATATATTAAAATTTAAAAATACATTACTAATTTGAAGGGATTATTCATGTCCTATTTAGTCATTTCCAAATTAAAGTTTATTATCACATATAATAGATATGCGTAATTATTCCTTTCACTTACCAATACTAAATGTTTGAAAAACTTCCTTTAAATCCTATTCCCTTTTCATTATTAAATGTACCTTTTTAGTATTCCAAACATGAAATATTATTAGTAATAATTGATGTGCATTTAATTATTGATAGGGTATTCATGGGTGCGGGTCGACCCACAAACTCGCTAACCCAAGCTAAACCAACCCATAATAACCCATAAAGTTTTTGTTCGGGTATTGAGTTTAAGTTTTGTAACTCGTGGATCCGTTGACCCAACTCATTGATGTTACATTAGTAATTTCTTATTTTTTTATTATTATTTTAAATAGAAATATAAAATTATTATCTCAGTACTAACCATAATTTTTTCAAAAAAGTTTTATTTTCCACCAATAATACTACTAAATAAATGAGTTTACATAATGTTAAGACTAAATGTTGTTTCTTATTTTCTTTTGTATCATTTTCAACTTAATGTATTTTATAAAAATAACGTGTCTTGTGGAATTTTATATTATTATCTAGTGTTATGTTATATTGATGAATATTATTAGATATTATATGATGTGATTCATCCATTTTGTGTGTTAGAAATATGTATAAATGTATTGAATTTTGTTACAATATTTTTAAATTGAAAAAAAAATTATTATTTTTTAATTTGAAACACAACCCACGAACCCAACCCATAAATGAACGGGTCCGTTAGGGTTGGTTTTGATAATGAAATTGCGGGTTGGACAGCAATCTCAACCCATTGAAGTTTGAACGTGTTAGGTAATGGGGTAGGTCCTACCCAACTCATGTACACCCCTAATTATTGGTATTATACAAGAGAAAAAATATAAGTCTACTCAATGTAATTTATTTTACAATTTTCAATTTAGCTAAAACAGAAAGGTCACACAGGGAAAAGGAAAAGTTAGGAAAAGTCACCATACGTTTTGAATTTTTATTTACAACTAAACATTGCAGGAATACAACCACTTAATTATTTTATTATTTTATCAATAATAATTTTTTAAGATTTTTTCTACTTTAGTAATACTTTAAAAAATAATTTTATATACGATTAAAAATTTATTTTTATATGTTTTATTGAAACGACTCTTATTAAATTATCTTCGATGTATTGTTGTGCATATACTTTTCTTTTATTTTTAAATATTTTAACAATATCATTGATTCGTTGACAAAATAATATACATTATATTCAAAAATTATAAAATAATTAGGTAAATTTGTTTATAATTCTTCAAAAATAAAATACTATTAAAAAAACAAGAAAATATTTTTAATAACATTAAAAATAATTTTACAAACTTTTACGTATCTAAGAAAATTATGATTTAGGAGAGTTTATTTTAGGTGTTTTAGTATAATTTTTAATCCAAAAATATAAACAAAGATTATACTATTTGAATCCATAAGGAATTCAAATATATTGAATTTTTTATATTTCAAATATGATTGGAATATCATAATGAATTAAAACATATTAAATTTTTTATATTCCAAATATGATTACAACATATTAAAAAAAAGTAGGTTTTTATCTAAATCTAATTATAATTATTTCAAATCCGATGATAAATGTTATAATCAATTCAAAGGTATTAAGTTTTTTATATTCCAAATCTAATTATAATATTTTTTATATTTTAAATTTGATTATAACGTAATAGGGTTTATCCAATTTTATTTATAATGGTTTTTTTAATTTTTAATTAAGAATTAGATTTTTCAGTGTAGAAAATATAATTAAGAATAATAATTAATTATCTCTAATAATATTGTAATTGATTGATTTATCTAATAATATTTCATTGTAATTGGTACACACAAAATTGAAATATTTTGATGTTTTATTTTTATTTTTTTTATGTTTAATTCAAATGGAATGAATTAGATTTTATTTTGTTTCAATTTTAATAATAATTGGTTCATATATTTTTTTCCAACGTATTAACAATGATACTATTTTTATAAAACGAATAACTTATGCGACCACGAAGTAATATCAAAAATCCCATAAAAATAGGGGAACTCAAAAATTGTATTGAAGGAGGGTTTTGGAGGGCTTACGTAAAATTTCCAAATATCTTTTAGGTTGTCATACTATTTTGAAAATTAAAATTTTTGTAATGATAATGACTCTTTTATCATTCTTTTTTAAAAAAATGTCAAATATTTTTCTATATTTTTAAAAAAAATTAGTATTCGGAAGCCTTCCCCCTCCCCTCCAAACTCCCAAACATAGCCTTAGACTATGTTTGCGAGTTTGGAGGGGAGGGGAAGGGAAGACTTCCGAAAACGAAATTTTAAAAAATTACAGGAAAATATTTGACATTTTTTAAAAAAATGATTTTGTTTTGAATGATAAAAGAGTCATTATCATTACTAAATATTTAATTTTCAGAATAGTATAACAACCTAAAAGATATTTGGAAAATTTATTTAAGCCTTAAAAAACCCTCATTCAATACAATTTTTGAGTTCCCCCATTTTAAGAGGAGTCAAACCCTTCAAAATCTTCTCACCAAAAATCTTTTTATTCTTTTTACTAAATTCTTCTTATTTTTCAAAACCCTCTCCCCTCTTCCCCTCCAAAACTCGCAAATAAAACCTTAGGAAACATTTCCTTTGTTGGAAGTGAACTTTTCTCGAGTTTATTGCAAGTTTTCTAGGAGATTGATGTACATTATGTCACACGAGTATTCTTGGTCTATCAGAACCCTATTTACATCATATTTGGGCGTGGCAATATTTTAGGATAAACTTTCATGCAATATATTATGAAAAAAAAAAATCTAGACATTTTAAACATCTTTTTAGGATGAATTTTTTTTAAAAAAAATGTTGTGTTTGAACGAGTGAGATGATTTTTTTATAGAAAAATGTTGTGTTTGAATTAATCACAAATTTAGTGAAGTTTAACTATGATGTTCACTACTTGTCAAAAAAAAAAATATGATGTTCACTTATTTATGAATTTAGTCGGGGCTGGCCCTCTGCATGTGCAGGGAGTGCTACAGTACAGAGCCTCCAAATTTTAGGGGCCCAAAAATTTTAAAAGATCCAATTTTTTTCTATAAATATTAATTAAAATAAATAAAATATTATGATAAAAATTCAATAAATTAAAAAATGTTATAATAAAAATTTAATACATATAAAAATTGAGATAGATCAAAATTCAAAATAATTTTAATTAAATATATTATTGATTAATACATAAATATAATTTTTATGTCTCTTTTTTAATTAATATAATTGTATTTATATTTTAAATTTGAGTCTATTTTCAAAATTTGAACGGGACCTCTGCGTTAATTGGGCTGGCCCTGAATTTAGTAACAAATTTATCATTATTATATATTTGATCAATATTAATAGTATAAAATAGTAAATATTGTCACGTAACATGCCATACTAGCATCGTGTCATTTCAATTTCTATTAGGGGAAGGGGAGGGGAGGGAAAGGGAGGGATTTTTATTAATTATATTAATGTTTGGTTCAAACGAGGGGAGGGGAGGGGAGGGAAGAGATTTTGATTAAAAATGTGTTTGGTTCACGAGGGGAGGGGAGAAGTTTTATTAATAATTTACATTTTTATCGTTATGATTATAACTGATATGATATTCAAAGGTGAAAATTTCATAAATAATTTTTTGGAAATAATATTTGTAATATTGAGTGATTAAAAATTTATAACTTACTACATAACGTTAAAAAAATTGAATACACTTGATACATATTATAACTTTCGACGAAAAATTATCTATCTGTCGATAACAACTTTTAAATACATAAAATAACTTATTGTTTTATATATATATATATATATATATATATATATATATATATATATATATATATATATATATATATATATATATATATATAATAAACAAAATAAATGAATGGTTTAAAATTTTATATAAAATATATATAATAGAATATATAATAAAATTTTAAAAAAATTAATATAAATAAACATAAAAATTATAATTATAATAAAAAATTTAAAACTGTAGTGATTATAACTTTTATTAAATAAAAATAATAATTTTAAGGTAAAAAGTAATTATAATAAATTGATATAAGCAATAGAGAAAAATCACAAAAAAAGAAGAAGTAGACGAAAGAAAATAATAATTTTGAAATAATAAAATAAAATTAAGGATACTTTAGTAAATATATTAATTTATAAGTCGCTTTACAATTCCAATGAATAATTAAAGCTATTTTTCCTATTATATCCTTAAATATTTATTATTCTCTCTCTTTTCAATTATATAAATTTATCTTCCACATGTCATTAATGAAGGATAATTTTGTAAAAACATTCATAATTTCTCATTTTCATACAACAATTATTATTTTTTTTAATATGTGTGAAAAGTCTAAAACGACTTGTAATAAAAAACGGAGGGAGTATATTTTAGTTAGGTATCAATATCCTCGTTCAATTAAATAATAGAATTTAATGGCACGTCACTTTTTTATTTTATTTTATTTTCAAATAATTAAAATTAAAACACAATTTATACTAAAGGTACTTATATCCAACTTAAATTCATGGATAGTAAAGAAAGCAATTAAAACAATTTTGATATATTTTGTTAATTTAAATTAAACCATGAAAATTGATAGTATATTTTGAAATAAAAGTCCACCTATATCTGAAGATTAGAAGGCTCTTGAAAGTAGATTGAGTTGTCCAACTCTAAGCACCACCACACCACCATTATTATATACCGAATAAACATAAATTAATACCGAACACTGTGTGAACGACTTGAGCTTCAGGGACTGAACAGTACAGAATACCTGATGACTAAACACTTAGCAATTAAATAATCACCACCAATGTTTGAAATTTTTAGCTCCTTATTTTAATTTAAACAGTTAATAAAAAAATGACTTGTGTTTATTTTTTCTCTTTAATACCATTATTACCCTCCAAAATTCCCAATTTCTACACCTCCAACCTACGCCACACACCGATCGTCGCTCGCTCACCGCAAAACCGCCGGAGAACGCATCGGAAACTGCCGGGAACTGAAATGTCCGGCACCGTTCCGAGGTCGGCTTCAGCTTTCCGAATCAGCACCGATGATAGCGATGCATTATTAGGTTCTCGTACCGGTAAGTGAAATTCATAATTCTCCTCTGTTTAATGTTTATCTGTTTTTGAATTGGATTTCATGTTGAAGTTGCTTACAATGTTTCAAATTTTGAGGTGATGGATTGATACTACTGTTTTTCGCTGTAAGAAGTTTTTTATTTTTTTCCTTAGTGATTGATGAATGCACGGTGCAGTTCTTGATTCAAGATAAAATAGCTTATAACTGCTTATGTATAAGCTATTTCTATAGCAAGATAAAATAAAGTTGAATTATAAGCTTTAAGCTACTTTCATAAGCTATTCCGGCGTGCTTATAAAAATATGCTGAAAACAACTTAAGGAATTGAAACTATTGTTTGTTTTAGATTTGAAGTCTTTATTGTTCCCAAGGAGTTTAGTCATTACGTTTTTGAAAGGAAATTACTGGCAGCATTGTTAAATTTTGTGGCAGGTGCGGGAAAAGGTGATACATTAGCAACTGAAACAGATCTAGAGGCTTCCTCCACTAGTAAAAATGCTCTACGAAAGAACAGATACAGTACAGTGTTTGGGGTTGATCTATCCCCAGATACTGCTGCTGTTGCGATGGTATACTTTGTTCAAGGTGTTTTAGGACTTGCAAGGTTGGCTGTCAGCTTTTATTTAAAGGATGGTTTGCATCTGGATCCGGCTGAGGTTTGCGTTCTTAACACTCGTGGTTGTTCGTGTGATTCACACATCTTTTGATTTTATTTGATAACTTTTGCTCATGTATCTGATCCATGGTATAATCAATTGATGTGAGCCATTGCTTGTGTCTGTTATTGGGATTTGAGACAATAGAGACAATAGAGATTATGCATAATGTTATCCTGTCTTATATATATGATGTTGATAAGATATGATGTGACACAAAAGATAAAACACTAACCTACTTCAATTGATCCTTAACAAATGTCAAATGTGGAAGCAAATCAGGTACTATAATTAGATATTGGAACAGATTCTGCACGATCGCCTGAAGAAATACTTTAAGATATTCTAAGATACGATAGTAATATCACGATGTAAAACCCTAAAAGATATAGAATGTCCTTGCAACTCTACTCATTTTCCTTTTTTGATTGAATTAATTAACACCAACATTTGAAGGACTGACATGTTACATATATTGACTAGGCAGCCGTGATTTCTGGAATTTCTGCATTTCCATGGCTTGTCAAACCTCTGTATGGTTTTATTAGGTAAGTTTAAACTGTATCACTTTTCCCTCTTCCTCATGCAGGATATTCATTATATTTCCATCTTTTGTCTCCCCTGTGGGTAAAAGTTTAATTACTGAAGCTGGTGTTATGACATGCAGCGATTCTATCCCCCTTTTTGGTTATCGGAGAAGGTCATACCTAGTTTTATCAGGGCTGCTTGGTGCACTCTCATGGAGTCTGATGGCTACTTCTGTTGACAACAAATATAGTGCAGCTATTTGCATACTTCTCGGATCTCTTTCTGTTGCTTTCTCGGATGTTGTGAGTGTCTCTTACTTAGTAGTTCAAACATAATGTTTTTCTCCCGGAATCTTTTAACCATGGATAATGTTTATGCTCATCAATACCAAGCATGCAAAATCACACCTATGTGGGGTTACTAAATTAAAGTGTCTGTGCACTGAATCACAATTTACTTGTTGAGATGTGTATAAAATTTCTTTTACCAAAATACATGCATAAATTGCTTGGGTTGGTTTATTTTCATTCATTATGCGAAGTAGCCATTAGATTCCTTGAGAGTGCACCATAATATGTATCGCATATAATTAATTCTTTTTTAATTGGAATTTTTAGTAGTAATTTGTTAGGACATCACAAAAGTCTGATAGGCCTTTGACACAGGTGTATAAGAGAAGGGGCAGAAAGGGAAATAAGGAGGAAGGAGAAAATGCACGTGGGACACAGTTAGGAATGATAGAAGGAATAAATAGTGAGGTGGTAGTGGAAATGGGGGCAGAAATAACTAATTGCTTAGGTGGCAGTCAGAGAGTGGAAGATGAGATTGAGGAAATCAGTGAACACATGGGGCAGGAGGGAATAAAGGAGGACGGAAGAAATGATGTGAGTAGGCTGGTATTGAGAGGGCATTTGGTGGCTGAGTAGTGAGAGGATTTTCACTCTCAGTAGGGTTATTATCTTAGGAATCTTAGTATTTTCCATTTACCATTTTGTAAGGAGCTACTCTCCATTCCACCCTAGTGCTGTTTCCATTGTAAGAAGTTGTCACAATCATCAATATATGACACTGTTATTAGCTATTATTACTGTTGGGGTCTATTAATTGGTATTCAGAGCACGATCTGGGTGCATATGGTAGCTACGAGAATGGAACGTATCGAAAGTTTAGAGAAAAGGATGGAGGAGATTCGTATGGAGAATCGGCAGTTGTTGGATGAGGCAATGATGGAGTTGCGTGCATTGATTATACAACAAAACAACAATCGACGCGAGGATGACGATGTTGCTGTTCGTGAACGCCGACTAGATCGACGAGAGGAGAGGATGAGGCGTTTGGAGGTCCCGTATTTTTCCGGGGAAGATCCTTATGGGTGGATTTATCGTGCTGAGCGATATTTCACAATCAACCACATTCCAGAAGAGGAGAAGGTGCTTGCAGCTTCGATTTGCTTTGAAGCAAAAGCACTTAATTGGTTTCAATGGTGGGAAGCTAGGACGGAGCGTATTACATGGGTGCTGTTGCGACGGGCGTTGTTGGGACGTTTCCAGGATGCGACGTCGGAGAATCCATATGAAGTGTTAATGAGCTTGAAGCAGACTCATTCTGTTGCTGAATTCATCGAGCAATTTGAACTCGTGTCGTCACCGTTACGCCATGCTGATGAAGAGATGCTCAGGGGAGCATTCATGAATGGATTGAAGGAAGCTGTGAGAGCAGAGGTGCGTTTACATGGCACCACCGATTTGGGTAGTACGATGAAGATGGCAAGAAAGGTGGAAGAAAAAAATAGGGTGATGGGCCTGGATGGGGGTGTAGCGAGTAAGAAAATTGGGCCAGTTGATAATAGGCCCGCTTTGAAGAGTAGATGGGATGGGTCGGGTCAAGGATCCGGGTCTTCACAAAAAAATAACTCCATTACTGAGGCCCAGGGATCAAATACGGTGAAGTCTGGTCAACCAAGTAATTCGGAGAGTTTGGGGTCAGTGGCGCAACGTTCCGGTGGGTCAAGTGGTGGCGGGTTTCGTCGGCAGTCGGGTTTTCGACGTCTTTCTGATGCGGAATGGGAAGATCGTAGACAGCGTGGTTTATGTTTTCGTTGTGATGAAGCTTTTTCACCGGGTCACGTGTGTAAGAATCGTCATCTCCATGTGTTACTGCTTGGGGATGGTGGAGACGATGGCGACGGTGACGATGGCGTGGAGGAGGAGGTGCGGGCTATGCAATTGCATATGGGGAGTGCAACGGGTATGACGTCTAAGAAGTCGTTGAAGCTATGGGGAAGAATTCAAGGTAAAGCTGTCATGGTACTTGTGGATTCAGGGGCATCTCACAATTTCATTTCTCATGAGATTGTAGCTGAACTTGGCATCAAACCAGATTCAAGTTTAGAGTATGTGGTGGAGGTTGGTGATGGTCATAAGGTGCGGAAGAGAGGGATGTGTCGTGATTTGCAATTAGCATTGCCTAATGTAAATGTGGTACAGAATTTTTATTTGTTTGATTTGAGGGGTGTGGATGTAGTGTTGGGATATGAATGGTTGGAAGGGTTAGGGAAGATGGAAGCAGATTTCAGGGAGCATGTTTTGTGGGTTACTATTGATGGCAAGAGGGTAGAAATACGGGGTGACCCTCAATTATCAAGGACAGTGGCGTCTTTGAAAGCTATGTTCAAAGAATTTCATAAAGGAGGTGAGGGTTTTTATGTGGAATTGAATGTTCTGAATCTGTGCTCCCAAGAGGTTAAAGGGGAAGTAGCTGGCTTGTCTGACATGTTGGAAGAGTATGGCGATTTGTTTCGAGAGGTGGTGGAGTTACCTCCTCATAGGCGATGCGATCATGCTATTGATATTAAAGAAGGATCTCAGATACCTAACATCAGACCATATAGGTATCCCCATCACCAAAAGGAGGCAATTGAAAGCTTTGTGAAGGATATGTTAGCTGCCGGTCTAATTCGACCAAGTGTAAGTCCCTATGCTAGCCCTTTAATTTTGGTGAAAAAGAAAGATGGTAGTTGGAGGTTTTGCACCGATTATAGGGCTTTGAATAATGTTACAACCCCTAACAAATTTCCCATTCCTGTGATCGATGAATTATTAGATGAATTGTGGGGAGCCGCTATATTTTCTAAGTTGGATTTAAAATCTGGCTATCACCAAATTAGGATGAAGGAGGGTGACATTCATAAGACCGCATTTAGAACCCATGAGGGACATTACGAGTACCTAGTAATGCCGTTCGGTTTGACAAATGCTCCGTCTACATTTCAAGCTCTTATGAATGACATTTTCAAACCATATTTGAGGAAGTTTGTATTGGTTTTTTTTGATGATATATTGGTGTACAGTAGTGATCCACATACTCATTTAGACCATCTCAAGATTGTGCTGGAGGTACTGAGAACACAATTTCTCAAGTTGAATGCCAAGAAATGTTGTTTTGGAATGGCACAATTAGAGTATTTGGGTCACATAATTTCCTCAAAAGGAATTGCCGCTGATCCGGAGAAAATCAAAGTTATGCAAGAATGGCCCTTACCAAAAAATCTGAAAGGATTGCGTGGTTTCCTGGGGTTGACGGGTTACTATAGGAGATTTGTTAAAGGGTATGGGCTGATAGCCAGACCTTTGACACATATGCTGAAGAGAGACTGCTTTCAATGGAGTGATGAAGCACGTCAGGCGTTCGAGACATTGAAGGGAAAGATGGCGGAGTTACCCGTGTTGAATATGCCAAATTTCCAAATTCCTTTTGAAATCGAAACTGATGCGTCCGGATTTGGGTTGGGGGCAGTATTGATGCAACAGGGCAGACCCTTAGCGTTTCTAAGTCAAGCTTTATCTGACAGAGGAAGACTCAAATCTGTGTACGAACGCGAACTGATGGCCATTGTGTTAGCTGTACAGAAATGGCGGCATTATTTGATGGGTAGCCACTTCATTATACGAACTGATCAACGAAGCTTAAAATATTTGTTGGAGCAAAGGTTGTTAGATGGAGAACAACAAAAATGGGTGGCAAAGTTGCTGGGATACGATTTTGAGATTCATTATAAGGAGGGAAAGGAGAATAGAGTCGCGGATGCATTGTCACGTGTGGTGGATATGAAGGCTATTTCCATGGTGAGTACGGTAGATTGGAGTATTATTGTGGAGGAAACAACTCAAGATGAACAATTGCAGAAGTTAATCCAAGAATTGGTAGTGGATCCGAAGTCTCATCCTTTTTTGAATTTAGAAAAGGATGTTTGTGGCATAAAGGAAGGGTGGTTTTATCTTCCAAGTCCAGTAAAATACCTATTATTTTAGAAGAGTTCCATGCATCATTATGGGGAGGCCATTCAGGAGGGTTGAGAACATTTAAAAGGATTGCAAATGTTTTTTATTGGAAGAATATGAAGAGGGATGTAGAGGAGTATGTGCAGAAATGTGGGGTGTGTCAGAGTAATAAGTATCAGGCTTTGAAGCCAGCTGGACTGTTACAACCAATTGCGGTTCCGGATCAGATTTGGGAGGAGTTGACCATGGATTTTATTGGAGGACTTCCAAAGGCGAAAGGCAAGGACACGATATTAGTAGTGGTCGATCGATTGACAAAGGCTGCACATTTTATGCCATTACAACATCCCTACACTGCTAAAGATGTGGCAGAGATTTTTATTGCGGAAGTGGTTCGGTTACATGGTTTTCCCTCTTCTATCATTTCGGATAGGGATAGGGTGTTTATGAGCCTGTTTTGGAAGGAGATGTTCAAAATGTCGGGGTCCAAATTGAAGTATAGTTCCGCATATCATCCTCAAACGGATGGGCAATCGGAGGTGACGAATCGAACCTTGGAAGCATACTTAAGATGTTTTGTGAATGGACATCCGAAAAGTTGGATTAAATGGTTGGCATGGGCTGAATTCTGGTTTAATTCTTCTTTCAATATGTCAATTGGGATGAGTCCTTTTAAGGCAATGTATGGTAGAGAAGCACCCACTGTAATTAAATATGCTAAAGACGGGTCTAGAGTACATGAAGTGGATCAATTGTTGTGGGAACGGGATACCATTTTGGAAGAGTTGAAGGAGCAGTTGGGGAAGGCCCAGAATAGCATGAAACAATGGGCAGATAAGAAGAGAAGAGACATTGAGTTTGAGGTGGGAGATAAGGTCTATTTGAAGGCTCAGCCGTACCGATTCAAGTCACTAGCAAGAAGGCCAAATGAAAAGCTAAGTCCCAGGTATTATGGTCCTTTTGAAGTGTTAGAGAGGATAGGACAGACTGCATATAGATTGGCTTTACCGGTGCATTCAAAAATTCATCCGGTTTTTCATGTGTCGCAATTAAAGAAGGCTGTAGGCAGTTTTGTGGTGAGTCAACCACTACCTAAAATGCTGAGTGATGACTGGGAATTACATGTACAGCCAAAGGCAGTTCAAGGGGTGAGGAGACTGTTAAACGGAATTGAGGAGGTACTCATTGTATGGGAAGGGTTACCGGACTCTGATAAGACTTGGGAAGAAGCTGCTGTCGTTGACCAAGTGTTTCCGGAATTCAACCTTGAGGACAAGGTCAAACTGGTGGGAGGGAGTGTTGATAGGCCTTTGACACAGGTGTATAAGAGAAGGGGCAGAAAGGGAAATAAGGAGGAAGGAGAAAATGCACGTGGGACACAGTTAGGAATGATAGAAGGAATAAATAGTGAGGTGGTAGTGGAAATGGGGGCAGAAATAACTAATTGCTTAGGTGGCAGTCAGAGAGTGGAAGATGAGATTGAGGAAATCAGTGAACACATGGGGCAGGAGGGAATAAAGGAGGACGGAAGAAATGATGTGAGTAGGCTGGTATTGAGAGGACATTTGGTGGCTGAGTAGTGAGAGGATTTTCACTCTCAGTAGGGTTATTATCTCAGGAATCTTAATATTTTCCATTTACCATTTTGTAAGGAGCTACTCTCCATTCCACCCTAGTGCTGTTTCCATTGTAAGAAGTTGTCACAATCATCAATATATGACACTGTTATTAGCTATTATTACTGTTGGGGTCTATTAAAGTCTAAATAAAAAAAGGAGGATATTGCTAGTGGAACTGGGACATGAGAGGCCTGAGGAGTGGATAGAAATAACTGATAGGAGGAAGTTCAAGTTATGTTTTTACTTTAAGTATGCAGTGTGTGTTTAGGCAGTTATGTCATATGTTGTATTTGAAAATAACCACTTAGTTGGCAAAGGTAGCAGGTAGATATCCTGACCTCTTTGAGGAGCCTGTGCTCTGGATTGTTATTGTCTCTGTCTTATAATTTAGCAATGGTGCAGTAGTAAATCATATTCCTCCTGTATCATTCAGAATCAATAAAGTGAATATTATCTTCACTTTTATGCACTGAATTATTATTAAAGGACCTCTATGGCTTTGTCGTCTCCTTCTTTGTGCTTCAGAAACAGACACAAACCAACATTTCATTTATTTTCAATGTATTTTGTCTTGCTTTTTGAAACATTTCAATCCGTCTTCTATAGATTAAAATTTCTCAGAGAACTATCAGAGACTGAACTATATTTTAGGTTGTAGATTCAATGGTTGTGGAAAGAGCGCGTGGCGAGTCACAAAGCACTTCGGGATCTCTTCAGTCTTTATGTTGGGGTTCTTCAGCTTTTGGTGGAATTGTGAGCTCCTATTTCAGTGGGTCTTTGCTGGAGGCATACGGAGCAAGGTACTGGGAAGAAGTTTGTGAATCAAAGTACTTCTGATTACTGATAGCATTAACTTTTCCCTTCTAATGTTTTCTAATAACACTACGGTCCAGGTTTGTTTTTGGTGTCACAGCATTGCTTCCACTGTTAACATCTGCAGTTGCTGTTCTTGTAAAAGAACAACCTACGCTTGGTACTGCCAGAGGGCAAGCTTTTTCGTTTGCCCAGCCCGAGTTTTTGGAAAGTTCAAAACAGAGCATTATTCAGCTGTGGGTTTCTGTACGACAACCCAGTATTTTTCTTCCCACATTATTTATTTTCTTGTGGCAAGCAACCCCGCAGTCTGACTCTGCTATGTTCTACTTTAAGTATGTCCATTCTGTAAATATTTATAATTATCATTTCCCATTTTCAATAAGTTCTACCTCATGATTTTTGCTTATCAACACATCATTTATTTCAAAGTAATTTCTTATCCATTTCAGCACAAATTCTCTTGGTTTTACCCCCGAGTTCTTAGGACGTGTCAAGCTTGTTACCTCGATTGCATCTCTGCTTGGTGTTGGACTTTATAATGGATTTCTGAAGAATGTTCCTCTGCGTAAAATATTTCTCTGGACTACCATTTTTGGTTCCGCTCTTGGAATGACTCAGGCTAGTATTTAGAATTTTAGATGTATGTTTGTAGTTTTAATTTGAGGAGGCTGTTCTAATATCTTTCTCATGTTTTGAACATCTTTTATCAGGTTTTCCTGGTTACCGGACTAAACCGGAAGTTTGGAATAAGTGATGAGTGGTTTGCAATTGGTGATTCATTAATTCTCACTGTTTTGAGTCAGGTTATCATTTTCTCCATTTATACTAGTTATTTAATGCTTGCTATGGAATACATACTGCAACTCGCTAATTATAAAACCCACTTTCTATATTCTTTTTATTAGACCCTTTTCCAAATTTTCACAAGCATTAATGACTTTTTCTCAGCAATACCCCTAATAAATATATATACTTGAAAAACCCAAATTTGTTTTCTCTCTCCTATTATATCATTAATTGTTGGGATAATTATGTAATAGAAACACACAATTCTTACAAATTTATTGCTACACCACTTTTCTTAATACCTATGAAATTTACAGGGGTCTTGTAATAAGAGACGGAGGGAGTACCTCATATTGTTATTAACTAATCCTTCCGCCCTTATTATAAGACCCTCTAAAAATAATTATGGATATTAAGAAAAGTAGTTGTACTGACAAATTTGTCAAAAATGTGTTACTTTTACATATTCACCCCTACAATTATTGATATTATAAGAGAGTTACATTTCTCAATGATAAATTAAATAGGGGCAATTTTTATGAAGAAATCATTAAGGCATGCAAAATTTTGAAAATGATCTTATATTAAGGGACAAAGAAAAAGTGAAAGAGTCTTATAATTAGGGATGAAGGGGGAGTAGGTTTCTTGTGTTTACCATAAGTTAAATAAAAATAAAGAGGTTTCTAGTATTTCATTTGTCTTTCTCTGTTTGAGCTAATCCTTCCATATTTCTGCCTATGCAGTCAAAGTTTAATATTTTCTTTGCAATGTTAGATATTCAGGATAATTTTGGTATTGGAAGTGCTTTTTGTAGCATTGCTTTTATATGCTTAGTTTGAAGTTACAACAAAACCATTGAGAAAGTTTATATTGTTCATCTTTGAAGTTAATTATACTAAACAACGACAAAAGCTTTTTTCTTTAATACTAGATCATACAAGGCCATGATATCCTTCATGAAATATGTCATAACAACAAACCATTTAATTCTAAATAGAACTAAAGCACCCTTTCTTTTATCCACTTCACCCGGATATGATGGGCGTGTCATCCCTCTTCACGAACGTTTGTTTTCCTTGATTGGTTTCCGCCTCCCTTTTAATGACTTCGAGGTGGGAGTTATAAATCATCTGGCAATTGCCTCTTCACAACTGCTCTCGGTGAATTGGGCTTACGTCAAAGTATTCTAGTACTGGTGTGAGTACAAGAGAAGCGTGCTGACCTTGGCATTTTTTTCATCTCTTTAAAGCCCTAACACAGTTCCGCTGATTCGGTGCGGGGTCAATGTCTGAGGGAAGTGGAACCTCCCTCATCAGATCAGGAGAGTTGGTTGCAGCAGTAGTCACGGCGTTGGCGTTGCGTGCAGTGGCTGAGCTAGTGGCTTTTGCTGCTGCCATGATAGTGGGAATTGGATTGACGATATGTACAAAGAAGAGATCGCCGCTTTTAAAGAGGAAAGATCGGTGAGCTGAAAGAGAAAAGATCGGTAATTTGAAAGCGTGGGGAAGAGATGGTGGTTCTTCATGAAAATTCGTGAGAATCAGAAGTTGATTCTCACAGACATCACCACTGTTCCGAAATGGAACCAACTATTGGTAGAGATCTAATGTAATGGAGTTCTGGTTCGATGGAGTGAGCTTCCGGTATAGCGGAGCGATGATGGACCTGTAAAATTAACACTACAACACTCAAGTCATTGAATGAGTGAGAAAGTAGTATGAGTGTATGAATGAAAGAATACCTGAAATGATGCGTGTTGAGCTTTATATAATGCGAGCGGTTGAAACCGTCTTTATGAGATTCAGTGCCTCATGTGGATTGCCATCTCCTATCCTTTCCCTATTTATTCCTAAAATTAAATAGTACAACTGCCATAATAACTTCTCGTAACTCCCATAACTGCAAGTCTTACAGACTCCTCGGCAACTAAAGTGCACTTTAGAGCGAGGAAGGTGTGGAATGAAGAAGTTCACATATAAACATAGATGTGACAGTCCTTTGCAATTGGAGAATGAGTTTTCTTGAAGTTCAGGCCACATAATGACAGCATTATGTGGCAAGAAAATGATCCTAAAGTATCCCCCACAGTATTTTGATCCTTAGCTTGTAAACTGCAACTCACCTAAGCTTCTAGGATCCATTCAACAGTCCATGTTGCTCGGCTTTAAAGAGAAGTGGGGTCCTATCCTGTTGAGCTGCAATTACCAGAGGGATCAACGATGAGGTTGATCTCGAGTCTATGTTGGCAACTAGACAAATAAGGGAGGCTGACATCACTAATAAATGAGTGATAAAGTGTAAGCTTAAAAGCTTGGAACATGCTACTCTGAAATACGAATTCACTATAAGAAGCCAATTTCCAACATTCAGTCTTGAAGACAAGGCTGTGTCTGTACTGAGACAAATGTTGGGCTGGTTGATGGAACAATGGGGGTTGTGGGGGAAATTCAAGGACATATAGTTAATGGGTGAGAAGGTGCATACCAGATAGACTAAAAAAGGGCAATTCGGTTATGCTGAAATTAGTATTCACAGTTATTAAGCTAGTGTGGAAGAACAAATCAGTGTGAATGATTTTAGCAGTTTCTTGGAATCTTGGCTGTAAGCTCAGGGTCTTACACTCTCGATAGTGAAGAGAGTTTGCTTTCATTGTAATTCGTTCCCATTTTAGTAATATTACTTTTCTTTTCTTTTCACTCTCTGGTTTTGGTCTCTATATCTCAATAACTATATTATTTGGTCCAATTGCTTTGCCATTATCCATCCTCTTCAAATTATTTTTACTTCTCATATACTATAAAAGGTTTTATTTTGATCTTCCTCTATAAGATTTATCCTATTAAAGTTTGATAAATCATGTATAGCTTGTGAAAATAACTCTTCCACCTTTTCTCAATAACTTATTTCACGACTAAGAAATTTACTTGAACATATAGTTTTCTAAGTAGACAGCTTATTTGCTAGAAATACATGGTTCTCCATGGGTTTTTAAGGCACCTCATGCTGAAATATATTTTATATTTGGCTTTGCTTTGCTTTTTTTTTTTATTTACAAAAAAATCCTTTAACTATTTTCCTGAGGATGCTCATCTTTCTCTTTCAAAGAATATTTATAGGGGTTTAGGTTGAAGCTTTGACAATGGCAAGTCAATGCTGATATCTTTAAGATTTTCTAAAAAGTTAATACCAATTATGCCATAAAAATCATCATTCACTGCGTGAATTTAGGCTTTAATTCAAACATTCAGCTTAAATATTATTTGTTAGTGCAAAATTTGTCTTGCTCCTAAATGCTATTGTATTTCAGGCTTCTTTCATGCCCGTTCTCGTGTTAGCAGCAAGATTATGTCCTGAGGGGATGGAAGCAACTCTTTTCGCAACTCTCATGTCTGTATCTAATGGAGGGAGTGTTCTTGGGGGATTGATAGGGGCAGGCCTGACTCAAGTATTTGGAATTACCAAGGACAAATTTGATAATTTGGCAGCTTTGATAATCCTCTGCAATCTTAGCTCATTATTGCCTCTGCCACTTCTTGGTCTTCTCCCTGGCGACAACCCTGATGATAATCTGACGGACGACGATTCTAAAACTGAAATGAAGTGTAATTAATCCTACTAGTTTTTTGCTGACCTTCCTAGGGGTAGCCTGTCTTAGCCAAGTTTTGCTCTTAATGCTTGCAGATTAAAAAGACATCACTTCCACGTGCAGATAGAGTCCCCTGTTGTATATAGTATGGTGCTAAAGTTACCGCAAGGGCCTTGTTTTAAACCATCTTGATTATATGTTTTAGTCACACACGATCAAAATTCACTTCAGAACATTTGGTTGTGGCGAAAGTGCAATGTTAAGAACCCTTGAGACAATGTTGTACAATATGCTTCGGATTGACACTCGGATTGACACAAGACAATGCTATAGCCACTAACAACAAGGTATCTGTCCCTCATGAACATTCACGGGCTTATTTTGTAAGTTTGTAGAATACTTTTTCGCTTTTGTTTAAACTTTTGGCCTTTTACTTCTTTGTAAGGACTAAAGCTTTGTATTTAATAGTCAATAATCTTTTAACAATGTAAGCTAATGTTTTTTAGGCTTCTCTGTCGTGTTTCTACAAGCTTTTGTTATTAAACTAAAGTAAATAACAGGCTACATGTTTTAGAGTAAGTAATTATCTTTGGGTTTATGCTCATCAATCATGAATTTCTTTTCTCATAGGGTGTGGCTCAGAACCCTGAAAACCCAAAACTCAATATTGTTCTTAGGTGTTTTCGGAGATATATCTTCAGACACACCTAAAATCAGCTCATCATTCGTAAATCAAACAGTCTATCCGAATTTTTTTCTTCAAATATTGGTCTGTAGATGCATCTGCGAAAAATGTGTTCGAAGATATATCTTCGGAAACACAATTAAGATGTGCATTTATGCTATTTAAACAATCTTATTTCAGATATGCATTTCCAAAAACTTCCTTATATGCAAAGTCATTTTAATCCGACTAACAGTGTCATAATTTGATTAAAAAGAACACGCACATTATAAAACAAGGTAATGCATTAATTAAAAAAAAACACCCCATAATACTACACATTGTTCTCAAAGTATAGAAAATTATACTTAAAACACCCAAAATACAAAAAAAAAAAAAACCCATAACCTACTGCGTATGCTTAATCCTAACTGCGTATGCTTAATCCTAACTAGGGGTGGAAATAGGCTAGGCTAGACTAGGCTTTATAAGGTCTGGGTTTGACCTACGATAAACTTGAAAGGTCTGTGGCCTATAATAGGCTCTCTTTTTTGGCCTGGTCTGGCCTTTTTAAGAGCCGCCTGACCTGAAAGTCTATTTTCATTATGGTTTTCAATTAATCTATATTATTTAAGAAACCTTATAAGTCGTCCTATATATGCATATATAGACCTACCTATTTACCTTTTGTTCTAATATATGTGCATATATAGGTTCGCCGTTTAGCCTTTTTTTAATAAACATGCAAATATATGCCGGTCTATTTAGCCTATTTTTAATATACATGAAAATATAGGTCCGCCTATAAGGCTTGATAGAATTTTTTAATAGCCTAAGTCGGACCTATTTTATTAAATAGGCTTTTAAAAAAGCCTAAGCCTCGCATTTTTGTTAAATAAGTCTGGCCTAGCTTGACCTTATATAGGCTAGGTCATAGGCCCCTGTACGCCGGCCTGGCCTATTCCCACCCCTAATCCTAATCCCTTGACTCCTCATTTGCCGCTGGTAACCCAAAGCATTCCGTGACTCGGTAAGAATGACGAGTGCAAAGGCAACCACATAATCACCACCTTTCTCAAACAGCTCAAACTCAATTCCCTCATACATAAGCTGCATAATATTTTGACAGATCGACAACACAATGACATGTTCATCCTTATCCTGCTCATTCTCCAGGATCTCCTCATGAGCTGGCATAGGTGGACGTCTAGGAGCATCTGGTGTCATGACAGGGTGTGACACACTATAGAATCAAGTCATGTAACCGTTCACATAAGACCACGAACTTGTGGCTGACATCCTCTGATAATCCTCTAGTACCAAATGACTATCGTAATCCTCCAGTATGTCATCAAGATGTCTGCGGACGATGGTGTTAGGAGCAGACTGGAAGGGAAATCTCAGAATAGTCTGCACATATCCAAACTGACGCATACATCACTCTGGCAGGTTGCACTTTTGACATAGGTTTCATTTTGTCCATAAACATTGATGTGCCAATCAAGAATAAGAAGTAACACCTCAAAACATGGACATAGTTTAGTGTAATTGTCATCTCACCAATGAGGAGGTGAAAATATGGTGTTTCTTTATGTTATCTCTCAATAAAAGCCCCCTACATGCCATGGCTAATGTTCTTGTACCCAGCGGAACACTGGCTGGCAAGATCGGAGTAACGGATGACACTTTGGAACCAATCATCCTCAGGCTGATAAAGTTGCAAAATCTGTTTGTTGTGGTTAACAAACTTCAAGCAATCGCGCTCCTGTTAAAAAAAATAATATCAATCACAGGGAATTTGTTTAAGACATATAAATAACAACCGTTAGCAAATATACGTCTCTGGTCCAGACAAGCCCAACAACACGATCTCTATGTATATCAGTAAGGAGATGTTAGACGGTCCTCCTGGATAAGGGTCTACAGGTACAGAGACGCCATCATATCATACAAGAGCTTTCTCTTGATCTTCACGAGGGAGACGTGCTCCTTAGATAAGGATCCTTGTGACAGGCGACTCATAGAAGTCGATGTTTCCCCGTCAAGAGGCCTAAGAACGGTTTCCTGCCAAGCTCTAGCCTGCTCATTATGAAGTCTAGCCCTCTCATGTCGGACGAACACGTGCTAGGTTTCACGGTCGAGTCTCAATCTATCGGTGTTGTTCGCATCCATTTTCCTGGAAAAAAAAATAGAAAATAACTTTAGTCTCATAATTAGAACATTTTCGAATATGTATCTCCGAATATCAATAAGGACACAATTCGAAGATGTGTCTCCGAATGAGCCCGTGTTTCTAAGAATGGCTGAAAGGCGGACGAGTCTTGCCTTAACAACCCAAAATGCAGCCAAATAAAAGTGCATGTCTCTAACAACTATCTATTTCGAATGTGACTACTACCTAATGCATTTTTTGGTGGACTCTACCCTAATGCATTTAAAAAACCTATTTTACCTAATACATTAACTAAAACTAAAAAAAAGTTAAATGAAACAACTTACTCAAAAAAGTGTTGAGGATGAAAAATGTTGAATGTAGTAAGTGGAGTGAGTTGGGATTGGAAAGCCTGAAGTAGAAGTAGTGTTGATCCTTGAAAATTGGATTGGAAGAATGTTGCTCACAAGCTCAAATGGGATATCTCAAAAGTTTCAGAAAATGAAGAACGAGAAGAGGGAGTGTCTGTTGCACGCATTATATACTAACTAAATGCGTTTGGAGATGCATCTCCAAAACAACACCTGAATTTGAAAATAAAGGTTAATCCGGAGATGCATCTGATAGAAAAACCATAAAACATACAAGGAGATAGATCTCTAAAACAAATTTGGCAAAATCAGGGACGCTCCCCCATTTGCGCTTATTTTATGAGAAAATGGTGCATTCGGATATGCTTCTCCAAAAATAGGGGACATTTTTAACATTTCGCCAACGGTTAGAGAAAATTTATAGAAGTGGAAAAAGAAATTCCCTGATAATCTCATCTACCAAATGGGCTAGAACAACTACTTATTAGTCTAAATAGGAATATAATCCTAGCATAATTTTAAAAGATATATATTATATGAATTCATCTTGTCACATGTAAGTTATCCGAGAACGTTGTAGAGATTTAGTAAAAATATTGGTCAATTGATCCTTAGAATTGAGAAAGAAAGTTTTGATTATTCTATAAAAAGTATTTTCTTCACTGAAATGACAATCAACTTTTATTTATTGTCCTCTAGTGTGAAATTGGATTGGAGGAGAGGTGTAAAATTGATTGATTATCGCATATAAGTTTCATTTCACCAACCTCACACAAATTTGGTTTTTGTTGTAAATGTTTCAACTAGACAAGCAGGCATGTAGCATGAGCCATATATTGATACTTGACTTATGTACTTGATTGGGCAACGACAAATTGTTTTTATGCTTTTCCATAAAATCAAAATTTTATTCACAAACATTCAATAACCAGATGTTACATCTCTTATTATTCATGTTAATGCCTTGATTTATGTGACTGGCATTTATGTTTGGCTAAAATGTAGTAGCAGCAATATGTAATAGGATATATAGAACTTGCAAATATAAATATGAACAAAACAGGTACAACAGGAAGATGTTTTATGGATTTTCACGACATGTGCTGTGACATCAAGTCCTGTGGGATGTCATATGCAGAAACAAGTGACATTGCGCCTGCTGAGCTGGAATGTGAAGATTCAAGATGTAATTAACAGATGCAGAATATTCTATGGAATATTATACAATCATATGTGGCGCGGTTTTAAAGGTCAAGAGAATCAAGTCAGAATATTGAAGATTGTGTAGTTTCTAATTATAGAGATAATTTAGGAAACTTATGATTCAAAGACCTTTCTTTTAGCAGAAGCTTTCTGCTGATTTGTAACAACAAATAAAATTGTGATTGAAGGCCCAAGTCCAATTGGGAATAGGTTATAAATAGGAAGCTTTGTAACCTAGTTTAGCAGGCAAGCTGTGTGTTAAAAAGATGTAGTCTTTAGGGTTTGTCAAGGTAGTTCACCCGAATTGTGGGATGACTGCCATGTTCTTCTCAAAACCTGTAGGTAAGAGAAGTATTGTTTCTTGATCAAAGATGCTAAGCAAGATCAAGATGTATGTCTTGAAGTGTGTCTTTAGTTTGTTAAATTGTGTTGACTCAATTACTGTCTGTGATTGATGAGGGATTAAGGAGGGCCTCATGTCTAAGTGAGTCTTAGATAGAAATCTAACTTGGGTAGTGATTAAGTGAGAAGTTGTAAACCGGAGGTTGTTTGGCTTTGAATTAATACTATCATAGTAGATTTATCCCTGGCTTGGTAGCCCCCAGAGTAGGAAGGTTGTTCCGAACTGGGTAAACAATTTACTGTGTGTCTTTTATTTTCTGCACTGGTTGTATACGTTGTTACAAGATGTTGTAACATCTGAATAACATCAGGGAATCTTTGCAAAACTGAAGTTTATACATAACCAATCCTGATCAACATTTGTGAATGATAACCTTGATTATAGACAATTTCTAGTTCTTTTACGATCTTCCACCATTATAAAAGTTCAACAAAAATTGGAGATCATTTTATCCTACCCTTGTATCTTCTATGACAGATCTGATGTCTTGACATCTTATGTGACATCCGAGTTTTGTCATACCAGAATTTCAAGTCATATTTACTATCAAGAGAATTGTAGAAGTTCGTGTTAAAACCTTAAGCGATGAATAGAAACAAAATATTATTTCAAAATTGTAAAAAACCAAAGTTGTTGAAAGGCGAAAAGCAACATAAAGGTAGATGAAGGACGTCGTAACCGGGAAACGAAAGTCTAGTGGTCACCGAGAATAGAGGATGAGCCACAATGGCAAAGAAAATGGTCCATGGTACGACAGTGATCGACTAGAGTCTGGCAGGAGGCAACGACTGGGTTTGAGCGGCGGGCGATCCTTGGGCATCAGATTTAGTTTGGGAGGTTCGCAAGAATCGAGCTTGGCTGTTTCGAATCACAGATCCGTTCGATGATGATTCATATGTTAGAATATTATAATAATAACTAATATCAAATATGAAACTAAGAGATGCTCTAAATTATATTATACAATTGTGTTTTTTGTCGGTATGGATCGGTTGAATTTCAACATTTATAAATATGTGATGTTATCATCCTTTTTGAATATCCTAGGTGGAACTTAGAGAGACAAAGGTACAAATTCTTATGATTATGTTCTTGGAATTTATAAAACCTTTGGAGATATCTAATGAAATTATGAAACACTTCTAAACACCTTGAGCTTACATGATGATTCATATATAGAGTTTGAGAGATTTTTAAACACATGGGTAGAAAATATGATTTGTTCTTGAGAACTTAAGTGACTCTTTTCTTGTAACTCTTTTGTAATTTCTTGTCACAATTTTTGGAAGTATAATAATCTGAGAGTCGTTCGCTCCTTTAGAGTATATCAGTTTGATTGAACTGAGTAAACAAATTTATTCATACTCCTATCTTTTATATTCTTTTTTTTTTGGAAAAAAAATTAGTTAAGTTTGCTCTAGGGGCTCACCATGACCATGTCAGACCTCAAGGCTTACGCTTACAGAGCGCTTGTAGAAGTGCTTACCAATCACCCATTGAAGAGAACCTCACATCGACAGCGAGAGTTGAATCGACGATCTCTCGATATGTGAACCAACTCCTTACCAACTGAGTCAATCTACCTTGATTTCATATTAGTGTGTTCTTTAAGACCATTTATTTTAATTATTATTATTTTTTGTCCTACACATATTTATTTTTGATGAATTTAATATTAAAGTTAAATTCAATATGAACTTAGATCTGTCAACAAAATTATTAAAATTGTTTAGTTTTAAAAAAATTATATTTAAAAGGAACAAAACAATTGTGGTTAAGAGTTTTCACAAAAAAAAAATTGTATTTAAAAGGAAGAAAACAATTGTGAATGATCCTTTAATAGTAAATCATCAATAAAAATGGCACAATATATGTATCTCAAAATAGACAGCACTCAATTAGAACCTAAAATATCAGAATGAACAATATCTAAACTTTGAAAAGATCTTGTAACATGTTTGTCAAGTTAATATGATTCACACTTTAAATATAAAAGATGAGAAACAAACCCTTTTAACTTATCGAAATTTGGAAGGCCCAATCGAAGATGAATGGTATCTAATGATGCAGAAACACTACAAACTGGGGATCGGTAAGTGATGAAATGATATAAACCATGCAATTCAGATCCTATTCAAATAGTCTTTCTCATACTTCAGTCTTGTATAAAGACAAAATCGAAAGAAAATGTCATTGAACAATTGAGCTACTAATATGTTTAATGATAGAAATTAAATTAGATGGACCACTTTACACATAACACATAATTAATGAGTTTTAATCAGCATAACTTACATAAGCCTGCCACATCACCTGCTAAGTCACCCTTCATCTCATTTGTTAAAAAATGAAAAAAATATGATGCACTGACAGCATAAATTATTTTTATACTCTTAATCAATGACAATCATAAATTCCATCAAATTAGATCATATGTTTTAAATTATTTATATAATTTAGCATTTTAAAATATTTTAATTTGATATCTTTGTAATACTTTTTCCAACAATAGTGCACTATCATTAAAAACCTAATAAATAATAAGAAAGTTAGATTAACTTGATCTAGCTTGGAATTTAGGGGCTTGATATGTGTTAGGAAAGGTGGATGTTACAGTGAGTGCACATGGTGGGTCATGCAATGATTTGTCATCACTCATACTGTCTTAGTCATTCACTAAAGAGAAGAAAGTTGACAAGTGGGTCACACATTGAACATATATTTGGAGTCACTATGTTATGGTACAAGCCACACACACAATCTCATTCATATGTGTAACTAGTTGAGCCTTTCTTTGTCTTACCACATTATTTGAGGACCGGGTTCCCCGGCAACGGGCCTCATAGATTAGCCCCTGCTTGGTTAAGATCATATACCCTTATTGTTGATGAATTGATACAGACACTTATTGTTAGAGGCTACTTTCATCATTCCAACATAAATTTGAAAGTATACATTTGGACAAAATCAGGGTTATATACCTAGTATCAACATGCTTGTTGGTTTAGATAAATCATTAATTGTTATATAGGTATGTATTGTTAGATAATTTAGTGTTTATGTATAAGTAATAATTACATGGTTGGTTTAGATAAATTAATGTTATATATTTAGTATCTACATGTATAGTTAAATCATTGTTTTTTTTAAGTAAGGATAATATTCAAAAGAATATTAAGGGTACTCTTATCCGATTACAAAAGACCGGAAAAAAATTCGGAAAGAAGAAATATTTTAAACCAATAATAATTTAAACTAGACAAGATAAATGATCTTTGCAGAACTCATAAAATTACATTAGAATATGAAATATCTCTTATATAAGATCATTTTTATACCGTCAATTTAATATCATATAGTAAAACAAAAATATTACAGTATTTACATTGCCAGTTTAGATAAATTAATATAATATATATATTATTTTATATCGTTTGTTTAGATTGGTTTATTTGAGTTTTTCACTTAGATAAATTTTGTGATATAGGAATTTATAAAAACAATTTATGATATTGTCTAAAACTGTTTTTCATCTTTTTTTTTTATAAAATTTTAAAAATATTTTATTAAAGTAATTTATATTTTATACATTTTTTAATCTTTTATTATATAGATATAAGTATTTATCATGATAATTGTTTGTGCAATAAACGGGCAATTAAGTTCTTTATTCAAACAATACCTAAATATGTTAGTTGAATAAGCATCCCTATCTGCCAGCTGAAGAAACCTTAGAGGCCATGTAAACCCAGCTGGGGTTTGACAAGTTGTGATGTGGCATTATTTGCTTACAATGCAATCATCCAAATCACTCTGCACCATCAGATTACAAAAATAAATAAAAATAAATAATAATAAATAATAATAATAATAATAATAATAATAATAATAATAATAATAATAATAATAATAATAAAGAATGTAATAGTTAAAAAAACTAAATTGATACTTTATTCTAATAAAAAAAAAACTGATATTCACGAGTGCCATGTTATATAATTAAATAAAGTACTCGTAGGTAAAAAGAGATGTCCCACTAAATAATTAAGAATAGAAAAATATTCAGACCCCAGTTTTTTTCTTTTGAATATTCGGACCCCAGTTTCATCAATACAAGATTCTGGTTTTCTATTTATTTATTCTTGTGATTTAATTATTGGCTATATAAATAAAGTCTATAGCCGAAATACAGAACCAATAATGTCTAAAAGGATCGGTGGATTATGTTCTAAATTCGACTAAGCTTTGGATAATGTGTCCATGAAAAAATATCCATTCAAAATTATGTGAAAAAATCAAACAGAACTATCTTGAAACTAATATTTGACCAATAACAGAAAGATAAGAAAAAAATATATAAAATAGATAAAATATTTTTGTTACATGCATGCACCGTTTGAAGTCTCTGATAATTTGAGGTGGTTGTTACCTTTATAATTATTTAGAGACAAAAAGAATGCTAATGATGCTGAAAAGAGAGATTAAAATAAAGCACCATGATGATAATTGGTTTGAATCTTGGACCAGGGCCGGTCCTTTGAATTTGGGTGCCTTGGGCGAATCAAAAGAGTGGTGCCCCTATAATTTTTTTAACAATAAATACATACAGATAAATGAAATAATTGGATAAAAAACACATTTTCATTTGATATTGTGCAAAAAGAATAGAAATATGAATCTCTGAATCAATGTTTATACTACATCAAAACATAAACCACTATAAAGAGACTTCTTCTTCTTGATCCCATTTTTTTCCTATAAAAAAATTGACCAAACTTTTAAAATTATTTAAATATCATCCTCTTAGCATTTTTGTTGCAAAATCGTTAATAGTTTGTTTATAATCAAGGTTCTTCAAAAAATTATTTTCAATTGAAATGAACGCAAGACTATTTAATCTATCTTGTGACATAGTTGATCTCAAACAAGATTTTAATAGTTTTAATTTAGAAAAACTTCTTTTAGTAGATGCAACACTGATAGGAATAGTCAATATTACTCTATAATCTATGCATGCATTAAGAAAACAATTAAAAGTCTTTAAAGAACTCAATATCATATAGCTTGATTTTGATTCAACTGTTACAACTTCTCTAATAACTTTCAATTCTTCAAATAAAATTTCACAATCAAGATGAGGAGAATCGTCATGTTTTAAACAAGTTTCAAGATGTTTACAACATGCTTTCAAGCCCTTATCAGATAATGATCTAAGCCTTTCAATATTAAACAAGATTCCAAAAATACTTTCATATATGCTATACTGCTAAAATCTTCTATCAAGTGAGCCAATTGTTTGATCTACAATATATAAGAAATAATGATTTCGAAAAGACTCTTCAACAAACTCATAATGTTGTTTTCTACTAATTTGATGTTTTTGAATAAACACAGATTCAATCTCCATTTCATTCCCAATCTTTTCAGCACTAGCCTTAGCATTTACAAATCCAGATTCTCTATATTTTTTCAAATTCTTGATCAAACCTTTTACTAGTTCTATAGCCATATCAATACGCATGTCTTTTTTTTTTCAAACTTTTGCTAATTTCATTAACAACAGTTAACAATATAAACCAAATACTCATAGCTACTAAAAATTCAAAGTTTACAATTCCACGAGTTGCTAAAGATTCGACTCCACTCTTAATTTTGGGATCATTATCTTGTTTGCCTAGTTATAAGGTAATGTTTCACTCTTAATTTTGAGATCAATAATATAAAAAAAATTCTATATCAGTGTTTTAATTTTAATGCCTCAATCAAACTCTTTAGTTGCTAAAATTATAGATATATTAATTGATTTTATTTTAGTGGAATTAATTGATTTTATTTTACTGTATATTTTATTTATGAGAAATTACATTCTTTTATTAATTTTGACATTGTAGTGCCCCTATAATTTTGTTAACCAGTATTTTTTTTTTTAATTCCAGCAAGTATTTTTATAATAGAAAATTCTCTTTTAATATATATATAGGGATAAGAAAAATATTTGGTGCCCCTAAAATTATGGGGCCCTGGGCTCCCGCCCCGCGAGCCCGTGCTCAGGGCCACCCCTGTCTTGGACCTATATGAAAGTATTATTCATAATTTTATTTGCTCTCTTTCTACTAATAAAATAATGTTAGGTTTTCTCTCAACACTAAAATTGGTTAACAAATATCTTATAAAATTTAGATGATATAATAGATATTTTTTTCTAATTTAATCAAATCTAAGGATCGAATTCAATCATCAGAATGTTAGTATCATATAATTTTAAATTTTTTTATTAAGGTGATTGAGGTAGTTCAACTGATATATATTCAAAATGTTAAATTTAATTCAAAAAATTATTCTATACAATTTATATAAAAAAAAGTGGTTAACAAATGCTAAATGATTGGTAAGTGAAATGGAATTGAGGAGCAGTTGAGTACACATTAGGAAAGGTAAGTGCCATGTGAGTTACCATGTGAAATGTATTAAATATTTGTAAAAATAAACATAACACTAAACAAGGCTTGCATGTGACAAATTAATGACTCCTCAAATTATAATGAACATTTAGCATATATATGGAGAAATGAATATCTATATTCTATACACATATCTTTGGCTAATTTATATTCTACTAAAGGTGAAACAGGGGCATGCTATGTGATTATTATATTGATTATTTTGATGTTCAATTTCACTTTCTTTTTTTCCTTTTGCCAAACTTCTACATGATTCACCTCTTTGATCTAATTTGCATCACAATGAAATAGCTCAACTAGACTTTGGACCATAGACATTAATGAAAATATCATGGATGAGAACATAAATTTGGTAAGTAGGAATTTGTTCATTGAAATATTTAACATTAGAAATTTATTATTATTATTTTTAAAAGGGAAAAATAGTAGGACCCTAGTAGAGTGTCTCTTAAAAGAGTTCAAAGGTTAGAATCTTGTTTTTGCTTTTGCTTTTGCATCAAGGATTAGATTCATTTTGTAGCTTCAATCAATATTATGTAGGACAAAAAAAATGTAACAACAACATGGAAAACACAACAAAAAGAATATGATAAAGTGCTTTTTAGATTTTAAATAGGAAAATGGCTAGGATAAACATCAGAATCGTCATTGAAATGTTATGTAGGTTAGTTATGGTTTATTCATACCAAAATAAGTAGAGACTATTTTATTACCGTTTGACTCACTTATATTTTACAAGACGCTATTTAATCACATTTTATCAGAAAAATTTTAAGTCCTGTTCAAGAGGTCACTCTACAAAGACGGTCCTGATAAACATGTAATCTACGAAGTTTGGTAATGTGGTTTGGCTTGTGAGTGAAAAACATAACTAAGACACACCATTTTGTGATGATTTGAATTGCATGATACCTAACAGACAAGATACACCATGTTTGGAACTCATGAAAATGGCAATGTGTCTTTACAGCCTAAGTTTGTCTGTGGACCTATTGACTAAATACAAAAATTGATATCTATATGAAAGGACAATATTTGTTAATCAAAATTGGTGGTGCTCAACAAAGAAAACCAAACTATCCTATCACAAGGTTAGTCTAAAACCAAACACAGCTTGTTAATTCCTATGAAGGGTCCTAGTATTTTGTGTGTCTATTTTTAGCTTCAAACATAGCTTATCTGGATATAGGTTTGATTGTAATATTATGTCTATCACTTGTCTTTTGTCAATTTTTCAATTAAATATCCCAAAAACAATCAAATTATCAAGTGAAGGCAAATGGATGATTTTATTATCATATCCACTAGTTATTGATAAGTTTAGGTTAGAAACGATTAGGGTTACGAAGAAATATAGCTTACACGATTTTAAAATTAATCAGCAAATGCAATAGTTTTATTTATGTATTTTTTGTTAAGGATATTTTAGTTGATAAGATATTAATTCGCTCACAAGTTTAACTGACGTAAGTAAACGTGAGAAAATATTTTTGTTAGCAGTTTTTTAATATTTTAATCTTTTATGATCCTGCTTAATTCTTATAACACAACTCACCTAAAGTAGACGATGGAATGGATCCATATCCATAAAATTAATTGGATGAAAAATTTATTAAATAATTTTTTGTTTAACAGATAAATTAAATATTAAGTATTGCATGAATGGTGTGTACTTCTATGTCTATAGTTTTTACTTGCTGTAATTTTCCTTGTAAGGTCAACAAAAAGTTATAGTCATACCAAGTACAGACCACATTGATTGAAAAATAATTATGAGTATATATTTAGGCGTTAGTCACTAGCAAAAGTGGTCCTAAATAAAACCATGCTTAATGTGTGTAATTATTGATGTGGAGTTAGCTATCTCAATTACTATCCTCTCATTGCATTGCATGAACCTAACTATCTATTTTTCTATGGCTTATTTATTAACCACTGAGGCTTCAGACTCTGTTCCTAACTAAATTTATTGGTCCAAAAGACAATCTTGAGACATGTAAAATCAAATTGGTCCTCTCATGTTTGACTTTTAATGTCAAGTGGGTTGGATTCTTAAATTCACTTATATTTAATTTTTTACAATAGTTTTTTTTTTTAAAATGAATTGAGTTCTAAAATTTGCTATAAAATTATAAATTTGCTATAAAATTTATAATAATTACTTAAATTCACTTATACGATGCCGGAATCCGAATAATAGATTTCTTTAGGCAATATAAGGGTAAAAAAAGTAGAGGAACAATAAGAACACAAAGAATTGGTTATATATGTTATGCTTTACTTTCTCTATCAATCAAAATTACAAGTGTTAAAAGAATAACAAATAACCTTCTCACCTTAAATTATAATTTGCAGTATCCAATGATAAGAGACTAGTATATTATTTATAATAAATCTAACATACTAAATTAATGGGCATTTCACAAATACTCATTATAAGTTAACTTAGGGCACAAGTTAACTTAAAAAATTGAACATAACAAACAGACCAAATTCAAAATACTAACAACCTTAGCATTTCGACACCCACATACTAGAACACACTTCGATTACAATATGTAGGTCTTCGACACTAACATGTAAACATACTTCAACGACATGGATAAATTCTGTCGAACCAGAAGCTATTCTTCGATCCAATAGAGATCAATCCAATTCCCACAGATGGAGTATAGATAAAGTAGGTGTGAAGCCTCAATTTTTTTTGGAGTGAGTCAACTTTTTGTTAACAAAATCGATTTTCATCTATATGATTGTTCAAAAATACTATCAAATTAAATAGAATTAAAAGTCAAACTAGATTTAACTTAAAATATCTTAACTGTTATCTTTGCTTAACGAATCAAACATGTGTTGCACAAACAGTTCTAAAACCGAATCAAAAGATAAATAAATCGAAGCTAAGACTGAATCAAACTAAAATAAAAAATACTAAAAAAAAGATTATTTTTTTATTAATTCAAAAAAAATATAAACGATTTAATTCTTTAACCAATAGTTCGATTTAGAAAAACGTCTACTAACAATTTAATATGATTCAAAATTCTAAATCAATATACCAAACTAATAAATTTAGTTTGGTTCAGATTTAATTTGGTTCAATTCAAATGTTGTTTTACTATAATTCAGTTTAATTTGGTTCGTTTTTAGTTAAAATGTACCTAAAACCATAAATAATAACCATGAAATAAGGTTGCCGAAGAATGAATAGTGTAAGAGGTGTTCAAACTTTCAACCGAACATGCACGTTCCATGTTTTATTATATGCATAATATCATTAAATATATTCATATATGCACCAACTCTGGCTTTTGACTTATGTTTCATTTGCATATTAATCAATTCAAGTTTTTGAAGTCATTAACAATGACATACCAATTATGATCTTCCACGCGTCTCAATTATGAGAAATTAATATCTAACTGGTTTTGAAATTGAGTTAACATTATTAGATGAACCATTGTAGGTGAAAGCAACATTAAATAATTTTAAAAAAAAATTGAAATATCAAAACAATAATGTGAAGACAAGCATGACATCATTGAAATGGAAATCAATACAAGTGAGTACAATCAAATTGGGGTTGTCTCGTGACATTAATGATCCATGTTGATCAATTTGACAAATTGATTATCAAATAGAAGTTGCTAAACTTTTTGCATGTTAGTGCAAACTTATTGAGCACGACAGAACATTCAAGTATTTACTAAATTCATATGAAAACAACTCTTCTTTTACAATGACATTTGGAAAAAAATTAAGTTCATGCATAGAATTATTTCTTGTTTCTTTCGTTTTTAAGTGATTTGAATTATCAATTCCACCATCTTTCATGTTTTCCTACAAATGCATATGATAGAGAGTGAAAGAGAAGAAAACATCATGGTAGAGGATTGAGAGAACTTTATCATGGTAAATTTTAGTGTTGCAAAGAAGAAAAACAAAGTTTTCAAATATTTTCGATGGGTCGGAGTATATATGAAGAAATATATGGGTGGGTAGGAGAGAAACATGTTTATATATATGTACTTGACTGGAGTTTCTCTACTGGTGAGACTGAGGGCGGAAGGTTTTATTATGGGACAAACAGGTCTCAAAGCTACATCAAATAAAGTAGTCAAACATGAGAAAATGTGTTCTGACTAGTAAAATGGCCTTTTACTAAAATTATTTTAATGACTTGCCAATAGTCTATCACAACATGAATATCTACTCTTCTTTTGAATGCAATATCTAGATGAAGTGATGCATACGTTAAGTTTAGAGAAATACTTGTATGGAAACGAACTTAAATTCATATATTTAAGAACAACCAATAAAGAGAAAAAAAATTTAAATTTATTTAAAATTTAATTTCGTTTTTAATTGACATGTGGTGATTGTGATAATAGAGGAGAAATAATTTTATTTTTATTACTTAATTAATAAAAAAATTATGATTGATTGTATGTAAATCTAAGTGTTATGGTTGTGTCCATCTGAATATTTTCCTTAAGTTTAATGTGAACAACAATGAACATAAACATGTGAAAATGAAATGAAACTCTTCTTAATATGAATTAGGATAAAGGTAACACAACTCTTCTCAAAAATAAGGATTTTGAGTTAAATATTTTTGAGTCATTAAATTTTAACTAAACTCTTTGCAAACAACTTAAATTGACAACACCATAAAACTAGTAAAAGTCACTATAAAAGACTATAATATAGCCATACCATAACTATTAGTTGTCTCAATCCCAATTAACTTTCCATACTTATTTTATGTTTAATTTATATGGCTATAGTATCAAAAGTATTAAATGCTAGAAAGGGCCATACCAAAGGTCCCTCCGACCACCTTTGTCACATTTTCCACTGCCCATGTCCCTTAGAACATGGAGCAAATTATGCCATCATTATTACCCTCTCTCTCACCTCAAAACACCTCAATAAAAACCCCTTCACTCATCATAACTCACTCCCCTTAGAAATGAGAAAACACAACAAAAACAACATAAAAGTAAACAAATAAAACCTCTTCAATCATTGTTCTAGAATCCATTATCCATTACCATTGCCATTACCATTACCACTATCCAACCAAATCAAAAGCCCTCCATTTTTTTTTACTATACTTTGTCTTCCAAAGTCATAACTCAAAACCCCTTTTCATTTTTCAAGAAAAAAACCTCTCTTTCATCATAAAAATCTTTGCTTTAATCATGGAAATTGAGTCAGCAAAGTGTGAATGTTGTGGTTTGAAAGAAGATTGCACACAAGACTACATAACCGAAGTGAAATCAAAATTCAATGGAAAATGGCTATGTGGATTGTGTTCAGAAGCTGTGAGAGATGAAGTTATGATTGGAGGCAAAAAACCATGGAACATGGATGAAGCTGTGAAAGCTCACATGTCATTTTGCAGAAAATTCAAATCTAACCCTGCTGTTAGAGTGGCAGAAGGTATGAGACAGATGCTAAGAAGAAGATCAATTGAATCATCATCATCATCATCATCAACAACATCTTCATCTTCATCTTCTTCAAAGAAGTATTCAAGATCAACAAGCACTTCTCAAGTTGGAGATTCTTCTACTTTCTCTTTCTATTGATCATGATGAAAAACCAAAAACAGAGATACTCTGTTTCCTCTGTTTTTGGTTAGAATAAAATAATGTTGTTTTTTTTTTGTTTGTTTTTGTCATGTACAAAATTGTAATTTCGGGTCTTTTCTTGTTTTTTCCAACTGATTTCTACTAGTTTGGTATTCCTAATATGTTTGTCATGTTTTGTATTGAAAATGTTTTTAACTTATTAACCAACTATAGAACTTGTTAGTTAAATGTTTTGGTGTGTTAGGTTTAACTTTGACATGTGTTCTGTTACAAATTGTTTAGTGTATGTTGACCTAACAAATAGTTGTATAGTTGTTTTGAAAAAGTGTTTAACTTTAAAAAATAGTAGTAGTTACTAGATAGATTATAATTGGCTTGAGAAAAGTAATAAAGGTTGGATAAGTAAAACAAAATAACCCTAATTTTCAATATTTTGCTTACTTAACATCCACTATAAAAATATGAGGTAAATCAACTAATTTACATATATTAGAAAAATGAAATTAATATTAAAAATTTAAGTAAAGGTTAATTTCACTTTATTTCGGTCAATATCTATTCTTTGCTTAGCATGGAGAACAATAAATAACACAATTACAACACCAAAAAAATATATTTGACTCTAAAATCGAAGAAAAACCATTGTATAAAAATTACTACGCACATAGATCTCAATAGATTGACACTCTTCAAAAGAATTAAATGAAACTTTTAATACTTTTGATTTGTAGATTTTATAACAAATCTATTCTATCATACATGTCTATTTTACTAACAGATTTTCATAGACAATCTCAATTTAAACATGCATCTTTTATTTTGCTTATATTTTTGTGCATGTTGAGATTAAATTTTAAGTCCACATTCTCTACTATGCTCGCATCATCTGACCTCATTGTTTTTGCAGATGATGATATTAAAGAGGCTAGCGTGATTTTTTTCTTCTATTTTTAAACTTTAAAAGTGCAAAGTCAATTGGTCCTGCCCCACCATCATGTATTTATTATGTGAGTCACTGTTTTAGTCTCATACCTTCGATTATGTCCTCCCTATTTTTTTGCAGGACATATCTAAACAAAACGAACATACTCGTTTGACACGTCTACTTCTCTTACAATATTAAGTGAGTAGGAAATTCTTTTAACCAACACTTAATAATGAAGTGAAGGGCAAAGTTTAAACGACTTTGTTAACTTTGATGACTTTATCTCTATTTTTCTTTAAACTAAATATTACCTATCATTAAAGTAATTTATTTTAATCATTCATTTACACCAAAACTATCAAAATTATAAAAATAATAAAATCACTTAATCCATTTCTTGGAGGCAATGTATTTACTAATTTTTTTAGTCATAGTATTAGCACATCATTTTATTATAGGTTTAAATGCAGTTTTGGCCCCCTAAATTTCTCAATTGTTTGATTTTAGTCTCCCATGTTTTAATTGCTTGATTTTGGTCCCTCAAATTTTGTAATTGTTTGATTTTGGCCCCTGAAGTTCCAATTGCCTGATTTTGGCCTTTCAAGTTTGTCCTCTTTTGTATTTTATAGTCCCAAAATGACATGGAGACTAAAATTTTCTTTTTTCTTGTTGCCTTCTCTCTTTTCTTTTTTAAATTTTCTTCTCTACAATTTTATTTTTCTTCTTTTTTTAATAGTTAAACTTTTAATGTAATATTTAAAAAATCTTAAATATTTCATTCAACTTGGAATATACGGACAAACATACAATATCCCTTATAAAAAATTAAAATTTTATATGACTAATATGATTGCTAGACTTTGGGACTTTATGTTTAACTATCGGTGAGTTGCTTACCAAAAGTTTGTTATTTTAATTAGGTAGTGGTCTATTTTATTTTGTTAATATAATTTGTCATTATGCATGAGTTGAATGAAATATTTAAGATTTTTAAATATTTCATTCAAAGTTTAATTATTAAAAAAAGAAGAAAAATAAAATTGTAGAGAAGAATTTTTTTTTTTAAAAAAGAAGAGAAAAAGCAATAAAAAAAATTTAATCTACAAGTCAATTTGAGACTATCAAATATAAAAGGGGACAAACTTGAAGGAAAAAAATCAAGTAATTAAAATTTAGAAGGCCAAAATCAAGCAATTAAAAAACTTGAGCGATCAAAATCAAGTAATTGAAAAATTTAAGAGATCAAAACTGCATTTAAACCTTTATTATAATGTAAGTAAGAGCATCTCCGATGGAATAAAAAATTTAAATAACAATGTTTAAAATAAAAATTACCAAAAAAGCAAGCTTTTCAGAAAATTTACCAAAGTGTCTAGGTTTTGCAGGACCCCCTAGAGTATGCGCCAAACTATTTGGCGCATTAGTACAAATTTTCTTGAATTAGCCAATTCATTTGGCGTATAAGTATTTATAAAAAGTAAAAAAAAAAAATAAAAATAAAAAAGAAACATCCACTTTGGCGCCAAACCAATTGGGGCATACACCTAATTTTTGTACTAATGCGCCAATTCATTTGGCGCATACTCTAGGGGGTCTTGCAAAACCTAGACATTTTGGTAAATTTTCTAAAAAACTTGTTTTTTTGGTAATTTTTTTTATAAACCTTGTTATTTAAATTTTTTTTTCTCTCCGATGCATATATTGCTTAGTGTCTACATGAAAGTATTAGTTCTATTACTTTCTTTGGCAATAAAACAAATACATGTAGAATTCATCGTTGCTTAAAATTTAATGTCAATTGTTTATTGAAGTAATTTAAAAGTGTGTTATTTATCATTAAAAAAATAATAAAATATAAATAACGTTTGGTCATTGCACGTGTCTCCGTAGCATAAACTGAATTAATCGATCTACTATGTAGGTTAGAATCGGTGCGAAAATAAAAAATAAAATATTACTTATTGGTGAAATTAAATATAAATTAGCAGGCTAAATATTAATGGTTTGTTATAATGTTTAAAATTACTTAAAAACAGCTAAAATATAATATGACAATTTAGACCTAAAAAAAACCTTAAACAATTAAAATTAATTCTTCAATCAAATTTTTTTAAATGTGCAATGTAATTGTGCATCACTAATAAACTTGTGTATTTCAATTCTTCTTGACCAATAAATTATCTCTCTCTATCTTACCATAACTTGTTTTTCCTTTCTCTATTTCACTGTCATTCATCAATTTCATGTCATGGTCAATAAAAGTATTACTGTACTTCTCATAAATTATCTGGAGCTGCTAGACAATGTTGGTGATGGGGGTTTGATTTGCCTTGACTTTTATTGCAGTGAAAATAATGTATGGATAACGACTTGTTTCATACTAGTACTCCTCCAAAAAAGAAAACAAAATTAGATGATTAAGAAATTTAGTTAGTTATTTTGTTTCCTCTATCTCATAATATTTGTTATACTAATTATTTTACACAATTGTTTTTTAAAAGATAACAACCAATTTACTAAATTATAAATATTAATTATTAATGTATTTTATTATTGTAAATACATAGCGGAGAATAATAACTTAAAGGTGACAAAATGATATTAAATATTAATTAAAGAACACAATTGATGAATAATAGAATTTTGTAACAAAGAAAAAAATATACTGAAAATGAAAAGTGGAATTTTTTTTTAGATAATTTTGTTGTTGTTGCAAAAGTGATAAGTAAAACATAAATAAAATACACTAAAGTGTATTTTTTGTATTTATTTTAAAAAATTAAAATAAATTAGTATATAAATAAAAAAGAATTCACTCAAAAACAAGATATACTATGTCAGTTTTGGAAATTTGGAGGGGAAAGGGAGATGAGAGTTTTGAAAAAACAGAGTGGTTGAGTGAAAATAATTGAGGAATTTTGATTGAGAGAGTTTGCTTTTATTCATAATACTAAAAATCTCATAATTTGGAAGAACTCAAAATTTGTATTGAATGAGAGTTGTAGAGGGTTAGAAGAGTTTATATAAATTTTCTAAATATATTTTATGTTGTTATAGTATCATAAAAATTAAAAATATAATAATGATTAACACTCTTTTATCATTATATATAAAAATATCTTTTTAAAAAAGATCTATTTTTTATTTTATTTTTTAAAATTTGTTTTCGGAAGTCTTCCGTTCCCCTCTCCTCCGAGCTTTCAAACAAAGCCAAAGAGAAAACTCAAAATAAAAAAGTCAAAGAAGTTGTTAGATTATAAACAAAAACATGAATAACCACTAAATTGCACGATAGAATACCCAATGTTAGCATAAGGGTTAGACTGTCAGAAATTAAGTAAAAAAACTTAGGTCTTTTAGCCTTCATCCATCATCAAGAAAGAATTTTAACTTTGTCAACCAATCACAAAAGTGTTGTTTCTTTACTATTGAAAGTCTGTATATTTATTTCTTTCTAGATAACTCAAATGACCAACAACTAGATGTCTTGAAAGTATTGCCGCAAAATTGAAGGGTATTGCAAGAACACAAATAATCACTAACCACTAAAGGACATAAGTTCACTTTTTGCCATAAAACTCACACCCTAAAAATAAATGTTGAATATTCTCCTCATTCTCACAACCACCTGAACACTTCAACGATCTCCTTCCAAATTGTCTTTTATTAGAATCCTATTTTTGAGATAATTTTTCCAAATGAGATCATGCAACGATAATGGATGAAGTTGGTTCTTATGAGTAATAATATGATATCTTTCTTTCACATAATAAACCAACATCACGATCAAGAGAATTCACACCTAATGTCCACCTACAATAGCCTGTGAAATAAGTTACTCAACAAGAAACAACATTATTCCATTTATTCCTCCTCCCATGTGAAGAGTCTCCTTCTTCAACTCTACCCTAGATCCTAGACCTTCTACCCCCAACTTAATCTTATTTTCTCATCTACAATAGTATTTTTATCCTTCGACATCTGATAAAGGCGGCATAACCTAGAACTAAAAATACCTCTTTTTAGGCAAGGATCCTTTTAAAAAAAGATACCTTCACCATTATCCACCAAACGAGATAATTAGGTGTCTATCCAACAACTTGTGCTCGCCTCCGCCGCATTGACACCTAGCAAACAACTTAAGTCCACCCCCATTACACTGAGCCTTATTTCCTCTACACTTAATACAACCCATTTATAATTCATATTTAGCAGCTAACACCTTAAACCATAACTCGTCCTAATCAACATACAACCTCCATCATCATTTTTCTAACAAGGCAAAGTTGAACTCCTTAACCCTCTGAACCCCATCCCACCTAAAAAAACTTAAGTAAATATTCAGTAGAAGAAATAATATACACAGGAAGATATTAAATGTTAAACTGTTTACTTTACGATAACACATAGAAGGTCTCTAGAATGTCATACTTTATGATCACAACAAGTCCTTATAATTTGAAGCATACCCACTTTTGATACTTGATCCCCAGTTTAAAGATACTAATTTGTGAGAAAAATATGAGTTTCACTATCCTTATCTATGGTCTAGATCCAAGAATAATATTAATGTTCGTCTTTCATTCCTAAAAGTTTGAACATTTAAGAAAAAATAACAATGATAGAAAATGTTTTATACGTTCCTGAGATGAAGTGAAACATAATAAGTGTTGGACAACGGATAGAGAAAGGACACTTATTAATTATGGAGGGTAATTTACTTAGATGTATGATGCAAAGAGGAAACTGATTTTGAATCAATACTTGCAAAAAATAGAAACTTCAAGACCTTACTCAATATAGTGGAGGTTGACTACTTTGCAACAATGATTCAAGACAAGGAGAGCATCCTATGACACAAGAGTCTTGACAATCTAAATATTAATAGTTTAATTCAGCTTAATCTAAAGGAGATGGTGTTAGACATGTCTAGAATTACAACTCCTAAGAGATCTTGCACAACATGTATGGTGGAAAAACATCCATAGTCAAATTTTACTAACAACTTGCCAATGAGGTCTATGACGTGTTGAATATGGTCCATCCTGATGTTTATGGCCACTTTGATGTGTCATCATTATAGATAAGTTGTCAAAAAATATTGTGGCTATATCTGATCAAAGCTAATAATGATTCCTTAGAAGTTTCCAAAAGATCCAAGAGGTCAGTTGAAAAACAAAGTGGCAAGATGCTGACTATTTTAATGATAGATGGAAGCGGAGAGTATACATCCATAAAAATTTAAAATTATTGTAGTCTAACATGACATTATACAGAAGTTACAACACCATATACTCCACACACATTGACCTAGCTGAAAGGAGGAATATAAATAAATTGAATATAGCAAGAAGCACATTGAAGCAGAAATGGATACCTCACAAATTGTGGGGGGGGGGGGGGGGGGGGGGGGGGGGGGGGGGAAATAGTGACCATGATTATTTATATCTTGAACAATTATCCTACGAAAAGATTGAAAAATAAGATCTTCGAGGAAAGCTTGGTCAAATAAGAAAATAAATTATAACTCATTTAAAAGTGTTTGACTCACTATCTTTTAAACTTATGCTAAGAAAAAGAAGAAATGAATCATTACGGGTGACTAAAACCGAATATGTCCAATAGAAAACTGCAAAATTGAACCGAACCAAATCAAAATCATAAAAAACCGCATTTGGTTCAGATGTGTTTGGGCCATTTTATAACAGAACTACGTGGTTCGGTTCGATTTGCGGTTTGTATTTTACAAACTGACCAAACCAAACCAAATCGCGTTATGTTACAAAATCTTACTAACTAATATATATTCTTTTAATTTTTTTTAGAGAAATCAACTAGTATTATGTGTATATTTTATCATATTCTTTGTACGATATTTATTTTAATTTATATATCATCATTAAACAAAATATTATTCATTTATAAATACTATTTTGACAAAATATATTTTATCGTATTTTTTGAATAAATATTTATTTATGAATGCAACTTCATGTATGTCATTGTTTAACCCAAAAATAAAATGAGTTTAAGGATAGTGCGCTGTTAATATAAAACAATTTTACATATACAATCAATAAAAACTCTTACATTTGCCATATCATTTCAGTATTTTAAAAATAAAATTGGGATTTATTGTGATGCATGTCCCTCATTAGTTGAGAGTGTCAAACTATTTTACACTGTCAATGCATTTTCTTTTTTCTCAAATAAAATTGTAAAACGTATTTTTACGTATCAAATTTGTTAGAACAAGAATTTTCTGATCAATATTCTTAGTTTTGATGATAACAATGTATATGAATTTTGTATATGTGGTACTCTAATCCTATGCATTTTCCATTTCAGGAAATATATAAAGAGTATGCACAATTCAGCGCAAGAAGCACTGACTCAGAAGGTTCAAGTATGCAACATCATAACATGCTCTCGCAAGACATCATAAGATGGTCAAGCAAAATCAGAACATGGTCTATGAAGCATCAGAAGAACTTGAGTTCAGAAGCAGAAGCACTGAAGTTCTTATGGTATCACGCTAGAAGCACTTCAAAGTCAGAAGACAAGAAGATACTCTGCACCAAGCTGAATGACTCTGATATCCAAACGTTGTATTTACAAACATCAGATCAGAAGCAAGTACAAGATGACAGGCTACGCTGACTGACAAAAGGAACGTTAGAAGCTATTAAAGGCAAAGTCAGTTAAAGCAGAAAAAGCAAGGCTCGAGGTAGTTGACAAAAGAGTGAAACATTAAATGCAATGTTGTACGGATCACACAACGCATTAAATGCTCCCAACGGTCATCTTCTCAAAACGCCTATAAATAGTGAAGTTCTGATCAGAAGCAAGGTTACCAATTTACGAACAAATCTTTCAATCTTGCTGAAACGCTGCTGAATCAAAAGCTATCAAACTTCATCTTCAACCTCACTTCATTTGTAATATCTTAGTGAGATTTAAGCTTAGAACTTAAGAAAAATATCACAGTTGTGATTATAGCTTATTAAGAAGCATTGTAGTACTCTTGTAAGAATTTGATTTACATTTATTTGTAAAAGGTTCCTAGAGTGATCAAGGTGTGATCAGAATACTCTAGAAGACTTAGAAGGTATCTAAGTGGAAAACCATTGTAATCAAGGTTGATTAGTGGATTAAATCCTCAGGTGAGGTAAATCACTCTAAGGGGGTGGACTGGAGTAGTTTCGTTAACAACGAACCAGGATAAAAATCATTGTGCAATTGTTTTTATCTTAAGAGTTTTTAAAGTCACACTTATTCAACCCCCCCCCCCCCCTTCTAAGTGTTTTTCTATCCTTCAAAATTAAAAACTTATTTCAACAATTATAAACTTTTTTTTTGATGATATTGTATGAATGATTAAACACAAAATTATATTTTCCTCTATATGTGTATGTATGTCTCAATATTTTTTTTTTAAGAAAACGAATCAACCCAAACCGCATTAGTTTGATTTGTTTTGATTCAATTTTATTTTTAAAAGTCAACAGAACCAAACCGAACCACACGTTTTTTCTTTTACAATTAAGATGATTTTTAACGTTAAAACCGTTCAAACCTTTGTAAAAGAAATATTCAAGATTATCAAGAACTTCTTAAATTGGAGATTCTTTGTATTGATGATGATGAGAGAGCAAGAGGCAGAAGATACTCTATTTTTGTGAAAATAAAACAAAGAAATATTCAAGATCTTCAAGAAATTCTTAAATTGGAGATTCTTTGTATTGATGATGATGAGAGAGCAAGAGGCAGAAGATACTCTATTTTTGTGAAAATAAAAGTTTATTTATTGTTTTTAGCTTCTTTTGACCAAACCTCTCTTTCTTGTCTTGTACAGGGTTGTAATTCCATTATCTTTTTTCAACTTTTTCTTGTTTTTAACTATTGATTCCTACTAGTTTGGTATTCCTAATCTCGTTCTCATTTTTGTATTAAAATGTTTGTAGCTTATTAACAACTACAGATCTTGTTAGTTACTAATATTTTGGTGTGTTTGGTTTAACTTTGACATGTGTTCGGTTCCAAAATGTTCAGTATCTGTCAACCTAACATAGTTACAAGTAGTTGTAGTTGTGAACTCAAAGTATTTAATTTTCAGACACTACTATATAGATTATAATAATTGGCCTAAACAAAAAATAAGTAGAATAAAACAAAATAATATTAAAATGATCTATTTCTCTACTATAAAAAAGAAATTAGCATAGGATAAAATAAAATAAGACTTGATTTCATTTTATTTCATTCAGTATCTATTATTTTCTTTTCTAATTTAAAATGTTATAGTAAAATTATCTTTTTGTAAAATATTCCAGTTAATTTTGTGATAGTTCCATTTTTTTTTGTTAAATATAATTTTGGTCTTAGTGGCTTAAGAAATTAATTTTCTTATTTTAAATTTAAATAATTTTAATAACTCTTTAATAATTTTACACTTGATTATATTTTGCATAAAGAACATGATTATTTTAACTTTAAAAACTAGATTTTTTAATATAAATTTAAAATGAATTTTTTAGAATATGAAATTAAAAGACTAATTTTCACGTTGAATAACAAAAATATATTTTATTGAAAAAAAAGTGATTGAGTTATCATTGTTCACCGGATAACTAACATAGTCATCTTTTTATTGAGCGAATCACTTATCATATATCATTAGATAGTTATCAGTTTATTTACCGGATAATTTACTATAAGTTATCACGTAATCATCAGTTTGTTCATTGATAAAAATTAAATAGTAAAAAAAAATTATAGTAAAAAGATAAAATTAGAATATTTTAAAAAAAATATAGGAGTATGAGAATAATGGTAGGGGTGTGCAATAAAACTTTTTAAAATAGGAGAACCAAAAATATAAATATGCCTTTTTCTTTTATATTTTGCATAGATATGAACATGATTATTTTAACTTTAAAAACTATATTTTTTTAATATAAATTTAAAATAATTTTTTTAGAGTACTAAATTAAAAGACGAATTTTCACGTTGAATAACAAAAATATACTTTATTGAAGAAAAAAAGGTGTTTGAGCTATGCAAATAGGGGCTGATGTTTTATTTTTCTGATGCTAAGGTGACATGTTTAAGGCAACTACTTCAAGTTGATAACCTATTTTCTTAAGTTGTGAAGCGAGAGAGACGCAACATATGTCTCATTTGGGGTTCAAATTTGAGAATGCTTGGTTAATTGAACCAGGGTTCGAGGATTTCGTCATTGACCAATGGCATAAATTGGAGGATCATTCTATTATGGGCAAATCAGAGAATTGAGGCGGAGAATTGAGGCGCGGTTATATTGAAGTGGAGTAAAGAAAATTTCCATTAGTTAATAAAGGAAATTGAAAGTCTTCACAAAAAATTGAAAGAGCTTGATATCATGTCAGGATGGTAATATTAATTATTTCATTTCCCTTAAAAACGCTTGAACTCTCTCTTTGTCAAAGATGTTTTGTTTTGGAAGCAAAGGGCTAAAGCTCACTGGTATACGGATGGCGATTTTAATACATAGTTTTTTTCATATCAATGTTACGGCTATGAAGAAAATAAATACTATTATGTCCATTACTAATGACAACGGGGAAGTCAGCTCCTCGCTCGAGGAGATGTGTAGAATCACTCACGACTATTTTTCGACCATTTTCAGAAGAAGCCAAGTGCTCGTGATAGGGTCTTACATGCTCTTAAGACTACCATTTCAGAAGAAGATAATAACACGTTGACGACTCCTTTTGTTTATGAGGAATTAAAAGAAGCAATATATTATATGCATGCTGACAAAGAGTCATAGTTCGGATGATTTCTATCCTGGGTTTTATTAACACCTCTAGGATATTTGTGGTTAAGAGATTTTAAATGCTAGTTATTCTTGGTTAGATAATGGTGTGTTTCCTCCAAGCCTCAATACGACAAATATTACTCTAATTCCAAAAGGAGAAGTTCAAACTTCTTTAAAAGATTGGAGACTAATTGGCTTGTGTAATGTCTTATATAAGGTGGTAGGAAAAGCTCTTGCAAACCTCTTAAAGAAAGTGTTAAACAAGTGTATCTCTGATAACCAGCCAGCTTTCGTGCTTGGGAGATCTATCCTTGATAATGCTATGGTAGCTATTGAGGTCATTCATCACATGAAGTCTAAAACCAAGGGTAAGAATGGTGATATATCTCTTAAACTTGACATTAATAAAGCCTATGACATGATTGATTGAGATTATCTCAAGGATGTTCTTGTCACGATGGGTTTCAGTTAGAAGTGGGTAAGATGGATCATGCATTGTGTGGAAACAATAGATTACCTGGTGCTCTTGAATGGTAATTCAGTTGGTCTAATTGTTCCTGGTCGGGGGCTGAGACATGGAGATCATTTATCCTCGTACTTATTTATTCTTTGTTTTGCAGGGCTTACATCGCTATTAAACAATCCAATACTAGGGGAGATATTTACGACATTACAATATGTAAGAAAGTTCTCGTCATATCTCATTTACTGTTTGTTGATGATTGTTTCTTGTTCTTCAAAGTAGCCATAAATGAAGCTAATGAGATGAAGAATATTCTTGCCACCTACAAAGAAGCTCGGGTTAAGCCATCAACCTGCAAAAATTTGAATTCTTTTGTAGCAGGAATGTTGATCCAAATGTTAAGAATCTCTTGGCTAATACTTTAGGGGTTCAACAAGTGTTAGGGACATGAAAGTATCTCGGTGTTCCATCTATGATTGGTAGAAGTAGTAAAGCGAACTTCAAGTATATTAAAGATATAATTTGGAAAAAGATTAATTATTGGAGTAGCAGGAGCCTTTCTCAAGCGGGAAGAGAAACTCTTATCAAATCCGTTCTACAAGCCATTCCATCTTACATCATAAGTATTTTCTTATTACCTTTATCTCTAAGTGATGAAATTGAGAAAATGATTAATTATTTTTGGTGGGGGCAGAACCAAGATCGGTCTAAAGAAATAAATTAGATATCTTGGGATTGCTTGTCTATGTCGAAGAAGGATGGTGGTATGGGTTTCAAAAATCTTAGTGCATTCAATTATGCCATGCTAGGAAAACAAGCTTGGAGCCTTATGACGAATCCAAATAATTTATTTACCAGACTTTATAATTGATTCAGTGATTGGTCATAATCTTAGTTATGTGTGGAGGAGTATATGGAGCTCGAAGTTTGTGGTTAGAGGCGGGTACAAATAAAGTATTGGATCAGGTGATAGAATTTCGGTTTGGGGTCATAATTATTTACATAATAGCACTTCATTGGTCAACCCTTGGTCAAATAATCCGGTTATTGCTAATTTGAAAGTTTTGGATCTGATGAGCTTAACTAGAAAACAGTGGAACTATAACTTGATATACCCCCTTGTTTTGGTGTGGAGATGTGGATAAAATTCTCAAAACCCCTTTATTCGAGGTGGTCCATGTGGGTAAATTAGTGTGGAAATTTAAAAAGAATGATATGTATTTTGTGCGTAATGCTTATCGTTTATGTATAAATGAAGCTATTGATACCTCTCATCTTAGAGTTGATGAGAAGTGGGACTTGGTTTAGAAGTTAAAGACTCCTCCTAGGGTCAAAACTTCTTGTGGTACCTGTGTAGGAACTGTAACACCCTAAATTCCTCGGTATAATATATAATAAAATTAGAGTAAATTATAGCCAGTTTAGATATTTATGATGCCTCATTCACCTACATACTCATACAATGCGATACGTAACACATATTAAAACATAAATCACATATTTTTCATGTCTGAATTTCAATAACTTTATTAGCAGCAAAATTCATTAATAATTATTTAAATCTTCAATCATGAACTAATATCATAAATATCCAAAACTAACATCAAACACCAAAGTTTATCCCACAAAGGGAGTTATACATAATGCTACTCCAAAACATAAATAAAACAAACATCGCCCCTCATTGTTACGTATCAGAGCATAACCCGACTCGACATAAGCAACAGGGAGAGCAACATCTTCCAAGCTACTTCAAAAGTGTACTAATCCTCATTACCTGTATGTTACCCAAGTGGAGGCAACATTCAAATAGAAGGGGTGAGATATCTCAACCATATATAGGAATGTATAACAATAAGTATGCAATAAATATATAAGCATGTATCCACTTAATCCATAAGTTGTCAGTTTTCTTACTTAAATTCCACAACAACTTTAGCATACTGGCTCTGTTCCAGGTTTCCAAATCCACAATATTCATCCCTTATGAATTTTAGGCTTGCAGACCTTCTTCCATGAGATTGGGGATTTCCTCGATATAGAGTTGGTTCCAGTCCATAAAAAACTTCTGCAAATAGCATTAATTATGTGGAGGACAACTTTAGGGAAGGGCAAGCAATTCATCCAAACGATAAACACACCAAAAATACACTTTGTATTAGTTGAAGTCTGTCAGCATAGGTAAGCATCTTTGCACTCCAATGGTTAACCCTCTGCATAATCTTACCAATCAAAGGTAAATAGTGCTTAATTGCTAACTTCTTGCTAGTGAGGGGGATACCTAAATATCTGAAGGGGAGGGAGCCCTCCATGAAGCCAGTCTTATCTTTAATGTTCTTCTTTGTGTCTTCATCTACAACACCAAAATAAACATAGCATTTCTTTGGATTCATCTTGAGACCAGTGGACAGAGAGAACTTTTCAAAGTGTTTGAGCATTAAATCAACTGATACAAAATCTCCTCTAGTAAAAAGCAAAAGGTCAACTGCAAAAGATAAATTGGTGATGTTAAGCTTATCACATCTAGTATGATAATTAAAATTAGGATTTATCTAATGTTTATTGAATATATTAAAATATTAAAATATTTATATAATATAATATAATATAATATTAAATTATTATGTTAATATATTATATATATATATATATATATTAAATATTTTAATATTTCAATTTATTAAAAAATATAGTTACATTTCAATTTATTAAAAAAATAGTTAAGTTTAATATGTCAGTTATTTTATATTTTAAAAAAATGAAATAATATATTTAAGATATTAAATTTATGTTCAATTAATAAACTAAAATAATATTTCAATTATTTTCAATTTATTATTGGAATACATATTGAAATAAGAATTTTTCTTTGGCCACCTCCCTACCTTCTAGTCCACCTCTGGTGAAAAACCCAGAATACCCCTGACTTCGGAAATGAACTTCCGAAATGCAGGAAAAAGGTGTTTTCGGAGATGCATCTCCGAAAGCGTCTTTTTTTTAAAAAAATTTGACTTATTTTGGAAATGCACTTCCGAAAACACCATTTCGGAAGTTCATTTCCGAAATACTGCGCGTTTTGCAGATTAAGCAAAACAGCCCCCTCCCCCAAATCATTTACCCTAATCTTCTTCAAACTCAACCCCAAAGAGATTTTTGTGCAAACCAGTTCCAAGCTACCTCAAAGGCTCCATCTACTTGCTCTATTACATTCTAAAGTCCTCCAATCTATTCAATAGGTAAGCATTTTGATTTTAAGATCTATGATTAAAATGTATATTAGGGTGTTTACAAATAGCAAAAAATGTATTAGGTTAGGTTTATAGTGATATTTAGGATGTTTAGAATGTGTATACATAGGTTTGAATTTTGATTTTGGGGTCTGCCATTGTAGGTTGCAGAAAAGCTCTGCGCAGGGGTGTTTCGGAAGTTCATTTCCGAAAACACCTCCATCCCAGTTTCGGAAATGAACTTCCGAACTGTATCAGAAGTGCATTTTTTTTTTGTTTTTTCATTTGTCTCGCATATTAATCGATTTCGATTGTTTATAGGAACATGTCAGGCAACCAGCCAGCACGCATCAGACAGGGCAGGGAGTCCCAGACTGCGTCGGCTAGACGCGAGCGGGCGGCGGCGCAGTTGGCGTCGACACGCGGGCGGGGCCGGGGACGCCGTGTGCGCGTTCCACAGGACTTGGTGGAGAGTTCATCTCCTTCAGGCTCTAGGAGTAGGCTGGCTCGGGTATCTTCTTCCCGCCAGCGAGAGGAGGAGGATGAGGATGAGGAGGAGGTGATACCGGATGTTGACCCTCCAGTCGGGGAGGAGGAGGAGCAGGAGGAGCAGGCGGTGGATAGCTATCCGGGAGGGCCTTTTGACACTTCCCTGCTGATTCACTACCAGGATCACGTCGCTCGGCGGATCTGGGAGGGAGAGGTATTTTTTTTAACTTAGCCGTTTATTGGTCACCATTTTTTATAATTTTACCGTTTATTTCTCGCTTATTTGTTTTTTTTGTAACAGGAGAGAGAGCCATTGAAAATGGTGAACCACTCCAGGAAGATTTTCGGTCTGTTTAAACCAGCAGCTCAGTGGTTTAACGACCATGTACGAGGTTCAGGGCTTAGCGGGCTCTGCATGACCGGGTACACCACCATCAGCACCGGCATGCAGGGGGCATTTGTGGAGCGCTGGCACAAGGAGACGTCTTCTTTCCACTTGCCGGTGGGGGAGTTGACGATCACCTTGCATGACGTCCAGTGTCTTCTCCACCTGCCCATCAGGGGGTGGCTGTTGGACCACTCCAGGATCCAGAGGGTCGAGGCCATTGAGTGGATGATGCACTATTTGGGCATGCCGCACGAGGTTGCTCACCTGGAGTGCGTCTCGACTTCTGGGTGTCATGTCCGGTTCAACACACTGAGCCTCTATTTTGAGTTCCACCTGGACGCGGCGGCCGAGGCCGAGCAGGAGGGTAACGACCTATTCAGGGAGTACCACCGCGGCTGCGCTCTCCGGTGCTGGTACATGCATGTGGTAGGCGCTGCATGCTTTGTGGACAAGAGTGCCAGGTACGTCGACGTGGCCTACCTCCGCTATTTCATGGACCTGGATACCGTTCACCAGTGGAACTGGGGGTCAGCTACTCTGGCATATCTCTACCAGAAGCTGAATGAGGCCTCCAACTGGAGGACGAGGCAGTTGGTCGGATCCTGCACACTGCTTACGGTACGTTTTATTTTAATACATTATCGTATTTATTTATTTATATATGTTTCGTATTTAATTTTAATACATTATCTTGTTTCTGTTTCAGAGCTGGATCATCTCCTACTTCTCCCGCATCCACGGCTACCACCTCGATCCTGTGTACGTGGACGCCTTGCCCAGGGCCGCCAGATACGATCTCCAGAGGGGGAACGATGCGGTGGGACCATACCGTGGATACCTGGACCGCACTCTGCACGACGACGTCACCTGGAGGCCGTTCATCGACTACGCTCAGATTGTCCCCTTTGACGGCATTGCACTTTATTCTGGCTGGTTGGCTTGCGGGACCGGCATCATGGTTTGATATCTCCCTGAGCGGTGCATGCGTCAGTTCGGATTCGTGCAGCGGATACCCAGGTCACCCTTTGAGGCTGCTCCCGACACTGTGACCCGAGTGCAGCTCACTGCCATATGGGAGCATTGGGAGGATCATGTGGTACCGCTGGAGTACCGTCTCACTCGGGTCACCCAGGACTAGCACAGTGAGGAGGGATACGTCACATGGTTCTACCGGGTGTCACATCCTCTTCTGAGACCCGACATTCCCAGCGCTCCTAGGCCAGCACACGAGGAGATCCTGGAGAACCAGCAGGCCGAGGATGATCACGCCATTGATCTCATGCCGATCTGCCAGCGGATATCGATGATTGGGCAGGACGCGTTGGATCGAGGTATCGTGGAGCGGGGCGGTCCAGAGGCAGTCGCCGTGATGGAGATAATCGTCACTGATGCGGGCCGTGCGGCGACATACACGCGGCAGAGGAGGTCTCAGGGCGAGAGGTTTAGGCACACCCAGTAGTGGTCGGGTTTATATATTTTTTGTTATCGGATTGTATCTTTAGCACACTATTTTTATTTTTTTCGGTTTGTATATATTATTTTCATCGGATTAGTATTTTTTTTGTTTATTTATCATATTAGTATTTTCAGTTTATCTATTGCTTATTTTATTTGGCGTTTACGTTTAATTAAAATGCGAGACTGTTTTAGATAAAACATAAAACAAAACACAGTTTCTGCATAATTCGGAAATGAACTTCCGAAACCCCCCAAAATCTTAACAAAGGTGTTTTCGGAAGTTCATCTCCGCAGACACCCCCCATGAGGTGTTTTCGGAGATGCACTTCCGAATTAAGGAAATTTTTTAAAAAAAAAAGCGCTTCGGAAGTTCATTTCCGAAGCAGGGGTATTTTGGGATTTTCGCTGGGGGTGACCCCCATAGGGAGGTGGCCAAAGAAATTTTCTTGAAATAATATTTCAAATAATATTGTTTGTTTAATAACGTTTTAAATTTTGAAATATATACTATATACTATTAACGTATTCATTTTAGAATAAATAGTACCCATGTAAAATAATATTCATGTAATAAATAATAAATAATACTTATTTATAATAATTCTCATGTAATATTCAGGTGAAATTCTGCACCTGAATACTCAGGTGAAGCAATCGATGTCATGGGTTATGAAGGCGATTCTGCACCTGAGGGACGAGACTAGAAACCTTCAGGGTATAAATGGTATACTGGCCCAACAGCAATTCTGCACTAGCAAAGTCTATCACCTGCTTAGAGAGTATGGGCCTGATGTAGTATGGAGGATAATGATGATGCATAACACGGCGAGGTCTCGAGCGGTGCAATTGTTATGGGTTGCGTGTCATGAAAGACTCCCCACCAAAGTGAGGCTGTGTAGACTTGGCATGCTCGATAATTCTGTTTGCGTGTTTTGCAGGGAGTTGGAAACTATGGATCATCTTTTGTTTGACTGTTCAGCCACAAAATCCGTTTGGGTGTGTATTCTCAAATGGCTGGATTGTGATCACAATCCTGATATATGGAAGAATGAAGTAGCATGGATGATTAGACAGTGTAAAAAGAAGGGTAACAAGGCTAGAATTCTCCAATGTGCATTCACGGAGACGGTATACGAATGTTGGTGGTATCGAAACCAAACGTGTTTTGGTGTGAAACCGAGTGAAACTGCTGTAGTATCTAGGATTATAGATGCGACGGTTTACCGGTGTTGGGCTAAACCGAAGCTTCGGCCTACTTTGAGCAGAATTATGATGCCTTAGGCTTACGGTTTGTGTAGTGCTTCTTTGTTATGGTGGCTGTGTTGGATCCATTTGGATCACTTTGGGCTGTATCTGATTTTTTAATCCATCAATAAAACTTTTATTTTGATTCAAAAAAAATTCTCATGTAATATTAATTTTGAAAATAAATATTATCTATGTAATATATATTGTTGTAGAAAAACAAAACATGAAAAGCAAATTCGTCTGGTGGTAACTAGTAAGTATTTGGTTTAATAATCATGTGCAAGGTCATGGGTTCAATATTCTATGATTACAACATTTTCAATTTTTAAAAATTTCAAATAAATATAATTTTTTTTTAAATTTCAAATAAATATAAATACAGTTGGCATTTCCATGTAAAATATTAAATATAAAATAAAAAACCAACATAACATTTCCACGTAATCCTAAAATAAATAAAAAATTAAAAAAAATCAACACAACAATGCCACAAATTTACAAGATTATTTTTTGAATTCGCCCCATATAATAGGGGCAAAATAGATGTTAACCTTAAATTTTATTCTTGTAATTGATGAGATGGTGTCTTAGAAATCTACATTCTCTCTTTTTCTTAAACCATTGGCTACACAAACCTTATTGTATTCCTCAATAGTTTCATTAGGCTTTAATTTTTTTTCAAAGTTATAACCTACCAATTTGCAACGACTTTGACTAATATGCATAAGGATTTTACTTATGCACCATGCATAAGCCTACATAAGTCATTGGATCATGTTTTTAATCTAGTATTGAGTATTGAGTATTGAGTGGTGAGTATTGAGAATTGAGTAATAACAATTGATATATAGAATTTGATCCAATGATCCAAGGGTCCATAATAATCTATGCATGGTGCATAGATTTTTATCTATGCACGGTAACTGCACCCGTTTGCAACCATAAGACAAATCTACTAAGGCTCTGTTTGGTAAGACATGTTTTCGAGCTTATAGCTTATGTCTTATGTCTTATAAGCTCATATAATAATTTAGACCCGTTTGGTAACGGTCTTTTCATCACGAGCTTATAGCTTATTTTATTAGCTTATAGCTTATTTTCCAGACGCTATTTCAAACAGCGTTTTAGTTTATGTCTTATAGCTTATTACTTTTTCTTCCTTTTTTATCCTTATTATTTCAATTAAAATCCATTTTTAACCCTTATAATTTATTTTAATTTAAAATAAAATAATTATATATTAAATATCTTTTATGTCATTTTACATTTATAAGTTAATTGAACCGCTAATTTTACCAAACACTTCAATGAGCTTATAAGCTATCAGTCTCAACCATCCGCTATAAGCTATAAGTCATCAGCCATCAGCCATCAGTCATAAGCTATAAGCTATCAGCTAACTTATCAGTCAACTGCTATTTTTACCAAACAGACCCTAAATGACATATTTGTTAGATTCTAAAAATTCCATATTGTCATTTTTCCTCTTTCTTTAATTCGTCGTTTATTCTAAATATTAGAACATAGATTTCATTAAGATTTTATATGACCATAATTCTCTCTGTTATTTATCAAATATATTTTCAATATATGCATCATATGTTTTTTCAAAATAAATATATATGTACAATATTTAATACGACATTTATTTTATAATAATAGAGATTATATTTTCAAGAGCCCTAAACTATTCCACAAACCGATACGACCGTTGGCTTGGGATTCAAACTTCTATCTCTGATTCTTCAAATTTCACCTCATAAATCAAACTTCTCAGATTTCAATACACCCACAACACAACAAGAACAAGAAAATATCTGAAGAATCAATTCAAGAAACCATGAGATTCCACTTTCAGGAATCCAAATCCACCATCAACGATGAAGAAGAAGAAAATCGTGAAAACAGCTGCTACTACAATGGCTGCAAGAGAAACGCCAACTGCAACTGTGAATTTTGCATAGCCAGTATCAACGCAACCCTTGATCTCGTACCGAATAGCTCCTTAACCAAGTTCTCTTCTTCCAAACCCAATTTTAACAGCTACTCTCCGATCACCTTTGATTCTTCGATTTTCAACACACCAAGAAACCCTTCTAGCTGTATACCACCACCGGCCAGTCCTGTCGTCAAATCGAGTGCTAAATCGAATCAGGTTCAGAGGATGGAGATGAAGAACGAGGGTAAAAAGCGGTTTTTTTACTCGGGTGTTGGTGTGTTGAATGTGGTGGTGGTTTTGGGATTTCTTTTGCTGGCTGATTTTGTTTTGTCGAGGGCTGTTTCTGTGATTTATCAGCCTTCTTTATCGTCGAATTTGGTGAAAAGGGTCGGTGAGAAATGTCATGAAATTCATGATTTGAATGGAAAGTTGAGGTTTTTGCAGAAAGAATTGGGGAATGTTGTTCATGGAAGAGTTTCAAACTGTAGTTTTACTGATAGCTCTTGGGAAATTAGCCAGGTATGCAAATTTTTGAACTATTCATTCAAAAAAGTTTATTGATTTGTTAAAATAGTATGAATTTTTGAATTTTGCTTTAAAATTTGTATATAGGATGGTCTGTTATTGAATTCAAGGTGCGAATTGTACAAATCAGCAATGGAGGAGGTTACAATTTGGGGTTGGCCTCTTCAAACAGCTGGAATGATCACAACTGGGATGTCTGTAAGAACCCTAACTATCTTATCGGGAAGAGTTACTGAGGTAAATTAAATTCTCCAAAATGCTTTTAGTTTCAATTTGTCATTAATTGAAAACACATACAGAACTTAATAATTTGAGAATGATTTAATGGATCACTGTATGTTTATGTGAATTTGTCAGACACCAATGCACCTATGTAGCACTGACACCTCAAAACAAACTCAAAACAAAGACGTGTGTGGTGTGTGGTGTGTTTGTAAGTGTCCGACACGACACCTATACATGTGTCTGGTGTGTTCCTAAGTGTCCAACATGAGGTCTATACATGCGATTACTTACACTTTATTCATTTTTTGAAATTAGTATCTGTGCCATAAATGTATCATTATCAGTGTCATGTCTAGTGTGCGTGTTTGTATCAGTGATATATAGACTAACTCGGGTCGGACACACCCTCAATTTAAGTGGTCTGTATGTATATATATGTTATTGTTGGACTAACTTCATGTGGTTGTTGTTGTGGTTCTGTTTTAAAGTGGAAAGATGGACAAGTTAGCTATTTGATTAGAAAGGCTAATACCTCATGGACACAACCAGAATGGGGTGCCTCAGTACTTCAACTAGATCCTAACACTTGGGTTCTTGAATATCAAAGGAGCTCTATTGTGGATGGTAAAGGATTGTTTTCTGCAGCAAAGGAGTTGCTCAAATACAGAATCTCAAGGAATATTGGCAAGATGAAGAAAAATCTCTGGCTGTTTGCTCTTAGTTTTGAAGATAATGGTAGCTACAATTGGTTCACAACAACAAACTATGACTCTAAAACCCCAACGTGAAGTGAATAGTAACTAGACTTAGGAGTTAAATCATTCTCAATCAGCACAACACCCTCATGTCTTTTGAGAAGCTCCAAGATCTTTACTGTAAAGGTTCTTTTTGACTTTGATTTTATCTGTCAATTCTTGATCAACAATATATTTGGAACATCTTAGTAGTGTTCACCTTTGAGTATATTTTTATCTTGATTCATTCATTTTTATTGTTATAGTCAACAACCATGATCCTCATCCATTAAAGTAGCCTAGCATAGCTACTTCAGTGTCATATGAGTTATAAAGCAAAACCTGGTTCAACCAAAAACATGTCAACAGTAAGCAACTTATAATGTATATAAACTATAGTGAGTTTGCCAGCCCAATGTGTTTTATAAAGGGGTTATGAAATCCTATGGAATTTTCAAAAATGACTTTCTCGCACCTTTCGGATTTTAAAATCCGGACACACCACGTGTTATAAGAGGAGGGCTCAAGTTCATCCGAAACACCCAGAATGCACAAAAAAACCTGTCCGGATTTAATAATTTAGATGAGAGCTCAAGTTCATCTAAAGCATCCAGAATGCGGAAAACCCTGTTTGGATTTCAAAATCAGTATTGGTCCGAAATGCCCTTTGTTCTTCTAAAATTTTAATATTTTAAATACAATTAAGTCCGGACATAGGGTTTGAGATTACTCGTAAGCAATAATCATTGCCTTTATAAACTCATGCAAGCCAAGCCCAACTTGTGCAAGCAGAAGTAGGACATACTTTTGTTTTTAGCCGCACAAGTCACTGCATAAAGAAGCCAAAATAATGACAGAGGTAAACTACATTGTCACATTGAACTTGTATTTATAAACAAACTTTCATTTTATGGATTTCTTAACCACTGATCAAACAATAATATCAACCATAATGTCCAGGCTCTTGTTTGTTTTGAATACCGAACACCGTGTTAGGTTTCTAGTATTTTACTGTCAAAATCAGAAACCAACTCCACTGGTAAAACAATTACCAGTTACACAGTCCATCATAAACATTAGCAATCTGAATAGAACATGCTCTAGTGATGCTCTTACAGAACAACAGGAGTGGTTTATGGCCCTAAAGCATTGACCCTACTGGACTAACATATTATAGATTTCTTCAAATTCCTTTTTCAATTGCTTTGAACAAGAGCACATGTTGAGCATTTTAAATACTTAAACTATTACACCGAAGAGTCCTCGGGCAGAAAGTACAGGTGCTGTTAGGGAATCACTAATAATGCACTAGCTTCAGGTGATGTTGTATAGATGTTGTATAGATAGGTCTGTGAGTACGATTTTCAAATGATTCTGATACTTGTCTACTATATGGTACTGGTAGGGTAAACATAGTATTGTAAATTGATGTCGGCAACAACGAACCAAAGCACAAACAGTTACGAATGCGAGGGAAACTAGAAGATTTACATTGAATCAAGTAGTTGGCTCGATTTTCGGGAACACGCGGGTTCACTCTTGCAGGCTATAACCAATCATTAGTATATAAAGACTCTAAAGCTCTGAATGGTATAGTCTATGTGTGGGACTTGTAGGACTTGTGACCTTTGAAATATCTCAAACACTAAAAAACCACAACATCTATCTGGTGAAAAGACAGAGCTACTTGTTTTTTTCTATAGAAAGTTAAGATCAAAGGAAAGTAATGATGCACTTTGTTAGGTTGATAATAAAGAGTTATTAGAAGTAATGGTAAAGTTTGTTTAATAATTGTTTCAGTTGTAGATCAAATTTGATTACTTTCGATTGATTCCATCTTAACTAAAATTTTGTCAGCACTTGAACTAATTATTTAGTTACTTTAGTTAGTTTCTTTATGTAGAAATATAATGTGCATCTAATAAGACCATACATATTGTATATTTATAATCAGGTAAGATACACGACAACATAATAAATGCATATCAATTCTATTCAATTCTATATGTTTTTTTTTTTTTTTTTTGATCACTATTCAATTCTATATGTTAGTAACATACTCTTTACTCATTACCTCAAGTTGAATCATATAGATTATATGAGTCCACCTTGTTACAAATGCAATTAATTTGAGAGTTTTTGAGAGACCTATTAAATATATCACTTAACTAGTATTCAAAATTGATAAATATGCAGGGATATTCAAAATTGATAAATATGCAGGGATATTCAAAATTGATTTGTACGCTTATAGAAATACGGATTGAATGCAATATGTAATACAACTTGATTGTCACATATGAGTTTTTTTGTGTGAAGTTCTCCCTGTCTTAACTTTGGTAACAAATTTCTTAGCCAAACAAACTCCTTTAAGGCTATTGTCATAACATGGCATTCAACTTCTAGATTAGAATGGACGGTTCTATAGCTCAGCAAGCTCGGACACGCGCCCGGGCCCAACCCCTACTTTCTTTGTATTTTTCTTAAATTAATAGCCGATTTTAAAATGAAATCAGGGCCAAAATTAATAAAAATAAGGGTGTAAAAATTTAAACAGATGAATACCCAATGGTCCAAACAGACTCAACCCAATTAATTATTTATGACTTAGAATAGAAATTAAAAAAAAACAACTAATCAGTACTATAGACCAACTGCTCCTCTCTTTATCTCTGAGTCAGACTGTTCATATTTCCTCTCTCCCCTCTACGTCACTTTCAATTCAAAAAGCAGGTAATGTCGTTCTCTTAATTTATTTTCTTATTAGAAAGTTTCTCAACCCACCCCATGGTTATCTTACACACCATGCAAAATTTCAATTTTGCCCCAGCTTCCGTAGATGCCCATCCGGAAGCACCTCATATTTTAAAACAATTTGCTTCCTTCCCCAGCTTCCGTATAAAACATAGTGAAACTTGAGATTTTCCTAATTAATTGGAAAAATCCCAAGTTCCGTACATGCATCTAAGGAACACTCTATTGCCAAAACCCATCAAACCTTTCCATAGATGTAACTACGGAAGATTTTTCCCAATTAATTAAGAATTTAGGATTTTCCCAATTAATCAAACCCCATCAAACCTTTCCACGGAAGATTTTTCTCAATTAATTGAAAAACTTTTGCATAGATGTAACTACAGAAGCTTTTTCCCAATTAATTGAGAATTTGGTGACATGGGGAAATTTGAAATTTTTAACATAACTCTATCTGCAAAATACGACTAACTTTTAATCAACACTGGTAACAAGACATTCAGCAGTGCTGCTTAAATAACCCTAATTTCAACATTGTTTCCAAATCATTAATGGTTATAACAGTAGAAAGGATTATAAGTGCTTTTTTTGTTACTGACTTGGACAAAATATTAAAATTAGGGGTGGCTCACACTATTGTATGTTTATAATAATGTACAGAGATAAATTGCTTATTTTATTTCCGTAATCAAATTTAAACCTGGCTTTTCTTATATCTACCAAATCCTTTCTTGCTTTGCTCATGGTCATTGGTAAATGTTTTATTCAGTTAAGACTTCTATGTGTAACAAAAAAAGGTCCATGATACGGGTTACATGGTTCCAATGGACCATCCCAAGGTTGCATTAGAGATGCTCAAGTAGTGGAATCGGGGAACCCATACCGAATCCATAGCTGCAACCAAGAGATTTCAACACAGAAAAATAAAAGAACATGGTTCAGGTATTTCACTGAAGACATGATGTGCATAGCATGAAACCATAAATTCATCAACAATTCTTCACCAATTCATAAACCACAATCAACAACTATAATGAATAGCATCACAACAACGATTTCGCATCAAAAATCGAGATTAAAAGTGAAAGAAAAGGAAGAAGAAGAGAACTCGCGACGATTAGACATCTAAATACGATCACTGTTCCGCGATTACTCCCTGGAACAATTTCGATTTCGTGAGTGAGAGAGAGAGAGACCATTGCGATGAGATTTTGAAGTTCAGGGTGAGAGAAGGAAAATCCTGAGCAACTGCCCTACCTCGCCGGGCACTGGCGTCGCCCCTGCTTGCAATCTCTCTCACAAGTGTTGTTATTGTTGATTCCACCTTTTGCAATCAATTTTCATATTTGGAAATAATTTCTCAATATTGTCATCAAAGGCAAAATTCAATGATTTAATTCTTTCCTTGACTAACAATATTGAGAAACATATTCCTAATTATACTTAGAAAAATCGAAATCCAAAAAGAAAATGGTGAGTGGTAAAAATCCGTAAGTGATATACCTTACAGTTTACCATTTCTTTTTTATTCTACAATAGAAGTAAGTTATTCCCTCGGGTGAGCAGAAAACTAAAAGAAAATTTCATTATTTTATTTTATTTTTTATTTAAAAAGAAATAACATATTACCTCGATGTTTATAAATATATGAGGGGGAAAATGACACAATTTTAATTATAAACAAAACTTTGTCGTTCATAAGTATTGGTTTTTACCTATAAATAGGGTAAAATCTCACTCCATTTTCACACATTCATTCACACAAATTTTCTCATTCTCACTTTATCTTTGTCCTACAAGTTTGAGTTTTGTTGAGTGAAAAAGAACTTGGGAGAAATGTGTTTTTGTTTGCCCTCATTTGATGTAACTATCTTTCAATTGAGTGATCCATGCCGTATTATCTTCATATATGGTTCTTGTATTTATTTTTCAGAAAGAGAAACCTCAAATTTGTTGTATGTGTTGAATTAGGAATCTCAACCAAACACATTATCGACTTGCCTCAAATAAACAAGTAACATGTTTGGGAACTACCATCACGAGGATCTGACAAGTAACCTGCATCTTCATAGCTTGTTAATTCTAATTTAAATACTTTGAAATAAAACAAATACATGTTCATTGTACCCCTGAGATAACGAAGTATATGTTGACTTTGTTCTAATATCTTTGTGTATGTGAAGAACTGTATCTTTTTAATAGATTGATGACAAATGACATATCAGGATATATATATATATATCATGATACATCAGTGTTCCAATCACATTGAGATATGGTACTTCATAATCAAGTAGTTCTTCATCCTTTTCTCGAGGTCTGAAAGAATATTTCTCCACATTCAATTATCTAACAACCATTGATATATGGAACATATGAGATTTATGTATATAAAAACGTTTTAACACTTTTGTTATATAGGCTTCTCGATGTACAAATAGTCAATCGTACAAATGTTCAATTTTTAAACCTAGACACAACTTTATCTTTCCTAAGTTCTTCATCTCAAATTATTTTTTTTAACAATATATTTATGTCATCTACATAGACAACGATTATATCAAATTCTTTTCTAAATCTTTTCATAAAAGTGTAAGGACATTTAACATCTATGATTCATAACAATTTTAATAATGAATGAGATGTATGTTAAATAAATAACTAATAACATATATTTTAATGATTTATAAAATATTTTAAGTGATTAATAATATAAATATGTATTTATGCTAAATATCTCTCAACTATTATCTGAGAAAAATATATTGTTTTGACAAATAAACATTGTATGCATACAATGAACAAACATACCATGTTGGTATTAGGGGTTACACTGAGTAGTTTAGGCAAGGGCCGGCCCAAACTGTTTAGAAGCGCTGTTGTATTTTAATAATAGATCCATAATAAATTAAAATATAAAAATGATTTAAATTGTAAATAGTATAAAAATTAAAAAAATATTTAAAATATTTTGACAAATACAACTATAACTTTTCGTAACTTTTCTGTCAATAAATTTTCTCTATTTTTTTAAATTATTGTTAACTCATACAATCATGAAACTAATTGAATACAAGCTATATGGCACATTTTAATACTCTGATCTACTGATATATATTTTTTGCTACATAACATATATATATATATATATATATATATATATATATATATATATATATATATATATATATATATATATATATATATAGTATTTTTTTTAATGAGAGATGAGAGGAATAAATATTAACCATTAGATTTATCAAGAGAGAGAAATTAATAGTCACATCAATGTATTAACATTCTCTCTCTTGATAAATCTAATGGTTGATATTTGTTCCTCTCATCTCTCAATAAAAATTACTCTCACTTGATATATATATATATATATATATATATATATATATATATATATATATATATATATATTGATTTTATTAGGAAGTGATATATTAACATGCTAAACTAATTAAAAAAAAGGTGTAGATCTTATAAATACTATATTAAGTTAAATTATTAAAAAATATTTTAAATTTAATCATTTGTTATCTATTTAACTATAATTACTTAACTTAAAATGATAATAAAAATATTAACTTTTAAATATGTTATTATAAATCAAATTAAACCATTCATCTTCAAATATATAATAGATTTTCTCAAAAAAATAATTAAAAAATTTAACAAACCATACTATATATAATATTTTATCATTAAATATTTATAAATTTAAGAACTAAAATATTAATATACTGATTGCATTTCAATTGTATAATGCGTATGGCAATGAGTGTGAATCTTGTCTACGAAGCTCAATAACTAACTTTTTGTGATTAAAATGATTTAATTAAACAAAAAATAATAATTTGGGAGGATAAAACATGTTACCCTCTGAATCCTAATAATTTGTCACCGCTACGCCACATGCCCACTTATTTTTATTTGTCATATTTTGTAAATTTATATATTTTATTTAACTTGTATATAAATATTTGGAGACCCGGTGCTATTGTTAGGGGTGGCAAAACGGGCCGTGGCCCGCCGGCCCGGTCCGCGCACCCGCTTAAAAATGGCGAGTTGGATTGGGATTTTAGGTCCGCCGCTCGCCTAAGCCCGCCCCTCCAAAACCCGCCGCCCGCCATACCCGCCCCGCCAAAGTCCGACGCCCGCCAAAGTCCGCCCTGTTAGAATATTTTATTAAATAAAATATTTTAATAGTATTATGTGGGCATATATATTTAAATTGATTATATTAGGTATTTATCAATATGAAGCCTTAATTGATTTAGTGGTCAAAATTATGTAATAAGGCTAATTAGTTTCTATTTATATAAATATTTATTTATTAATTAATTGATATGGGCCAAATTGGGTGGATGTTTGATGGCCCATTTCGGGATAATGGGAACCCTAATGGGCCATCACTTATATAATGGGCTATGGTCCCCAATATATTAGTACGAAAAGCATTTTCACTCTTCCCCCATCTGAAGAGTACTGAGGCGTGAGGAGTACTGGTTGAGGAAGAGCTATAGCCAACGATTACCTACAATGGATCCAAGTATTCCTTGATTCCTTACTCTTCATTAATCTTTAATAGATCAACATGATAAATGATCCTATATTCGTGTTCATATATGTATTTTATAGTTTCCGCACTAAAGTGATTATATTTTATAATCTTTGTAAAGAACATGCTTAGGTGATTTTATTTTTTTAACACGCCCCTCCTCCAAAACTCACTATTTTTATTTAATTCTAGTAATTGCAATTATTGATGATTTATTTTATACATTTATTTATAGATATATGTAATATTTTTCTAAGTAAATTTGTTAAAAAGTTGCTTTTATAAAAAATTGTTTTAAAAAATTAGTGAAAAGTTTAATTAAAAGGTAAAAAAAGCCTATTAATCTATTAAAAATATATATATAAAAATAGGTGGGTAAGTCTGCCACCCGCCAACCCACCATCTTGGCGGAACGGGCATGACTTTTATGCCCATTTTACTTGGCGGGCATGCCCGCCCCGCTCGTTTTTTGGCGGGCATAAGGTGGGGCGGGCGGCGGGCGGGCCGTTTTGCCACCACTGGATATGGTACATTTTGGCGGGTATAAGGTGGGGCGGGCGGCGGGCGGGCCGTTTTGCCACCACTGGATATGGTACATGTTGCACAGGCACACAGAGTCGGGCCTGCAAGGTACTATAGTACTCATTTTCATATCTATGATTTGAAAAAAAATTATATCCGAGGTCATACCTGTGTGGGTACTAACGTTTGTAGCCAATGTTTTAAAACCCGGATTGACCGGCCGGTAAACCGGTCCAACCTTGAACTATTGTCTAATTCAGTTCAGTTTGGACTAATAAACGGTTATGTTTATAAAATTGGGATGAAATTGCTTCAAGCGCAAAATAATCGTAAAATCGGGACCGTTTTTTATGAACCAGACTGTTCAAAAAATCAAAGATAATTTTTTTATGTTTTACTTCATTTTATTTCTTTGTTTAAATCTAAAAAATTAATTATAGCAAACATTTAAAATTGTATAGATGGAAAGTAAATAATAAAATTGAAGGACACAAGACAATATGTAAATGTAATAGAAAGAAAAGAAATAATGTAATGTATATGGACACAAGATAATCGATGTTGGTCTGTAAAGAGATGTGAAAAATTATACTGATGAATAACTTATGGCTTTGAGTTAAGCAATTAGGACAAATATATACATATTGGTTTTTAACTAATTTTATGATTTGTTATTAGGTCTTACATTGCATTCTTCTTATTTTGCAAGCTTGTTTATTAGTATCATATTTATTTGAGGATTTTATTTTACAAATTATGATATAAATTAGTTTTATTAGGATATTTAATAATATATTTATTTATTCTTTTAGTTTAAATTTAATATACGGTTCAATCACAGTTGAACCGATTGAACCATGATCCGCATGTTTTAACAGTTCTTTCTCCGGTTTGGTTTTTAAAATATTGGTTTGTACGGTATACTCGTCGTACCTTATGAGTACTTAAATATTTATACTCATACTCATTTATCCGCATTTTTAATAAAAAGTTATCAATCGATTATAATTTATCATGTCACTTTAAATTTGTAACAACATTTTAAAAAAAAAGTTTAAATATATTATTGTTGAGTTAAAAAATACACAAATATTTACATTAAGAAGCATACAAATTTAATAGTTATGTATTTAATAAATTAATAAGTGTGTAATCGATTGCATGTATGAGAGTTAAAAACAATTGTCATAACTTAAGTTTAGAAACTTTGATGCATTAGATATCTAATGAAAAGACGTATGTGATGGTAATGTTTAATAACATTCATATGTATTTGTATAATATTGTTATAAAATAAATGACTCTGATATAACCTTATATGTGTATATAATAATAAATTTTGAAAATTTAAAAATATATATTGTGTGGCAAGGCCGTCTCAATTTTTTGTAGGCCCTGTGTAGATTAGTCATGATTCAAGTATGACAAAATAATTATAGGCCCTATTTAAATCCATTTTAATAATGGCAAATATTTATGAGGCCCTATTTAGTTTCAGTTTAACCGTAAAAAGTTCGAGGCCCTGTGCGATAGCCCATCTTGCACGCCCTCAAAGACGGCCCTATGTGTGGGTATAAATAAGGTGGATTTTAAGATATTTGTACTTGTATCAATACCAATTTATTTTGATGAATAATTATTCATATTCATATTCATACTCATTTTATTAGTTTTTACCTTATCCTTATAGATAATTTTTGTAAGTATGCAATAGGGATGAGTTAAGTTGACAATCATAATTGATATTGTTTTAAAAAAAACGTGTTGATTTATCATTTCTTTTTTAGAAAATATTTTTGAAGTGTCTGTACGTAAATTCCCGTCCTCCATCAAAACATCCTAAATAAATATAAGGATAGAAATTACGGTCTTACAATTATCTCGATCAGAATTTCGTCCTTAGCCAATGAACATTAAATATGATTTGAGAAATAAATTTTCTATTTTATATATATATATATATATATATATATATATATATATATATATATATATATATATATATATATATATATATATATATATATATATAAATTAAACCTTCTCCTTACGAGAACCACTACCAATTTAATTTCTTATTATAAAAGTGAAAACCAAATATTAGATGAACAGAAAAAAGAATTATAAATGTACAAAAGAAATTAAGAGTGTTAGAAGTTCTCAGAAAACATTAAACTGTCTCTGCCTATAAACTTGTGAGGCTATTCTAAATTCTCAGGCTAAAACAAATTTTCGGAGAAAAGAATTTATTAGAAGATAGACAAGAAAATCTGCACAAAACAAAATGAAAAATAGCTGATCACCCAGCTACCACCTACCTATTTGTTAAAACTTTTGATTTAATTACTTTTGACCTCTACAAGATTAATTCAGCGTAAAATTTTTTAAAAAATTTTCATCACAACCACTCACAAATTTTAATTTTTAAAAAATTAAAAAAATTAAATTTTAATAAGTATTTAACGGTCAAGATTCAGTGACGGTGTAAAATTGTTTTACACTGTCATTACATACCAATTAAATTCCCTATTATATTTAGCAAATTTAACCCTCTTGTATTTTTTATTAGTAATTATTTTACCTCAAATTTATATTTATGATGAAGTAACTATTCACATTAAACGTGATTTTTATTTAAAATTAAAATATAAATACAAAATATTTAGAGCTAAAATTAAATAAAACCTAAACTCTTATTGTCAAATGATTGAAGGAGGAGAGGAGATTGCATGTTAGGTTTAAAACGATGCCAAGAAAAGAGATTTTTTTATCAACCTATCACTATCATGAAAACATAATACCACAATGCCATGAATTACCACTATCATGAAAACATAATACCACAATGCCATGAATTGAAAAAAAAATAAAAAATACCAGAATGCCACATTTCTTCCTCACGTTCGGCCAGGGGTTGGACGAAAAAGTGGAAATTTTTTTCCCCAGTTGGGGTTGGCCGACCCTTAACTGGGCCTTTTTTTTGGTTTTTTTTGTTTTAATTGTTTTAAATGATTTTTTAATTATAATAATTGTTTTTTTATTATATATAATGATTAAAATATATTAAAAATTAAAAAAAAATTATTTGTAATAATTAAAAATACGAGTAAGGCATGGGTTGGACGAGCATGTGTAGGTTCGGCCAATAGATGGCCGAGCGCATATATTTTATTATTATTTTTTGCCTATAAATAAGATTGTATTGCTCATTTGCACTCACACCAGTTACAATTGAAGGCTTAGTGTTACTATTGGAGATGTCTTCTGAACCCCTTCCAACGTTTCCACCTAGAAGAGAGATGCAACATTATTTTTTTCAGCAACAAAGCCTCCGTTGAAGATCAAACTCTGGAACACGCAAACTTTCGAGCATCTACAGAGGCACTTGATCGGCTGGTTAGACGGAAACATTCTCGAGGGTGAAATTATAAGGAAAATTGAAAGGCGGGTCACGGAGAAAGCGAAATGGAGTAGTAACTCGTTCTTGGAGAGCCGTGAAAAATGACGCTGGTGTCCTTATGATGATGCTAGGACCACATGATATTATGTTGATGGTTGTAATCTCTTAGAATATGTTTTATTTGTTTCCTGTGAGGTCGTTTTAATTGTTTCCTGTGTGGTTGTTTTATTTGTGGCTGTCTTTATTTCGTTGTCATTGAATGTTGTTTTAGTTATGTTTAATGTGAAATGTTGTTTTAGTCATTGATGGTTGCAAACTCAATTAAAAAGACATTATATTACATTCATAAAGCTAGTTGAAGTAAACATTAAGGCCTATTGGACGGGCCTGCTACATTTGGACATTTACTTCGGATATGGCCTACTTCACGGCATATCCCACACATTCTCTTTTCCTTTTCCACGTCGTCCATTTCGGTTCTAATCCGAGTACTATTTGGGCGACCTCTTTTTTTCCTACGCATAGTTTCGTCATGACAAAGAGTAGTTCCTCTATATTGCGGCCAATTGTCTTGATGTGGGAGGATCTGGAAGCTTTGTTGGTAGACTTTAAAAACATGCTAAATCTTGAACACGTCGGGTATGTGAATGGTGTAGTCTTGGCGTATACTTTCACATGCTGCAATAGCATGTGAGCAAGGCAAATGAAACGCTTGAAATTTTCCGCAATCACAGGTTCTTTTTCGTAGATCAACACCGTAAGTACCAGTTGGTCGACCATCGTTGCAGTTTATTCTTTTGGCCACCATAAAATAGAATCTCTCCCGGTCGAACTGATAAACATTATGACTGCTTGCTTTGTTGACTTCTTCAGTTATCCCCTTGATACACTTGTCTGTAAAAGTTTGGCCTGATGTCAACCTCTTTGTCCATTCATGTCCACATTGACCAAATAATGCTCCCATCCGAAAATATGTGGCCGATACCAAAGAAGCTATTGGAAGGTTTCTGGTTGCCTTTAGCATAGAGTTCATTGTTTCTGCAAGGTTAGTCGTCATGTGTCCCCATCGTTGCCCTCTATCAAACGCGCTTGCCCACTTCTCCCTGGGGATATTTTCAATCCACTCCAAAGAATCTCTATTTGTCTGACGAATTTCGGTTCTATAGTAGTTGTACGTTGACTCCGTCAATGCATATCCTGTTACAAATAATAAATATGTCAAGAAAACGACAAAGATCAATTGACAATGTACTGTTAATAAAATTAGACTATCACCCATGTTGACCAGTTTTTTACATAGTTCCTTGTCTCTAATCGCACGCATACAGTTTTGCGCGATATGCCTAATGCAGTAGACATGTGAAGACGGAGGATTTTGCCATCCATTTGCAGGATCATCATAGGCACTTTTAATCGATGGATGTTTGTCTGATATTAGGCATTGATTGGGTTGGGGTGTCACGTGGTTTCTTAGATTGCGAAGGAAAAAACTCCAAGCATCCTTGGTTTCACCCTCGACAATAGCGAAAGCAATTGGAAAAATGTTACCATTCCCATCCTGCGCCACAGCCATCAACAAGGTCCCTCTGTACCTTCCATACAACCATGTCCCGTCGACTTGAACAATTGGCTTGCAATATGCAAAACCATGGATGCATGGTTGAAAAGCCCAAAATAGACGATGGAATATCATCTTATCACCCAACTGGCTTCCTTCGTTTGAAAATGCAGGTAACGTTTCCAAGTCTATTATCATTCCAGGCAGATATGTTTTCATTACCAATAACCATTGTGGAAGGTCATTGTAAGATGTCTCCCAGTTTCCATACAGGGATTTTATGGCCTTTACCTTTGCAATCCACGCTTTCCTGTACGATATATTATATCCATACTTTCCTGTAATATGAGAGATTATGAGCTTTACCTTTATTAATGGGTCGGTGTTAACCAGATCCCTGATGCAGTGAGAGACAATATCTGATGTAAGTATTTTATGGTCTTGCGACATTAAAGTGGTTGTGCAGACATGTGGTCCACTCAGCTTACCTATCGTCCACTTGGAGTTCTTCTTGCGAATTGAAGCTCTACATTTGAATGAGCAATCTGGATTCTTGCATTTGATCACATATATGTTCTTATCAGATTTGTACACCCAATAATCAAGATTGTTGGTGATATGCCAATGTTGTATAGCAGCAACACACTCCTCTTTGTCTTCAAACTCCATTCCCTCATATAAATCAACATCACTATAGTTTGTTTTGTGCGAACCAAATATTGATTCAGATTGTGACTCTTCTAAACAGATATTTCGCATGTGCTCCGGTGGGGCGACATGCTAATCGGTTGTGCATTTGTAGGCTGCGATGGCACAACAATATCTGTGTCATTGTCATCACCAAAAAGATCTTCATATCGCACTTCTTGTATTTCATCGTCATTGTACTCATCCACATCTTCGTTGGGTATAACCGGTTCGTTGTTTTGTGTTGGCTCTTCATCAGTGGGTTGGCTCATACCGTATTGATGCGAATGCGACTCTTGCGTTTGGTTAACGGCAGGACTAATAATACGAACATATAACTCGACCGAGTCAAGAGGAGCAAACGAATTGTGACATTCGAACATCACTTTAACGCCATTGTCATCCTCTATTTGTTTCATGACGTAAAAAATGTTACTGTTGTCTCCATTAAATAACGGAAGTCGATAAATAATTTCACTTACAGAAAGTTGCAATTTTGATTAAATCCGTTCCTTCAAATGCATAAAATCGGACCTACAATGCACTTTGAAACGTTTCGTTTCGGTATTGCTAAACGAAAAACCGTTTGTTAGATCGTTACTGATAATACCATTGTAGTGCACTGAAAGAATTATGTTTCTCTGAGCCATTGACTGAAATTATAATTTTTCTATGTGTGTTTGAATGTGTGTAGCTCTACAATTGAATGGGTATTTAAACTATGCCAACCAAAACTGGACACGTAGGGGGTCGTCCAGGAAAAGGACGAAACATGTTTCAGTCCGTCCAGGGGTTGGCTGAACCACAAGGCTGTGCGTCCAAGGGTTGGCCGAACCCAAACGTGATGCATCCAATGGTTGTCAAAGATCTTGATAAATGCGGCCAATAGAGTTGGGGGTCTGCGTGTTTGTGTTACCTTTACAGGGAGATGTGCAAAGCATGTCGAAAAGGAGTCAAGAGTGTTGCAGGCTGCTAACTCCTTCTCGCTGCGTGGACCTACTATCGCATTCCACGACTTGCTCCAAGGAGTGAAATTGCTCCATCTTATCCATACGCCGTTAGGTAAATTCTTTATTCCATATATTTATTTTACCACTAAACTAACGCATATTTCTAATTACACTTTTTAAATATGCAAGATTTGCACAACGAGGTATGGAGTATTTCGCATCTCCGAATGCTTATCTAGATGGATATCGTTTCATATTGGATCACATGGTCGTTGGAGATGTAAGTTTTTTACCAAGCCATATATTAAATCTTTCATCTACGTGAATACGACTCTTATATTTATTTATGTCTTACAGTTTTTGTGGATGCCTTACGCAAAATATCCACGTTGTGTTCAACGAGAAGCTCGGGCGTGGAGTGCAACTACCTATATTATTTGTTTTCATATGGTGGAAATGCATCACGCTGACAGAGTTAGACTTCAATTTGGGTTTACTCGAAACATCCCTCAACCCCCGAGATGTCTTGAAGAACACCACGCAATAACGAAGAAAGATATAAAGGATGTTGCTTATACTGATTTGAACATTCATGAGAACAACGAGTGAAAGATAGAAAAAAATTAATAATGACAGGTGATATGAGTACTACTTTACAACACACCGATGAATATATGCAATGGTTAAGAAATATTCCATTAATATATTTGTCGCAAGAATCGTATTTGGCAGACCCGCGTCATTATGCCTCCTCTTCATCAACACAAGAAACAGCCCCACATACCACCTTTCATCAAGAAATCCCACAATCATTTCAACCAACAACACAATTCCAACTAACAACACAATTCCAACCAACACCACAATTTCAACCAACAACACAATTCCAACCACAAACATCTTCATTGCCACAAATATACCAACACACTCAAACCACACAACAACACACATTTTTTTCCACACCATCTCAAATTCCAAGTCCTTACTCCTCAACCCCCCAAACAAACTACTACTACCACCAAGAATAATATCAACAACAATCAACACTTCAACCACCACTACATCACACCCCAATCCCTCAACCCGACATCGACCAGTCACACTCCCAATCTCAACCGCATTCCTCTGCCCCTTCACTCTCCCAACCACAATATACATTTGACATTACGAATGTCTACTTTCCACAATTTCAAGCACAAATGCCACAAACCTTTGTGGCTTCAAATTAACCACTCGTTGAAATCACTGATGATGAAATACTTGATAATTTACCGACAATAACTGCAGAACAACTAGCTTTCTATGTGGATGGCGATACGTCGCATCAAAATGATGATCTTTCAAGCGACGATTCTCCACAAAGACAACCTCCACCAAACGATGACTAACAGTTACGCAGGGGTACGCGACCAAAGAAACCCACAAAATGTCACACAGGGGGTCATATGGTCCAACCAAAGCCAAAACAAAAAAAAAATAGGCTTTTTTTCCTTGTAACCGTTTATGTCTTGAATAAAAAAAATTATTAGCATATATTTATTTTTTTAATTATTACAATTTTTTAATTTTTAATATATTTTAGTCATTATATATAATAAAAAAACAATTGTTATAATTAAAAAATTATTTAAAACAATTAAAAGAAAAAAAAACGAAAAAAAAATACCCAATTAAGGGTCAACCAACTCCTGGCCGAACTCCAACTGGGAAAAAAAATTGCATGCTTTCGTCCAAGCCCTGGCCGAACCAATGGATAAAAGGTGGCATTTTGGTTTTTTTTTTTTTCAACTTGTGGCATATTGGTATTATGTTTTCATATTAGTGGCAGGTTGGTAAAAAAAATCAAGGGTTAAGTGAGTGGTGATGTCAAGCAAACGACAATCCATGCAGCGTACCAGAATTAAGAAACTGCTGATGAAGCACACGTTTTATTTCACGTGATTGGACCAATTTGCTTGAAATTAGGTTTAGTAGAATTAGCCAATGTTTTGGTTAACGTATGAAATGAGACCAGATTTTGCACATACAGTACAACTGAATGTCTTGACTCTTTCTGTGGCCCTTTTCCTCAAGATACAGTGCTACTATAGTGTAGCCCAATTCTATATTACTGATATCATGCACGAAAAGAATACTGATAGTGACAAGTATGTAGGATGAAGAATTTAATTTATTGATATTGATATACTAATAAATAAGATTAGACAATAAGAAAAATACTTCTATGGAAAGGAACATAAAAACTTATTGTTAACAACAACTGATAAGAAACAAATTTTAAAATTTATTTAAAATATAATTTCTGATTTAATTAGAATTTTGAGGTGGTTGTGATAATGAACAAGAGAGAAAATTTTATTTTTATTTTTTAATTAATAAAAAAATTATGATTAATTGTATATAAAACTAAATGTTATGTTCATGTCTATTTAAATATTTTTCAGACAATATATGATAAATAACTATGTACCTTTTAGAATTCGTTATGGTATTTTAGAGTATTATTAATTCTCTTATGGGATAATATTTAAATGGTTACACTACTGAGGACTGAGACTTTTCATAAGTTCAAATTTTGTCATTCCTATTCGTAACTAACCAGATATCAATTTTGAGCGATTCAAATTGAAAATACATGCTCAATATGAATAATTATATCAAAAGGTTTTATTTAATTTGTATCCATGCCCGATCTATTGTGATCACATAAAATTATTTAAAAATTCATCACAATTCATTCGAACACAAATTCAATCAAACAATTCGTTAATAATTAATAATCTATAACATAACTTAATAATAATATATTAATATTGATAATGTCAATTCATAATTGATTAATTAAATTGATAATCCAAGAATCTTCTATTTGGATGAAAATAATCAATTATTAAACGGAAATTTATTCTGATGTTAGATTATCAATTATGGTCAAAATACTAGTCAATAAGAAGAGAACAACTTTGTAACAAAAAAAAGAAGAAGAATGAGTTTCAACGCTGTAGAAATTTTATCCGATAGAGAAAACAAATCATACATGTTTGTTGTTCCTTTTGGATAGACTGCATTATGCAAAACAACATGATATGTTCAAGCTGTTTATGTGAAGATGTACACATGTGGAAACACATATCTCATCATGTGTGCAACATTTATCCCTTGTCTGCAGGACAATACTACTGTGGTGCACGCGCATTTTTTAGTAACTTGGAACGCATTTGTCTGTTATTTATGCAACAAGGATTGTTGCTATCTTTTAGCAATCAGATTTGGTTGATTATTTAATTAGGTTAAATTTAAATTTGAATTAAAATCAAATCAAATCTTGTAGTGGAGGTGTTTTAGAGAAACAAATCTTCACAATATTTGGACGAGATTTTTGCCAAAAATCCAAGGAGAAAAGCCCAACTATGAATTGTTATATATAGAGACTATTTCCATGCCTTGAAGACCACGAGCTATATTGTTTATTTGAGTTTTAGGATGAATCTTTGTTTGTGTTTCATGTACACCACACTATTGCTTCTTTCATAAGGCATAGTAATTTGTTTGTTTAGTTGAGTTGCAATTCAACATTCACCATTGTGTTTATTGATGTTGATCACTTGGAATTAGTGATTGAGAGAAAGTGATAAGGAGTTTCTCATATTTAGGGGGAGTACCCTAAATAGAAATACACTAGGGTAAAATTAAGAAGTGTGGCATTGAACAATGGGCTTGTTCATCTAAGACACTTTGTACTAATTCTATAAAAGTGTTGGTTTTCTTTCTTGGGTAGAGTTCTCCTTAGATGTAGTTGTAGTTTAAATAAATTGGATAAACAATTGCTTGTATTCTTTATTGCTTTTTTACTTCACCATCTTGTGTTGGACTTGAGACTTGACACACAAGAGGGGGGGTGAATTGTGTGGTTTGAAAAACTTGGTTTTGAAAACCTTTGGAAGGTAAAATCAGAGTTTAAAAACATTTTCAAAAACTAAGCAGCAAAAAGTAAATTGCAGAAATTAAATAGTTAATAGAAGAAGAAGAAGAACACCAAGAATTATACAGGTTCAGTAAAAAATGACATAGTCCTGTCTCCAAGAATTAGTCTTGAGAGTTTCCAATAATAGTTGAAACCTTTTAGTCGGAAAGACTCACGAACCCCCTTATACAAGAAAATGATGGTTGATCTTTAACCAAATATTTCAAGACGATAGATATGGGCATTAGCGCCTTTTCTTCAATATATTGCTGAGAGTGAAGTGGCCAATCTTCCTTCTCAACAGTGGGTTGAAGTAGTTAGTCTTCTTTTCACAAACAAAGACCTTTGAGCGGTTAGTCTTCAAGTTCCAAAATATCTAAGCTCAACACCTTTGGTTTTACCAGGACAAACTAAAAAACCTACAAGATTTGAGCGGGATAATCTCTAACCTATGAAGATTTTAATATCAGACTAATCTTCAACTTATCTTGGTTTGGACCTGGCTAACCTAGAACCAATGAAAATTTTAATAGTGGCTAATCTTCAACTAAAACCTAGAACTGATCACACAATTCCCAAACCCAAGCTTTTATCGGGTTTAGCTTTGAACCAGAAATAGTCCCTAATTAGACAGTATTCAACCAAGGTGTATACAAAATATTCACTTGGTGAATTTTACAATTCTACCCTTTTCAGAATTACAATAGTATCCTCACTCTCAAATGAACTTTTCTCACAAAAGCATTTGGCTATAACATCTATTGAGAGAAAGTTAAATAAAAGTTTAGAGAGAGTGTGCGAGATATGGAAGTGTCAAAAGATTATTCTGGATGATTTGAAATGAGAAAAGGAGCCTCTATCCATATCCTTGAAGTTTTCCAAAAAAGGAATTTGCAATCAATGCATTTTGTCGTTAGCTACTCAATAGAGCAAAAATGCTAATCGATTAGATGTTAAAAAACAATTGATGATAGATTTTCAAAATTGGAGTTTAAGAAATATAATCGTTGTATAGAATCAAGGTACAATAAAACTAGCTTGGGCATCAAGTTTGTGCATTTCTAATTTATTGGCTATTTGTTCTAATCGATTAGAAAAGTCAAAATTTTGTCCATGGCTATTTTGACTTCTCCTGATACATTTGATACAACTTCCATATGTTTTTCAATGCGTTTTCTTTTGGCAAAGCATTTTGAAAAAGGTCTTAGTGTGTGAGTGTGCTTGTAGCCTTATACTTTTGAAGGATAGAAAAACACTTAGAAAGGGGGGGATTGAATAAGTGTGACTTTAAATCTTGGACGATAAAAATAAATTGCACAATTATTTTTATCCTGGTTCGCTGTTAACGAAGCTACTCCAGTCCACCCCCGCAGAGATGATTTACCTCAACCTGAGGATTTAATCCACTAATCGCACGGATTACAATGGTTTTCCACTTAGTCCGCAACTAAGTCTTCCAGAGTCTTCTGATCACACACTGATCACTCCAGGAACAACTGCTTAGATACCCTCTAAGACTTTTCTAGAGTCTACTGATCAACACGATCACTCTAGGCTTAGTTCACTCCTAAGACTTCCCTAGAGTATTCTGATCAACACGATCACTCTAGTTACAAACTGCTCAGCCAACTGCTAAGACTTCCTAGAGTATACTGATCACACGATCACTCTAGTTCCTTACAACTTAATGTAATCTATTCAAGAGTTTACAAATGCTTCTTAAAAGCGATAATCACAACTGTGATATTTCTCTTAAAGTTTAAGCTTAATCTCACTAAAATATTACAACAGCAATGTAGTGAGTTGATGAAGATTCTGAGCTTTGATTGAATAGCGTTTCAGCAAGTTTGATATTCACAGAATAGATGTAGAAATTGGTAACCTTGCTTCTCATCAGAACTTCATATTTATAGGCGTTGAGAAGATGACCGTTGAATGCATTTAATGCTTTGCGTGTTCCGTACAGCATTGCACTTAATGTTATACGCTTTTGTCAACTACCTCGAGCCTTGTTCACGCTGTGTCTACTGACGTAGCCTTTAGTAGCTTTTAACGTTCCTTTTGTCAGTCAGCGTAGTCTGCCACCTGTACTTCCTTCTGATCTGATGTTTGTGAATACGACGTTTGAATATCATCAGAGTCAAAACAGCTTGGTCCATAGCATCTTCTGATCTTCTGACCTTGAAGTGCTTCTGAGCGTGATACCATCTTCTGATCTTCAGTGCTTCTGATCTCATGTTCTTCTGATGCTTCCATAGACCCATGTTCTGATTCTGCTTCGACCATCTTCTGATGTCTTGCCAGACCATGTTCTGATGTTGCATGCTGAACCATTTGAGATACAACTTCTGAGCGCTGAATTATGCGTACTCTTTATATATATTTCCTGAAAGGGAAATTGCATTGGATTAGAGTACCATATTATCTTAAGCAAAATTCATATTATTGTTATCATCAAAACTAAGATAATTGATAAGAACAAATCTTGTTCTAACAATCTCCCCCTTTTTGATGATGACAAAAACATATATAAATGATATGAATTTGCGATCAGAAAGAGTAGACGGCAAAAGACAAATTACACAGCTATAGCATAAGCATATGAATATGTCTCCCCCTGAGATTAACAATCTCCCCCTGAGATAAATAATCTCCCCCTGAAATAAATACTCGAAGAACTTTGATAAAAGACTTCCCTGATTATTTCGGTAGAGACGATCATATAAGCTTCTGCCTTCAGAGAATTCATAGCTTCTGACTTCTGCTTCCATTGGACAGCTTCAGAACTTGAATTTCTTTAGATCCTTAGAACACTCACAGCTTCTGATTCCTGCTTCCATCGTGGACAGCTTCAGAACTTGAATTTCTTTGATCTTCAGAACATTCACAGCTTCTGACTTCTGCTTCCATTCAGGACAGCTTCAGAACTTGAATTTTCTGGATCTTTTTAGAACATTCACATCTCCTGATTTCTGCTTCCCTCGGATAGCTTCAGAACTTTGAATGTCTACCAACATTACTTCATGCTAGATTTGTATCAGAACATTGTTGAATGTACCAGAGCATCATCAGAGCATCTCTACATCCTGAAATGTTACAGAACAAAAACTAAACGACAAAAGTCAGCATGAACGAGTTAGAACATAAAATGTATGTTTGAACACATTATATGTATCAGAGCCATATAGGCTGAAATAATGTATCAGAGCAAATAATGTATCAGAGCCATAACATTATATGTATCAGAGCAAATAGAATTTTGTCAGAACAGGATAGACAATGATATTCAAATTCTATTATCAGTGCTTCTGATTCATTCTTCTTTCTTGCTTCTGATCTCTGAAGCTTGACAGCACTCAGCTTGCTTCAGTTTCCAAGAGCTTATTCCTTTTACAGAATAACGCTTCTTATGGTTTTGCTTCTAGTGTTTGCTTCTGAAGATTCACTTCACTTCTCTGTACCTGCAGAACACTCAACCCATATAGAACTTGCAGTTCTTGTTAGTGAATGTGTGGGAGCCTTTACCCAGCAACTGATAGATTAATCAAATCATTTATCATTTATCTTCTCCCCCTTTTTGTCATAACATCAAAAAGAATATTTTAAAAAAAATCAGATGCATAAAACGACAAAAGAAAACATTTACTGGAATGTAAAACACAAAGAAACTTTTCATTGATAATCAAAAGATATTACAAAAGGTTCCTATGTTTAAAAAGATGAAAAACATTCCTAGCAAATACAAAGTAGAGTTTCCAAAGAGGAAATCACTACAAAAATTAAAAACAGAACCCTAGCTAGACACGCTCTGTGTCAACCCATCAAGAATCCCGGAGGATTTCTTGTCTTCCAGACTGAAACCTCCACTGTAGGAGAGATCCCAGAACCAAGGAGGAAGTGAGGGACAGTTCACAGACAGAGAGCTAATGTTGCAAACGGGGCTTTCCCTCAACATAGAAGTCAAGAATATCATTCTTAACCTCCTCCCATAACTCAAGAAAGTCTTCTGTCTTTGGATGAAAGTTGATAACAACATCAAAGAAGAGTCTGACTTGAGCGGTATTAGAAGAGCCATCCCGAGATGCACAGAGATCTGTCGCCTTTGAGTCATGGAGCTTCAACAGACTTAGAGTGAACGCTAGGTTTTGAGAGAAGAAATGAAAAACGAGAGAGAGAGAGAGAGAGAAAAAAAAACTTTAAGAGGAAGACAAAGAGATAGGAAACCAAAAACCATTTTGAAGAGTATTTAAAAGAAAATAAAGTGAAACGAATGAAGAAAAGCATTTAATGTTACGTGACGTGAGGAGAGATAATAAAGACAAATGAGGTGACTAGCACAGTTACCTATGGACGGCGTCCCTTCAACTGCACGCGCGCTTATCCATGAATAGTAACGACAGGTTTACCATCCCGAGATAAAACGTAACAGCTGTTTTGCTTTAAAAGAGGTTCTGAATCAACTTAGACAATGAAACGTTAGTAATAACCGAATCATAATTTCTAAAAGATTTCAATCAGAACTTCTGACAAAAAAAAATGTTCCACATTCATTTCAGAAGATACTCATACATGAGAACTTCTCATCTTCTCATTCTGGGCATAAATCCATACTGATGTTCTTCAGAATGAACTTAAACCTATCTTCAGCCAGGGGTTTTGTAAAGATATCAGCCCATTGATGGTCTGTATCAACAAAGTTTAAAGATATGACACCCTTCTGAACATAGTCCCTTATGAAATGATGTTTAATCTCAATATGTTTAGCTTTTGAATGAAGAATAGGATTCTTAGATAAACATATAGCAGAAGTATTATCACAGAATATAGGAATGTTACTCTCAGATATCTGATAATCTTCTAACTGACTCTTCATCCAGAGCATCTGTGTACTACAACCAGCAGCAGCTACATATTCTGCTTCTGTCGTTGATAGAGCAATAGTTGCTTGCTTCTTGCTGTACCAGGAGATCAAATGACTTCCAAGAAATTGGCAACTTCCTGAAGTACTTTTTCTTTCAATTCTATCTCCAGCATAATCAGCATCGCAGAATCCTACTAAGTTGTATTCTTTAGATTTTCTGTAAACTAAGCCAACATTAGTAGTACCTTTCAGATACCTTAGAATTCTCTTAACAGCAGTTAAATGAGATTCTCTAGGATCTGATTGGAATCTAGCACACAAACAAACACTGAACAGAATGTCAGGTCTAGAAGCAGTCAGATATAGAAGAGATCCAATCATACCTCTGTATAACTTCTGATCTACCTTCTTACTTACCTCATCCTTACCTAGGATGCATGTTGGATGCATAGGAGTTTTGGCTTCTTTGCAGTCCAGAAGATTAAACTTCTTTAGAAGTTCCTTCACATACTTGGTTTGGTGAACATATGTTCCTTCTGATGTTTGATTTATTTGTATTCCAAGGAAATACTTGAGTTCTCCCATCATGCTCATTTCAAACTCAGCCTGCATAGACTCAGCAAACTCCTTTCCAAGTGTAGCATTAGATGTTCCAAAAATAATATCATCTACATATATTTGACAAATTAAAATATCCTTTTCAAAGGTTTTACAAAAGAGAGTAGTGTCCACTTTCCCTCTAGTGAAACCATTATCTAGAAGGAAAGAACTTAAGCGTTCATACCAAGCTCTGGGAGCTTGCTTCAATCCATATAATGATTTCTTTAGTTTAAACACATGATTCGGAGACATAGAGTCTTCAAAACCAGGAGGTTGATGGACATAAACTTCTTCATCTATATAACCATTTAAGAAGGCACTCTTAACATCCATTTGATAGAGAGTGATGTTATGTTGAGTGGCAAAAGAAATTAATAGACGAATAGATTCTAACCTGGCCACTGGTGCAAAGGTTTCTGTATAATCAATCCCTTCTTGCTGACTATAACCCTGAGCCACCAGTCTGGCTTTGTTTCTTACCACTTCACCTTTCTCACTGAGCTTGTTTCTGAAGACCCATTTTGTACCAATTATATTGAATCCATCTGGTCTAGGAACAAGATCCCAAACATCATTCCTTGTAAACTGATTCAGTTCTTCTTGCATAGCAATTATCCAGTCTGGATCTTCTAGAGCATGATCAACAGAAGTTGGCTCGATCAAAGATACAAGACCTAATTGACAGTCTGCATTGTTCTTAAGGAATGCTCTTGTTCTGATTGGATCATCCTTCTTTCCAAGAATGACATCTTCTGAATGACCAGAGATGAGTCTGGATGATCTTCTGACAGATGGTTCTTCAGAAATACTTAGATCCTCCAGAGAAGCTGATACTTGATCTTCTGGTTCTTTGCTTCTGAGGAGCTCTGCTTCTGATGCGTTGCTTCTTGGCTCAACAACTTCTGATATATCAATATCACAATCTGCAAAATTATCAAACTGCTTTGGTTTTTCAGAACCAAGCTTATCATCAAACCTGATATTGATTGATTCTTCTACAACCAATGTTTCAGTATTGTATACTCTGTAGCCTTTTGAGCGTTCAGAATATCCAAGAAGGAAACACTTTTGAGCTTTGGAATCAAACTTACCAAGATGATCTTTAGTGTTCAGAATAAAGCATACACATCCAAAAGGATGGAAATATGAAATGTTGGGCTTTCTATTCTTCCACAATTCATAAGGAGTCTTATTTAGAATAGGTCTGATACAGATTCTATTCTGAATATAGCATGCAGTGTTTATTGCTTCTGCCCAGAAATGCTTAGCCATATTGGTTTCATTGATCATGGTTCTGGCCATTTCTTGCAGAGTCCTATTCTTTCGTTCTACAACCCCATTTTGCTGTGGAGTTCTAGGACAAGAGAAATCATGGGCAATACCATTCTCTTTGAAGAATTCTTCAAAGGATCCGTTCTCAAATTCACCACCATGATCACTTCTGACCTTTATGATTTTACACTCTTTTTCAGATTGAATCTGAATGCAGAAATCAAAGAACACTGAATGAGTCTCATCCTTGTGTCTTAAGAATTTTACCCAAGTCCAGCGGCTATAATCATCTACGATGACTAATCCATATTTCTTTCCTCTGACAGATGCTGTTTTGACTGGTCCAAACAGATCAATGTGCAAGAGTTCTAATGGCCTTGAGGTAGAAACAACATTCTTAGACTTGAATGCAGGTTTGGAGAACTTGCCCTTCTGACATGCTTCACAAAGAGCATCTGATTTGAATTTCAGATTAGGAAGTCCTCTGACCAGATTCAGTTTGTTAATCTGAGAAATCTTTCTCAAACTAGCATGACCTAATCTTCTGTGCCAGACCCACTGCTCTTCAGAAACAGACATAAGACAGGTCACCTTCTGACTCATAAGATCTTGCAGATCTGTCTTATAAATGTTGTTCTTCCTCTTGCCTGTAAATAGGATTGAGCCATCCTTCTGATTTACAGCCTTGCAAGACTTTTGATTAAAGATTATATCATAACCATTGTCACTCAATTGACTGATAGATAAGAGGTTATGAGTTAATCCTTCTACAAGAAGTACATTAGAAATGGAAGGAGAGTTACCAGACTTTATAGTTCCAGAGCCAATTATCTTGCCCTTCTGATCTCCTCCAAACTTGACTTCTCCTCCAGACTTAAGCACCAGGTCTTGGAACATAGACCTTCTTCCTGTCATGTGTCGTGAGCATCCAGAGTCCAGGTACCATGACATGTTGTGCTTTGTCCTTCTTGCAGCCAAGGATATCTGCAATAGGAATAATCTTGTCCTTAGGTACCCACATTTTCTTGGGTCCTTTCTTGTTAGATTTTCTCAAGTTCTGATTGAACTTGGGTTTAACATTATAAGCAATAGGAGGAACAGCATGATAATTTTTAATGTGAGTTTCATGATATTTCCTAAGTTGTGTCACATGCTTCTTGGTGTGTGTTATGTGAAAATTTTGAGCATGTGAAGTGTGCCTAATATCATGAGAGTGGCCATACTTGAACTGATCATACAATGGCTTGTATGTAATTTTCATTTCATCAACAGGTTCAAGTTTGTATGGGGTTTCACCCTCATAACCAATGCCAACTCTTTTGTTTCCAGATACGGCATATATCATAGAAGCTAGCTGACTTCTGCCAATACTTCTAGATAAGAACTTCCTGAAACTTAAATCATATTCTTTCAGAATATGGTTTAGACTAGGAGTGGATTTTTCTGAATTAGAAGGAGATCCAACATTATTGGATAATTTTAAAAGTTTTTCTTTTAATTCAGAATTCTCCAACTCAAGCTTCTTTGTTTCAAATTCAAATTGCTTTTTCAGCTTTTTGTATTTGAGACTAATCTGAGACTTGAGTTCCAGAAGTTCAGTTAGACCGGAAACTAACTCATCTCTAGTAAGTTCAGAAAATACCTCTTCAGAATCTGATTCTGATGTAGATTCTGATCCGTCATCTTCTGTCGCCATCAGCGCACAGTTAGCCTGCTCATCTTCTGAATCATCTTCTGACTCATCCCAGGTTGCCATAAGACCTTTCTTCTTATGAAACTTTTTCTTGGGACTTTCCTTCTGAAGATTTGGACATTCATTCTTGTAGTGTCCAGGCTCATTGCATTCATAGCACATGACCTTCTTCTTGTCAAATCTTCTTTCATCAGAAGATTCTCCACGTTCAAATTTCCTTGAACTTCTGAAGCCTCTGAACTTCCTTTGCTTGGTCTTCCAGAGTTGATTTAGCCTTCTGGAGATCATGGACAGTTCATCTTCTTCTTCAGATTCTGATTCTTCAGGATCTTCTTCTTTGGCCTGAAAAGCGTTAGTGCATTTCTTGATATTAGATTTTAATGCAATAGACTTACCTTTCTTTTGAGGCTCATTTGCATCCAGCTCAATTTCATGGCTTCTCAAGGCACTGATCAGCTCTTCCAGAGAAACTTCATTCAGATTCTTTGCAATCTTGAATGCAGTCACCATAGGACCCCATCTTCTGGGTAAGCTTCTGATGATCTTCTTCACATGATCAGCCTTGGTGTATCCTTTGTCAAGAACTCTCAATCCAGCAGTCAGAGTTTGAAATCTCGAAAACATCTTTTCAATGTCTTCATCATCCTCCATCTTGAAGGCTTCATACTTCTGGATTAAGGCAAGAGCTTTTGTCTCCTTGACTTGAGCATTTCCTTCATGAGTCATTTTCAAGGACTCATATATGTCATAGGCCGTTTCCCTGTTAGATATCTTCTCATACTCAGCATGAGAGATAGCATTCAGCAAAACAGTTCTACATTTATGATGATTCCTGAAAAGCTTCTTTTGATCATCATTCATTTCTTGCCTTGACAGCTTCACGCCACTGGCATTTACTGGATGTTTGTAACCATCCATTAGAAGATCCCATAGATCACCATCTAGACCCAGAAAGTAACTTTCCAGTTTATCTTTCCAGTATTCAAAGTTTTCACCATCAAATACCGGCGGTCTAGTATAACCATTGTTACCGTTGTATTGCTCAGCAGAGCCAGATGTAGATGCAGGTGTGGATGTAGACTTTTCACTTTCATCAACCATCTTTTAAATGAAGCGTTTTTCTCTTCCTGAATCTTTTCTAAACACGGTTAAGTGCTTGCACCTTAAAACCGGCGCTCTGATGCCAATTGAAGGATAGAAAAACACTTAGAAAGGGGGGGATTGAATAAGTGTGACTTTAAATCTTGGACGATAAAAATAAATTGCACAATTATTTTTATCCTGGTTCGCTGTTAACGAAGCTACTCCAGTCCACCCCCGCAGAGATGATTTACCTCAACCTGAGGATTTAATCCACTAATCGCACGGATTACAATGGTTTTCCACTTAGTCCGCAACTAAGTCTTCCAGAGTCTTCTGATCACACACTGATCACTCCAGGAACAACTGCTTAGATACCCTCTAAGACTTTTCTAGAGTCTACTGATCAACACGATCACTCTAGGCTTAGTTCACTCCTAAGACTTCCCTAGAGTATTCTGATCAACACGATCACTCTAGTTACAAACTGCTCAGCCAACTGCTAAGACTTCCTAGAGTATACTGATCACACGATCACTCTAGTTCCTTACAACTTAATGTAATCTATTCAAGAGTTTACAAATGCTTCTTAAAAGCGATAATCACAACTGTGATATTTCTCTTAAAGTTTAAGCTTAATCTCACTAAAATATTACAACAGCAATGTAGTGAGTTGATGAAGATTCTGAGCTTTGATTGAATAGCGTTTCAGCAAGTTTGATATTCACAGAATAGATGTAGAAATTGGTAACCTTGCTTCTCATCAGAACTTCATATTTATAGGCGTTGAGAAGATGACCGTTGAATGCATTTAATGCTTTGCGTGTTCCGTACAGCATTGCACTTAATGTTATACGCTTTTGTCAACTACCTCGAGCCTTGTTCACGCTGTGTCTACTGACGTAGCCTTTAGTAGCTTTTAACGTTCCTTTTGTCAGTCAGCGTAGTCTGCCACCTGTACTTCCTTCTGATCTGATGTTTGTGAATACGACGTTTGAATATCATCAGAGTCAAAACAGCTTGGTCCATAGCATCTTCTGATCTTCTGACCTTGAAGTGCTTCTGAGCGTGATACCATCTTCTGATCTTCAGTGCTTCTGATCTCATGTTCTTCTGATGCTTCCATAGACCCATGTTCTGATTCTGCTTCGACCATCTTCTGATGTCTTGCCAGACCATGTTCTGATGTTGCATGCTGAACCATTTGAGATACAACTTCTGAGCGCTGAATTATGCGTACTCTTTATATATATTTCCTGAAAGGGAAATTGCATTGGATTAGAGTACCATATTATCTTAAGCAAAATTCATATTATTGTTATCATCAAAACTAAGATAATTGATAAGAACAAATCTTGTTCTAACAACTTTTACAAAAAATGTTCTTTACTTACATAAGTTCACTCACTTACTAAATTAGGGGATTAACTCCTTTTCTACAAGCCCTTTGTCATATACTATCTTTTGATTTAACATTACTTGAGATCACTTGAGGCTTTAGATTATTTCCACTTTGTTTTCCTTCTTTGGATAGTCAATTTTATAAAACCGTAACACTTGGGTTTGCATCTTTAATTGCTTAAATATTGTGCTTGACTTGTCATTTTTTGTCCTTATAGTTGTCATCATCAAAAGATGAGTCTTGGTTAAAGATCTAATACCTGCAAAACAAGGTTTTACATTTGCCCCCTTTTTAATGATTACAACACATCTCTCAGAGAAGGCGATAAAAGAAACAATATGGATACATTTAGAATGATTAAACTCCTCTTGAGTTAGATAGAAAATATACCCTTCCCATGAGAGAATACTTGTCCCACTTTTTGAAACATAAATATGCAAAATAAGGCATTTTAAAAATTTAAGAAAAGAAAAATATCACACTTATATTATTACTTAAATTCAAAGTACAATAGAAAATTTGCAAAAAATGAAAGTACATGAAGGAAAATGCATAATATATTCTAGGCTTAAATAGTCTTTTGGTCCCTGTACGTGAGCGTGTTTTTTATTTTCGTCCCTGTATCTTATTTTTCTTGAAAATGATCCCTGAATGTTAAAATCCTTTTGGTTTTAGTCCCTAAAATTAAAATCTGCAGGAAAATTTAAAGGAAAGTCTGCAAGAAACCTGCAGATTTTCTGCGGATTTTAACTTTAGGGACTAAAACCAAAAGGACTTAAACATTTAGAGACCATTTCCAAGAAAAAAAGATATAGGGATGAAAACCAAAAACACGCCAACTTACAGGGACCAAAAGACTATTTAAGTCTATATTTTAACTAATAAACGTAAGTGAGACTATTCTTCATCAAGATCATCATGGTGGAAAAAGTGAGGTGGTAATTTGGTTTTTTGACTAGGGGAGGTCACGGTAAAACTTATGACAAGAAAGTACTCACATGAAGAAATACATTTGAGATGCAAGAAGAGTGAAGGGATAATACCTATTTATAGCATGTCTCCTGGAGTGTTTGAGCATGTGTAATATGCAACCTTTACGTGAAGATTGTGCTATTCAAAAATCAAATCCAAATTCTCTTTTTTTAGTCTCCTAATCGATTAAATGTTCCTCTAATCGATTAGATTCTTCAATGTTTCAGATTTTGGCGAGATCTTCATAGATGCTGAGATTTGATTTGCTTGACGTGCAATGAAGGCTTGGATTTGATCTTAAAATATATTTGCCAAGCTTTTCTAATCGGTTAGCAATATGTGCTAATCAATTATGATGTCACATTTCAGCCTTTTTTATGTATTATTGGGCCTTTTGCTGGATTTTCCATTCTTATGTACTCCCATTGTCATTGTTTGAACCCTTTTGCTAGAAAACACTAAAGGAACTCATATTTTATGGGTTAGAAACATTTTATTTTAAATGAGAAAATATTCAAAATAATTATTTAAGGGCTTAATCATATTTTATTAATCATTTCAACCTTAAAATAATTTTACCTCATTTATCAAGAAAAATCTTGATAAACATTTCCCAAAAGGGAAGAATACCTTATGGTATATCCTTCTCTATGCATCGTTGGATGTGAGAGTTGGTAAATCCACAAAATGGATAAAGTTCATCACAGACTTATTCATCTTATTGATCATTTCATATCATCAATTTTGAGATATTCTCATATATTTTACTTTGATCACAATAATTTGACATTTACTATCATCGTTCATTTTCAAGATTAGAGACTTTCATAAATCTTGTATACTTCTAGAGAATATTGATGCTTTGTACAACTTCTTCAAATAATCACTTAGACTTCAAGCTGTAAAACACTTAAGGTTTCACCTTTGGTGCCCATATCATCTTCTTGGACCCAGGTGCATTACTCATAGGTGATCTTAGATGACTGCCTTTAGATCTTTTAAATTTAAAACAAAAGGATTTCAAGTGTCTAGTTTTCTTACAGAGAGTGCATTTATATACTAGAAACTTCTATTTTCTGAGATTTTCATTTTCTAATTTTGAAAATGTATCTCCCTCGTTGGGTGCCTTTGAGCATATTCTATCTTCTTTGTTGGCAGACGACTCTTTCATGTTTCTCCCCGAGGTTGATGTTTCTCATGCTGTTTCTCCTCCTCATCTAAAGACTTTATTATAAAATTCTTGGTTTTGAGATCTATATCTATCTTTCTATTTTCTTCTTTGGTCCAAAGAGAATAAGGTTTATCCACTACTTCATCATCTATTTGATGAGAGGGGTAAATCGGTCCTTTTATAATTGTTTCCCAAAATTTACGATCTAACCTTTCAAGAAAAAGTTTCAACCTAGCGTTCCAAATATAAAAATTTCTATTTTAAAAATATGTCGTAGGATTTAAAAAATTTCTTGTGTCGAAAGTCATCTTCCTCTTGAGATGATAAGTCATTAAACAAGATTTAGTTTCTGATGTCACTTGTTGGACTTGGGACTTTACACATAAGAAGGGGATGAATTCTGTGGTTTGGAAAAACTTGGTTTTGAAAACTTTTGGAAAGTCAAATAAGAGTTTAAAAACATTTTCAAAAACTAAGCAGCGGAAAGTAAATTGCAGAAATTAAATAGTTAAGAGAAGAAGAAGAAGAAGAAGAAGAAGAAGAAGAAGAAGAACATAAAGAATTATGCAGGTTCAATCAAAAACGACTTATTCATGTCCCCAAGAATTAGACTTGCGATTTTCCAATAATAGTTGAGAAATTTTAGTAGGAAAGACTCACAAACCCCCCATTATATTAGGAAATGATGGTTAATCTTCAACAAAATATTACAAGATGATAGATATGAGAATTTGTGTCTTTTCTTCAATATATTATTGTGAGTGAAATGGCCAATCTTCCTTCCCAATGGTGAATTGAAGAAGTTAGTCTCCTTTACACGAACAAGGACCTTGGGGCCTTTCAATATATCTGCCAAACTTTTCTATTCGTTTAGCAATATGTGCTAATCGATTAGGATGTCGCGCTCCAGCCTTCTTTATGCATTATTGGGCCTTTTGCTGGATTTTCCATTCTTATGTACTCCCATTGTCATTGTTTGAACCCTTTTGCTAGAAAACACTAAAGGAATTCATATTACTTGGGTAAAGGTCTATTACATGCAAAACAAGGTTCCACATCTTGTATAAGCTAAATTGTCATATCTGGTTTGCACAAGTTTTCCTAGACATTTGGCCTAACATATGTCCCTTAAGGAACATAATTTCAATTGGCATCAGAGCAGACACTCTATTATGTTTGAGTGAGCTTTAGGAAAGATATTTTTTATTCAAATGGACAACACTAAGGATGGAGGGTATGTCAATAGACCACCTATTTTGGATGACACTAATTATGATTAATGGGGAACCATTGGAGCCTAGAGTAGGTGCGAAGCAACGACGGACGCGCTAAAATAGTATAAATCCATGTATACTTTCTTATCTCTCTCTCTCTGTATCTATCTCTCCTTTTAATTTTTGTAGTTAATTTCATGATTAGGTTGTTCTTTATTGTTTTCTAGAAATTGCAAGCCATTAGGATTTCTTTTGGTAGCGATTATTGTAAAGGTGTAGGTTTTGTTAGAAATAGAAATTTGATTTTGTCTTATTGTGGATTAAACTGAAAATTGGGGTTGTAAAATTTACATAGTATTACTATTGTAAAATCATGCTTCTCGTGTAATTTTGACAATAATCCAGTGCACTCATTTGTTTGTATATTTGGTTGAATTTGATATTTAATTTTGATTGTGTTGTAAACTGCTTACATCATTTTTAAAAGAGTTTTGAATCTTTCTATATTATTCTTTTGCGTTGATCCAAATTTTATCTTGGAACATTCATGATTGATTAAGGAGTTTCATTTTGGTTTTAATGTTTCTTTGAAGATTTTTATAAGAATTCAGAGGCTTGCAAGAGTGTATGGTGTTGTGACTGGTTCTGACAATTCCAATAAAAAGGAATGAGGTTATTCTCTCCAGGTTAACCTTGGTAGTACTTTGTGGAACTCTACATATAGGGTAGAAGTTCTTCTCAATATTATGACATACCAAAGCTCAAGATACCAATGGAATTGTGTGGAAATTACTACATACGGAGGCTTAGGATCAGGTTGTTGGGGATGGAAGATTCAAGAAGCAATCTTTAGTAGAGATTTTGCATAGAGTTTAGTTCCTGGAGCTGGGTACCAATCAAGATCCAGAAAAGAATAAATTTTATTTTCAACATTTATTTTGGACTAGTAATTGCATAAACTCTTGTAATTTTGTTACAAAACATATTGAAAGACCAACGAATTTTCAATGGGAAACCATTGGAGACAAGAATAGGTGCAAAGCGAGGACGAACACGCTGAACTACTATAAATCAATGTGATTAGGTTTTTCTTTATTGCTTTCTAGAAATTTTGTGCCAATATGATTTCTTTTGGTAGCCATTTATTGTAAAGGTGTAGGTTTTGTTAGAATTGGAAATTCAATTTGTCTTGTTGTAGATTAAACTGAAAATTGTGGCTTTGGAATTTGTATAGTATTGTTTTTGTAAATCACAATTCTCGTATAATTTTGACAATAATACAATACACTCATTTGTTTGTATATTTGGTTGAATTTGAGATTTCAATCTTGATTGTGCTGTAAATTGCTTAAGTTATTACATACCAATTCCAATCTATAAGCATAATCCATTTTACGCTAAAACCTTCGGCTATGCAAAATCAATTTTGTTTTGAAACTCTGATAAAAAAAATTTCAAATTATTTTCAACAAAGAATTTTTGGGAGGTCTACTCACCCCCCCTCTAGACCATTTCTTATCCATATTCTTACCCAATAATTTTAAGCATTGGTAACATTTTTCCTGCATCACTACTTCAGCAAAGGATGTCACTAGCCTCAGGGGGAAGGATTTATTGAAGTGTCCCACCATGAACCCATTCCAAATGCTCCTACAAATATTTTCTATTTTGGATGGATTATTTTGATTATTTCCTTATTAAAGCGGGCGAGTTACTCTCTAACAGATTCAGATGAGCCTTGGAAAATGTTAAATAGACTGATAGTGGTCATATTTTTGTACCCATTTACAACAAATTGACGACTTCTTTCTTCACAAAGTCTTGATATATGGTGATGGAGAGCCAAGGCGGGCCCATATACCACCTCCAATATGCATCTCTGAAGGTTCTAGATAGGAGCTTGCATTTCAAGGAGTCATGGGTTCCATTGATAGCCATTTGTGTGTTAATAGAGGAGACATGTTCTTATGGGTTCCAGCGTCCATCAAACTTAGCCAATGAAGGCGACATAAATTTCTCTAGAATGGGCACCTCTCGTATCTCATCTGAGACAGGTTGGGGGTCTAACATCTCCACATCGTATATAATATATTTCTCCTACTAGAGGTGTTGTATAAGGAGGAAGTTATCCTCCAAAGTTTAGTTCTGGCAACGTAGATTGTACATAGTAACGCATATCTCTGCTAAGCAATTGTCCCCACATTTAGATTATTCTTTGATTGGAGTTATTGTCTTTTTGTTCACCATGAGGAAACTAATCCAGCATGGTGGTGTTATGGTGGCCCATGTCAGTTTTATTGGAGCCCCGCGGTGGGTGTTGATTGTACTTGCTAAAAGTATAATACATGACGACCTCTAGTGATTAAAAGCTATCAGTGGTTTTAAGGTATGATGTAGGGTTAAGAGCAAGCTTACCTAGGGGTGAAAAACTCTGTGTATGTGGTTACTCAATAAGAATCATATTATCCTTCTTAACTTCAGTGTTGATATATTTATAGCGGTGTTGAGCTAAATATTACGCCCATTAGGAATAGTAACCATCACTGAGAGAATTCACGAGTGAATTATTTATCCACTAATATTTTAGAGAACATGGTCAAATGCCTCATTTCGTACTGTTACGGAGTAGGAACACGTCATTTCCCCACTTTCTCCCCTCGGGTGACTCCTTCCAGAGGAAGACGACATATCTAATAAATGGACGGTGCATCTAGTAAATGAAAAATTGATCAAGTAAACTGTCTGCCAAGAGCGCTTTATGGTGAGACGAGGCATTACCCGCCTCCCTTGTCGCCTCTTATGGAATCCTTACAAATATACTGATCATAAAGCATATTCAAAGATTTAATTTGTTTCTCTAAAAAATAACTAACAATACAAATTGATTAAAAAATTAATATATAAAGCATATAATATAACATATTTTTAAACACAATCAACAATTAAGTATAATAATTTATTAAAAATTTGATTTTTTAATATATAAAGCATATGAAAAAATATATCTATTTTTCTCTAAAAACCAATTATTAATACTAATTAATTAACAAATTAGTTTTTTTAAGTAAATAAAGCGTACAAAATAATTTATTTTGTAAACACAATCAACAATTAAGTATACTAATTGATTAAAATGTTAAGTTTTTGAATTATATAAAACATACTCAAAGATCTATTTTCTTATCTAAAAAACAATTAACAAATAATATACTAACGGAATAAAAATCTATTTTCCTTCAATCAATTGTCCTCGAAACTTTTTTGTCCCTAAAATTGATCCCTCCCGTTCGTTAGTTTCCAATAATGGAGGCTTACACAACATGCCAAATGTGTATATTTATTGGACACATTGGATTATCACTAAAATAATTATTTTTGTTTTATATTTAAGTCAAAATTGTGATCCCTAAATTCATTCCTCTTCTCTTTGGCGCTTTCATTCTTTTCTTCTTCAAATTTCTTCATTATTCTTCTTATTTGAGAATCACTTCTTGTTCATTTTCATTCTTCTTCCCCAAATGCACTCTGTTCTCAATAATAAACTGAAGTTATGTCATCTTCTTCAAGGAGAAACAAAATGATATCATATCATTCTACAAGTGTGAGCAACCTTCCAGGGAGAATGTGTGGGTGTAATGCTCGTATGATATCATATCATTTCAAGAATGGACGTAATAAAGGGAGTCTCTTCTAGATATGTTCGTTTAAGACAAATGAGGAAACTTGCAATCTATTCATATGTGATGATGATATGCACAAGTAAATGATGCTTATGAAAGTGTAGATGAATAATGGAGAAATGATGAGAGCAAGATGAGGGATATGCAAGCCGTTGAAACATTGAAGGAGTTGTATGAATCTTCAATGAAAAAGAACGTGAAATCGCAGATCCCGAAGAAGTCGTAAGCATTTTGGGAAAGCTGAAGTCAATTTGTTTTGTATTATCGTTTATGATCAACATGTACTTGTTAGTGAAGTGTAAATGCTGAAATCCTCAACTTTTTTTATTAGTTTGTAATTTTGTATGATTGATGTTGAATTGTTCAATTTTGTAACAATTACTTATGTTGTGCAGCTGAGTTATGCAATGTAATTTGGTTCGAATGTTTTTGTAAGTCTCACTTGGTATGGTTTAATTAACCTATAAGTTTGTTCAATTGATTTTGTAAGTTTCATTTGGTATGACATGTAATTTGGTTAATGTTATGGGTGACCTATAATTTTATAAGTTTCATGCGCATAGGTTTGACCTATAATTTAGTTTAACTAATGTTGTAAGTGACCTATAATTTTATAAGTTTCATGTGCATAAGGTTGACCTATAATTTGGTTTAACTAATGTTGTAAGTGACCTATAGTTTGGTTCAAAACATTAGAATTAAGACAAAACATGTAATTTGGTTCACATGCAGTAATTACATTTGCATAATGTTGATAAAACTTCTGCATAATTTAGCAATATGCTTCTGAATAACTTTGACATTACATAAGGTTCATATGCAGTACATTACATAAGGATCATCAGGTTCATAACTTTGACATTACACATAACATAAAGTTAATCAGATTTAAAACATTACATCAAAACATAAGATTCTTAAATGATTTCACATCACACAGTCAAAACATTACAAAATACCTTGTTCAAAACATATCTTGTTCATATATTTTTCACTGACTTAACCCCTTGCAAATGTCCTCCATTTTTTTACATGCTACCATCGGTTCACCATCACTCACTTCTACTGTGATTGTCTCCTCTTTAATGATCACTAAAGGATCATCATTTTTTACCAGGGCCAGCTACAGCCTTTGTTTTCAGAGTCCTCAGCATGTCACTTTGTCTTAACTAGTTTACTAGGGGCATCAACACATGCAACTGTTTCAATTTTATGTTCACCAACAACACTTGCGTAAAACCTTTCATCAAACCCTTCATCAAAACCATCCATCCTCTCCTCTTAACGATCATCAAAGTGTATATCCCTCACAAATTCATAACTAGATTAATTACCATTGGACTCACTTAATTTGACATCTTCTTTATCACATGTTTTACCCTTGCCTTTCTCTATAACCCTATCCATAAAGGTAATACCTCCTATATATGGGTTTGACTCACAAAATATCTCAACATCACAATTATTTTCAACAGCATACATAGCTAACTCAGCAGCATCTCCATCATCCCTAAATGTTTTTAAATCTTCTTCAACAAATCCTTCTTCATGTTTCCACCATATTTTAACAACATTAACATCAAACTCGTGTTTAAGCGATTTCGCTAAGTCACGAGCTTCAAAAAAATACCAGTAATCTAAATCTTGACTACTAAATGCATATACATCCCCACCAACATATCTTAGGTCCGAGTCTTTTACAAAACAACCCTTTGTATAGAAAACAACCCTAAATTTACTCATTTCCTGTACAAAAAATTCACTTTAGGTTAAAATCTATCAAATTAGGTCAAACACACTTAGGTTTAAAATTTACCAAATTAGTTCAAACAAATACGATATTAACTATAAATACTACCTATATACGGATTCAAATATGAAATACGTATTAATAACATAAGAATGATGCAGAATCTAACCCTACCATTACTAAATATGTTGCAAAGTGAAATACCTGGGACCACTGTCATGGGCCGCGCTTGCTTGCAGGTGAAAGGAGGGAACAAAGGCAACGAAAAAGTTGTTCCTGGGACCATGTGAAAGAAGCATTGTTCCGGGACTACCATGACAAAGTCGTTGTTTCAACTTAGTTGACGATAAGGTTGTTCTAGGGCTACTCTCTGGTGGGTGGATTTGTTTAAGTTTTTCAAAATGGAAGCTAAGTGGATATAATCAGATAACATTATCAACACCCCACGTTGGCAAAGTAGTGATATAACTTTGCACTTCAGCAAAATAAATAAGCACCACGTAAGCCTCCGTTAGTGGGAAAAAACGGGAGGTGTTAACAGGAACTAACAAGAGGTACCAATTTTATGGATGCAAAATTTTATGAGGACCTTTGTTTGAAGGACTAAAAACATATTTAACAAAAAAATCATTGTTTGAAGAGAATTAAGTCTATAACCATAAAATTGCCAGATGGATCCTTAATCACAACTAATTTTGCAAGAAATATTTTGTTTGATTAAACTTTCTTGTTAAATGATGTTCTATATATGCCCAATTTTGCATTTAATCTCATATTTGTCCCAAACTTGACTTAGAATCTCAAATGCTAACTAATTTTCGATAGTTCAAATTGTTTGATACAAAATACATGCTCCAATGAGATGATTGGTGTAGATGAATTGAGAAGTGGATTGTACATTATCACTCCTCCATTAGTTACTATCCTACATACACCAACCTCTTCTATTGTTCATCCTACAAAAACATACACCTTAGGATAGAAAAATCGTGTCAATTCCATTGAGAATTCTATTCTAGGACAAAAAATGATTGTATTCTTTGCCATTTAATACTTAGTCATCCTTTAAATAAAAAATTGATTTAAATAAATAAAATTTTTCCTTTTGTTAAAATTTTGCATTTTGATATTCCTTGTGATGTGTGTTTTTATTCAAAAAAAAAGACTTCCTCTTCCCAATAGTACTCATAAATCTATCACAAATTTTGATTTCATCCATATGGATAATTGGGGTCCTTTAGCAACTCCTTCAATGTTTGGTTATAAGTATTTTCTTACCGTGGTTGATGATAAAAGTAAATTTACTTGGATTTTTCTCATGAGATTAAAAGCAGAAACTTATAATCTCATTAAGTTTTTTGTTTCTATGGTTCATATTTAGTTTAGTGATAAAATTAAATTCATAAGATCATACAATGGAAATCATTTTCTTCCTAAAGACTTTTATAATGTAACTGGTATTTTATATTAAGTATCTTGTGTTGGTACTCCTCATCAAAATGGTATTGTTGAGAGGAAGAACCAACACAAACTAGGCATCACTAAAGATCTTTTATTTCAAGCACATTTTCCAAAAAAAAAAAAAAAACTGGTCTTATGCAGTTTGTGATGCATTACATATCATCACTAGATTACCAACCCCTTTATTATAATAACTCACATTGTCAAGTTTTACATTAATCTTTACCCGATTTCAATTTTCTTAAGGTTTTTCGTTCCTTGTGTTTTGCTTTTACTTTACAACCAAATAGAAAGAAATTGGACTATAGATCTTGAAAATGCATATATTTGGGTTTCAAAATTGGTATCAAGTGACATATTCTTTTTTATTTTCATTCAAAGGAAAATTTTCTTTCAAGAGATGTCATATTTTTTCGGACATATCTTTCCTTATCAATCTAACTCACATGAAGAAAATCCAAAATATAAATGCATCTCAGACTTATAATCATGTTGTCTTAGATGATTTGTTTGATTTAATTTTCATGCCAAAATCTCATTCCCATATACCTATTTGTTTCATCTAAAAAACATCAACACCTATACATGTTCAAAATTTCCAAAATGAATTATCTCCAAATATCTCTCACAACTCTAAATTACCTATTCGCCATAATTCCACAAATTACAGTGATACACATAATTCCTTCAGTCCTACATATATTCTACCTATCAATGATCTTCAACTCAGAAGATCAGGTACAATTACTAAACCTCCTTCATATTTACAAAACTATCATTGCAATCTTCTTGATGGTATAATTAATAACTCATACTTATATTACTCAAGCATTTTCACAGAGTAAGTATCTTATATCTTCTTTTAGGTCTTACACTACTATAAATAATATATTTCATGACAAAACTTTCACCTCACTCAATAAAAAATTGAGGTATAATACTAAGGCACGCCATGTTTTATTTTTTTCAAAATAAAAGCGACACTAAAATTGAGGGAAAAAACAATTCAGGACATGCTTTGAATCTCAGCTAATACAATTTATGTTTTTATAAATGGTGCCTTTATTTTTATTTTATTTTATGTTTGTAAACTAAATGATTTATCCCTTCGATTTCCGTAATAATCGAGAGATTAAATAATTAGATTTTACTATAAAAACACACGTTAAACACATTAAAGAAGACAAGCAAACAATGGAACACAAACCTTCCTGAAACTCTAATCAATTCTGGCTACATGCAATCCAAATCTAATTACTCTTTGTTTACCAAGAAAATTTTGCATAATTCATTATGATCCTAGTCTATGTGGATGATTTGGTCTTAGGAGGGGCTGATATTGTTGAAACTGCATATATTAATACTTTATTAAATGACAAGTCCAACATCAAAGATTTATTAATTCTCAAATATTTCCTAGGTTTTTAGGTTGTTAGAAGAAAGATGGTATTTCATTATGTTAGAGGAAATATACTTGGGATCTTTTATAAGATACTTGTCTAATTTGAGAAAAACCATGCAATACTTCTATGCAACCATACTTGCAACTTCATAAAAATTACGATCAATTACTTTTTGAACATACAACTTACATAAGATTAATTGGAAGACTTTCATCCTTTATTCACTATAGACTAGAAATTTCGTAGATTGTAAGTAAACTTATGTTAGATATTGTGTTGGAGGTGCGCTGCAAAACATGGACAAGAAGATGAAAATAGTACGATAAAAGTTGCACAAAATATATTCCAAAGCGTATGTTTACACTAAGCTTTAGGTTCGATTCACCCCCACCAATTTAGGCAAATTGGATGTAAATGGGTTAACTGGCGAATCCTCTTCAGGATACTTTGGAACCCTTAACATGAATCACACATTCAAATTAAGCATATCGATGAATAATATTTTACCAAATAAAGTTCATTCATTTATTCTCGTGCACTAGTAAAATAAAGAAATGACTTAGATTTGTTTTTGGCACTTGAAACAGATTAATTTTTGTATGTTTTTTATGCCTACAAATGTCTCTATTTATAGAGAAATCCATGCCATTTGGTGAAGGGAAACAACCATTTGAAGGATTTTGTTCATGAATGGTTACATTGCTTCAATTCTAAAGCATTAAACCTTTTCTATAAAAGGTCTTTTTTTAACCATTGCAACTTTCCTAATATATTTTAGAAATTTCTTTCACAACCCCCACCATTTTCAAAATATATCTAAATCCATTATTCAAGAAATTTCATGGTTTCAGATAAAGGTATCTTACGATTTGAACAATTACTTAGTAAGTCAAGTTTTCACTCATCCCCTAATAGATTGATAGACAAGCTTTGAACCAATTATTCATTAGAACAAGTGTGCATAACTCACATATGAAATCTCGATACCATTGATCGAATTAACAATATGACACGTTTAATAAGGCATTGTGTCTCATATCTCGATAGTGATTTTATTTATTTCATCATCTACACTAACTCTAAAATGATTTTTTGATTCTGATTTGAGAGCAGATCTAGTTACTAAGACCATCTCCAATGGTAGTTCCTTCTAATAAGTTCTCCACCTAGACATGCCACATCATAGTACCATTGCATTGCAATGCAACTATGAAAAAATTGTGGTACCCAATCAAATTAGTTTATGAGGTAAAGTTGTGGGCCCAATAATAACTTTTTAGAATTATACAATTAAAATAAAAATTATAAAAATTATTTTAAGATGATGTGGCTAGTGGGACCCATAAAAAACTCAAAAATGGGTTGCACCATTGGAGATGCTCTAAGAGACCCACAACAAGCTTTTTTTTATTTTCTTTAGAATGTTACTCCCTCCGTCCCACAATGAGTGACCCAATTGGAATAAAATGGTGTCCCAAAATGAATGACCCATTTCAATTTCCAACACACTTTTTCCAATTCTACCCTCTAATTATTAAAAAGTTCACCATTTCCAATACAAAATAAGGGTACTATAGTAAAAACAATATTATCTCTCTTACTTTTTCACACTTTTCTTAATCTGTGTGAAATGGTGTGCTGGGTCACTCATTGTGGGACGGAGAGAGTATCAATTAGTTGGAAAATAAAAAAGCAAATAGTTGTATTAAGATCCTCATATGAAGCTGACTATGGAGCATTGTCACAAGCAACATGTGAAGGACAATGACTTCTTTACTTATTTCAATACTTTCATATCACACAATCATTACCAATTATCATTTACTATGACAATAAGTCAGCTATACACATAGAAACTAATCTTATTTTCCATGAGAGGACAAAGCACATAAAGATCAATCATCACGTAGTTAGAGACAAAGTACAAGCAAAGATCTTAAATTTACAGCCAATATCATCTAAGGATGAAGTTGCGTATATCTTAACAAAATCATTACATTTAGGTCATTTAAATAGTCCGCGTGACAAGCTTGAAATGATTCACATATATTATAACTTGAAGGGGGTGTTTAATATAAATATATGAAGCACACAAAAAATTACATGAGAAACAAATTAACTCTTTTTAGCCTAACCAATTAGTTTGTTATAAATAATTTCTATAATTAGTTATGATTAGTTATAGTTGATTATTGTAATAACAAATATTAACTTTGTAAAACTTAGATATATACGTTAGCTTGTTAACTATCTACGAGGGTAACGACTATCTAAAACACGATCGAGGACGGAGGTATCTGATCATGCTTATTAAAATGGATCAACTCGTCACATGCATTTCAAATCAAAATTCAATTAAACAAAAATGCTTAGTAATAATTAATCATAATTTATATTAATTTTAATTTATAATAATAAATTATATCAATCTAAAATTTATTAGTTAATAATTAATCTAGCACAATTTTATTTCAATAACATGACCAATTATTTTAAGTGAATTTTTATAAAGTCCAAATGTAATGTAGATACAGATTTGGTACAAAATGAAAACGTGGATATTAAAAAAATATTAAGATATATTAAGATCTAAATATTTTAATAACTTTAATATGAAAAAAGTTATGTAAATGCAAAGTAAATGTAAGGAAATAGATAAAAACATTTTTTAAAAATTAAGTAGATGCAAAGTATATATAAAGAAATAATATAAAAATATAATGATTTCATTTTACACAAACGAATCTTTCAAAAATAAATTTGGTAACATTTCAAAAATTCTATAAATAATCGAGTAAAAAATTATGGAAAACAATTTTCAAAACGCAATAGTATTTTTAATAACCGACATTAATAGCGAAATACAACTATAGTAAATTCTAAGAAGCCCAAGGAAAACAGTAATATCAACTTCAAATTATCCTATTCTCGTTTTTTCTCATTTTCTTTTTTTCTCTTTGTACTTTGCATATCTATTTAACCAAATAATAGACATTTTTCCAATTTTCATTACAATTTTCAATATCTTTAAAAAATGAGAGAAAAACGTTTAAAAAAACTCAAAACAAGTTTCATTTCAATTCACAAATCCAATGAAAAATTAGGGTTAGGTTTTTAAAATAAGGAATCTCCACAAATATCATGTGTTAGGTGTGGCACGGGCTACCGTGTTAACGCTCATATTATCAAACTTTTGAAATAAGACATCTACCTTAGTGTTTATATGGTCGAACATACTCACTTCGTATAAGATTCCTTTTTGGAGAGCTTTCTTAGTAGGAACACATACACATCCCCATTGGTAATGGTTTCACGCTATTTCTTCTATGAATGCATAAGAGTCTTCATTGTTCTTATTCATTAATTCCTTGTGCAATTAATTTATGAGTGACTCAAACACTTTATAATACTCTAGTAACTCAGACACCGTACTAAGCGGACGACATATTAGGTGAGACTTCACACTTTCTCTCTTTTACAACTTTGAAGCTTCAAGTTCCTTCCTACATTATCTTTGAATTTAGCACTTCACTAGAACCTTTAGGGCCCGTTTGGGAGTTGGTTTTTAGAGGGTTTTGGAGGGAAAGTCTTTGGAGGGTTGCATGTATATCTTGAAATGTGTTTTATAGATTGTAGTGGTTAAACTCCCCCTAACAAATATAAAGAGTATAGCCTACTCATCTTAGAGTATACTTCCCCCCCTTTCATTATCAAAAGGTAGAAAATAAACACAAGCAAACATTCCTAACTCAGTTCTTATGAAAATGAAATTTTCTTTAGGAAGAGGTTTGGTAAAAATATATACGAGTTGATTATATGAAGACTTGTCCTCAATTAAGCAATCCCTTTTTTCAACATGATCTTTAATGAAATGGTGTCTAACATTAATGTGCTTAATCCGAGAGTTGAGTACTAAATTTTTCATGAGGTTTATGGCGCTAGAGTTGTTTCATTTTATCGGGATAACATCAAATTTAACTTTGTAATCACTTAGTTTATGTTTCATCCAAATAATTTATGTGCAACAACTACTCACATCAACATATTCTATCTCACTTGTGAATAGTGCAACACTTGCTCGTTTCTTGTTGTGCCAGGAGACAATTGAGTTACCAAGTAATTGACATGTACCACTGGTACTCTTCTGATCTAATTTGAACCAACAAAACTTACAGTCAGATTACCCAACTAATCCGCCCCTTTGGGGTACAATAAACTCATATGTGGTGTGCTAATGAGATATCTCATAATACGTTTTATCGTAGAGAGATGTGATTCTTTCGGGGATGCTTGAAAATATGCATTAAGACACACATCAAACATAATGTTAGAATGAAATGCAGTGAGATAAAGGAGAGAACCAATCATACATCTTTATTTTCTTTCCTCAACTTACTTTCCTTCCTCATCTTGGAGTATCGATTACTTTTTACTTCTTCATACCAAACCTATTAAGAAATTCCTTGTAGTACTTAGCATGATTTATGAAAGTTCCTTCTTTTGATTGATGAATTTGTATTCCTGAGAAGTAGTGAAACTCCTCCATCATGGATATCTCGAACTGATACTGCATTATCTTAGAGAAATTCTTGTACAAGAATTCGTTAGTAGCACCAAATATAATGTCCTGAGCTATTTTCTTCAATTTTCTAATATTTCTCCTATGTTCTGTGCTTTTGGTTTCAACGACTTTACATATAACTTATATTCACCTAACAACCACTTTTTTTTAAATACCAAAAAAAAAAACAAATCAAACAATACAGAAAAAATAAATTAATTAAAAAAAAACACAAAAATTTACATAAAACACGACAAAATAAACTTATCAACAAGTTTGATAAAAAAAAACATGAATATTATGAATTTCAAAATTTAAGATTGAATAAGACATAAATATGTAGAAGGATATACGTAAGGATATAAATAATAATATTTTTAAAATATAAGATAGAATAAGATAAGGTTATAACAAAATTAGATGCAAAGTATATATAAAGAAATAATAATAAAATTTTATTGTTAATATAAAAATATACTTATTTCATTTCACACAAACAATCTTTCAAAAATAAATTTGGTAATATTTAAAAAATTCTATAAATAAACGAGTAAAATTTATTTTAAAACGCAATAGTATTTTTATTACCGATAATAGTAGAGACAAATATAGTAAATTCTAAGAAGCGCAAAGGGCAACACAGTAACATCAACTTCAAATTATCCTCTTCTTCTAGTTTTTTCTCATTTTCTTTTCTTTCTTTCTGATACCCATTTCACCGAATAACAGTTTCTCAAAATTTTCAATTCTCATCTCAAATCTCAATATTCTTAAAAAAAAAATGAGAGAAAAACGTTAAAAAAACAATCTCATTTCAATTCACAAATCCAATCGAAAAATTAGGGTTAGGTTTTTTCAATTTCTTCCCCAAAAAAAGAAACGCGTCGAAGAAAACGAGAACAAGAATCAATCATTTATGATTCTTTCTTCAATCGGAAAGAGAATTTTGATCGGTGTGTTAATCTCGTTGTTGTTGTTGTTGGTGGTGGTGGTTCAATCCTCTGCGGCGGCGTTAAACGGTAACACCATGAAGATTCACCCTGCTCCGAGAAAGCGCAACATCACAATCCAATTCGGAACCAACGGCGGCAACCCGGCGTCGGAGGCTCAGGCTCTGTTAGGAATCTCCGGGAAGAAATTACGGCGTCTACCGCACGTTTTCAGCTGCGTATTGGAACTTCCGTTTCGATCGGATGCAGATGTTGCGATTGAAGAGGCGCCTGATTGTTTCCGGTTTGTGGCGGAGACGGAGGGAATCGGGGAGGTGAGGACTCATACGGTGGAGATCCATCCTGGCGTGACGAAGATCGTTGTGAGAGATGGGGAGTCTTTGGAATTGTCGCTTGATCAGTTGGAGATTGATATGTGGAGGTTTAGGTTGCCGGAATCGACAGTGCCAGAGCTTGCGAGTGCGGTGTTTGTCGATGGGGAGTTGATTGTTACGGTGCCGAAGGGAGATGAGATGCAGAATGTTGAAGGTGGTGATAATGATAGAGGTATGGGTGGTAGACTTGTGCTTGTACAGTGATGATAATGATGATGATGGTGGTGATGATAATGATGATGATGATGATAATCATGATGGTGATGATGATGATGATGGTGAAAATTCTTTTGCTTAACACCTTTAAAATGCGACTTTTTAGTATATGCGGGTTAGGTTTCAGGTTTATTGTTGTTGGGTGTAGCTAATTTCTTTTGTATGTGAATTTGATTGTTGCTGCAACATTAATGTTCTTTTTTCAATAATGTTCTATATTCATGGCAATGTCAATTTTCACAATTAGTTTTTTCCTTGTTTTCAAATTGTGCTTTTGGTTTATGATTATCAATTACTATTGGTATATATCTGCTTTATAGGAATTAGGTGACTTTTTTGCATGATGCTTTATTTGAGTATTATGATATACTTTTTCTATTTAAATCGAAGTGATTATGATCTAACTTTTTGGTGAATCTTAAAATGTATACTCAAGTTTAGAAAAATGTTATGATTTTATATTTGATGGAGGAAGGGATAAAGGTTTTGTGATATGCTTCAATATGATAATGTATTACATGGACAGGTATAATGGATCATGTCATGTGTGTGAAAAGGTTTTTAGTCCCCCTTCACTCCACTCATGAATATTTTAGGACTTTGTACTTTCATGGGAAAGATGAAGGATCTAATGTAAACTATGTTTTTTCTGAAAAGGCATAGATTAGTTCTACTGCTTTTTCAAACTTCATAAAGTTTAGTTTTTTGAGTGCAAAATTAATATAACTATTGCTGCTACTTTCTTTAGATTTGTTAAGTTTGAATGTTAGAACCTTTTAGAAACTTGTATCACCATTCCTCAACAACGGATTAGTATTTTCTAGGAATGAAAATGAGTCATTTGAAAGTATGTGGGGCTAAAATTTACTGCCATTTTCATATCTACTAGGATAGTAGTCCCCCATGTCTTAAAAATTACATGCATTTTTAAATGTCTTGGTTCATGTTTTGGATATCAATTTTTCTGTTGTCTTTATCTGTTTTTGTCTGTCTTGAATTTTAATAAGAGGGACCAGGTCAGACTCACCCATCTCTTGCTTAATTGAAATATGAAATAACTATATCGGTAGCCATAAAAAGTGTCTACTTAAACTAATTTAGTTCATCTCCCATAGAAAAGTTGATCCTTTATTTTAAAGAAACACATTTGGAAATGATCCTCAATAAAGGTTGGAATTATTTGAACAATGGCACGGTGACTGTTATTTAATGATTATACCTTTACATCTCTATAGTTAGAGAAAGTATAAAGATATAAAGAGAGTGTTTTTATACTTTTGTTAGTATTTTATATCATTCCCCTTTTCTCATTTGAGTTCCATCTAATTCATTAGATGAAACGGAAATCCTAATGTTTGGGCATTCCATGGAGAACTAGGCAAAAAGTGAACTCACTATGTTACCAAACTTGTTATTTCCTTATCCTCTAAATCAAAGATGGAATGAATTGTGTCATCAACTTACACAGATGATAATTTGTGTAATAATAATTTACAAACCATAAATAATTATACCAGTAATTTTTTGTAATATATTAGTTTGTACTCTATTTATTTTCTAACTAGTTTCTCCTCTTCCTCTCCTTAGTTTCACAGCCCTGATTTTCTTATTTGCATTATAAAACTTCCTAACAGCCATGCAAGCACTTCGTTCATTCCCAACTCATGGCTGTTCAACTACTTATAAACACATTATATTACTGCGCATTTCTATGGGTTACAAAATTGCAATTTGGAAGACCAGTGATTTCTACTGTGGAAAATGTAACACTAGAAGGAATAAAGTTGTGTTGTTATAGTTTCTTGAATTATTTAAGGCAAAATAGGTCAATTATCTGAGTGTATTTTTAAGGCAAAATTATACATGTGATTTACAAATGTTGGTGTTGATTATTCATCAAAACCATTTAATCATTCAGTGATTTCTGGTGAGTTATTTGGAGCTCAAATGATGGCACGAATCTGAACAATGAAGAGTTTGTGGACTCCAGTTCTCTCATGGCTAATAGAAAATAGAAAAATATGTTGTGTATTTTTGAAAATGGAGTTAGAGTTTAAGGTGTTATTGACGTCTTGGTGCTGTTTTTAATCATTTTGAACATCAACTTAAATATGTTACCATTGATAGGTCTAGTGTGAAAAATATTCAGTTCAAGCCGTCAATAACCAAGATTTTGGCTTTTAGTAGGCCAGTTTAGTGACGAAGAAGTCAAGGAAACCGCTTGGACTGTAATAATTACAAGAATCCATGATCATATGATGTGAATTTAAGTTGGGAATGGTTATCCCACCCTAAATGATGGAAAAACACCATTAAAAAATCTTAAAATATCTCTTAAATGTTGAAAATACATGTTTAGACGCACCTTGATCACACCAAAACACGTTCTAACTGACTCTCCTCAAATTTTTGTCAAAAATTAGTCTAAAAATATATCGCCAGATCCATCTCATCATTGTTTTTCAGATTTAACAACTCAGTGACAGATATGGAAGTATACTTTCGAATTTGTGAAGCACGAATTTGAAAACATGTCACTTTTGCATGTCAGCTACAATTCCGAAAATGCATTTTTGGATTTGTCAAACGTGATTTTCAATAAAACATAATCTTTCATGCTTTTCTTCTTCGTGATCAAATAATCATTTTCTCTCAAAATCCTTAGAAAAATCCTTTCATTCTTAATTAATTTTTGCACTCCAAAACTTCATTCTTGTGTTTCATCACATCAAAATGAGCAAAAGAAACTAAAATTTAAGGTAAGGATCAAGTATTGCATTCCTTATTGCTCACATTAATATGATTTTTAAGTTGAAACAGTTATGTTGCGTCCAGAAATGCTTCTAGGTGAGTTAATACATAAGTGCATTTCCGAAATAATTCAGAGTTCATTCCAAGTAGTTTTTTGATTATTTTTTGTTATTGCTTGTCTTAGATATGGCGTACGCTGATGTTATTCCCAATACTATTCTGTTTATGGATGACAAACGTGTTGATGTTAAGGAGGTAAATGTTGGTAACAAATTTACAAATGGACAAGAGTTAGAGGTTTATGATCATATGCTTCAATGGATTCACACTAAGGCATCCAAATTTAGGTATGATGTTGTAATCAAAAGACCCTATAATGGTTCAAATAGGAGATTTGCATTTGTAGCACTGAGATGGGAAAGAAGTGGTAAGAATAAAACTCCTCTCTGAAAGTTAAAATGAGATGACACCTGTTTGAGAAAATTTGATTGTCACTTTAAGTTGCGTGTATATCTTTTGGCAAATAAAAAATGGGGATTTAATATGATTTTTTATTTACATAACCATGATATGTGTGACAAGTTAGCCGATCATCCCATTGCATGTTGCTTTATGCCTGAAGAGAAGGGAATCATTTTGGACATGAGATTGAATATGGTTCAACCCTAAAATATACTTGCAACTGTGAAACGTAAAAGACTCAGAAATATCTCAAATATCAAGCAAGTATACAACATTTTTGTCCTTGACAATAAGGCGTTAAGAGAATATAATACTGAAATGCAACAACTGTTAAAACTTTTGGACGATAACAATTATGTATCTAGATACCGAGCATGCGGGGATGGAGTTAACCGTTCGAGATATATTTTGGACTCAACTTGATTCCATAAAGTTTTTCAACACGTTTTCCATTGTACTCATCATTGAAACATCGTGTAAGACCAACAAGTACATGCTTCCACTACTGGAAGTTGATGGTGTTTCCTTTACCGTTAATACTTATTCGGTTGGGTTTGCATTTTAGGAGAGCGAAAAAGAGGAAAATGTTACTTGGACTTTAGATGTGTGTCGAACAATGTTGAAGGACAAAGAAAACACTATAAAGGTCATTTTTATTGATCATGGTACCACATTGATGAATTCAGTTGCAAAGTTTTTTCTTACTTCATACGCATTACTTTGTAGGTATTATATCACAAAAAATGTGAGAAGTCGAGTTAAACCAATGGTAGGGACCAGACAAATAAAAGGCAAAGACAAAAATTGGTCAAAGTTAACGTGATATTGGAAAGAATATTAGATGTATGAAATGTTATAATAAATTCTTCTAAGGAAGAATTATATGTCGATGATGTTATACTTTTAAGGAAGGTGTGTGAGAAATATCCAAATTTGTTGAAATATGTTAAAAGTGAAATTTTAGACCAGGTGAAGGAGAATATCGTTTGTATTTGAATCGATCAGGTTAGACACCTTAGAAATACAACAACTAACCTAGTTGAGTCTACCCATGCTACACTGAAGAATTAGTTGGGAAATGGAAAGGGTGATTTGTGTAGAGATTGGGACTCTGAATCAAATGATCCAAAATCAGCATAATAAGATACAAACATCATTTGGTCGCAGCATCACAGTGTTGGAACACAAATTCAAAGACAACAATCTCTATTCACAGTTGCTCGACAACATATCTCAAGTGGGATTAAATTTTATTTTTCACGAAGCCAAACAAGCTGAGAATATAGGTTCCGATAACTTAAAGTATGGTTACACACTTGGGAAAATGCATGGTCTCACATGTTCTCGTCTAATTTCAAATAAGGTGAAACACGATAGCCCAATACGAATGGATGAGGTTTGTACTCACTAGAAAAGGCTCGGGTTTGATGATGATGGTGTGATGAAGGACGGTAAATTGAATATTTCTATCTTGACCGAATGGGAAGTGATACAAGAGATATTTTTGAAAGCCGGTGACAAAATGGAGCTCAACATCAAAGAGAAAATGAGGAAGATTTCTTATCCAAAAACCACAAATTTGAATCATTGTCTCAACCTGAAAAACAAAGCGTACTCCTAAGAAGGTCAAACCAACACCGAGTGACAATTCAACACTGTAGTCTCATTCGTAATTTGGACACGTTGACAAAAAAATTGGATTCTCCAACTTCAAAATCTCAAAAAAGTGTTTTCAAAGGAGCTCGCATTGGCAAACCACCTTCTTCACCCCCCTTTACCGAAAATCCAATTCATCGATAAGGTTCTAGTTTTTATGCACAAATATATTGAACAGATCGTCAAAGTTAAGGGTAACGATAGTTGTGGTTTTTGAGCTATTTCTATTTTGCTCGATAAAGGAGAGGAGGATCATACATTTTTCCGCCAATAATTTATCAAATAATTGAAGGAGCATAAAGAATAGTACACACAACTATACTGGAAAAAAGAAAATTTTGACGCAATTCATGAATCTCTTATTCCTTACATTAGTGGACCCACACTGGAAGAAAAAAGGACGTGTTTCCCTGAAATTGGTCATCTTATAGCAAATGCATATAATAAGAGCTGACAAGATACATTTTCTCGAAAGGGTAAAAGCTAAAAAATCGGAGCTCTAATGCCAATTGAAGGTAGAGAAAAACACAAGAAAGTGAGATTTGAATTGGGTTTTCAAAAAACTTTTCTTCTTAGATAAACTATTAACAAAAGTTAATGAGATAGTTAAGAGGTTTAAGAAAAGGAACATGTTTGGTTATACAAGTTCACTTTAGAAAAGGCTAATCTTGTCCATCAGCCAAGGTGATTTCTCCTTAGAAAAGGACTTAACCCATTAATCTTGAAAGATTACAAACAACCTCTAATAGTCTAGAAAAACACCTTAGTCCTCTCAAGTATAAAGACTAACAACCTAGTCGCTTGAGGAATATAAATCTCAACAAATTCATAAATGGTAATATTTACAAGATATTGGTTCTTAATAAGAAATTTGAAACATAAAAAGTTTAGCACAACTGTTAACAAAATCTAATGAGAAACAACTCTTGTGTTCTAGAGATTCTTTGAAACTAGATTTCTCATAATGGATTGAAAAGGATAAGTTAAAACTTTCCTTGCAGCTTGATGTAATGGCTCCAAAAGGTCGTGGGGGACAAAGAGCACACCAAAGACGGAATCGTACAACCCTAAACCCTAACCCTAAACTCTAAACCCTAAAACTATATATATAGCCCCAAGAATATGACCGTTGAAAAGAATAAGTTAAAAATTTCCTTGCAGCTTGATGTAACAACTCCAAAAGGTCATGGGGGACAAAGAGCACACCAAAGACGGAATCGTACAATCCTAAACCCTAAACCCTAACCCTAAATCCTAGATCCTAAACCATAAACCTATATATATATAGCCCCAAGAATATGACCGTACGTTGAAAAGGATAAGTTAAAACTTTCCTTGCAGCTTGATGTAATAGCTCCAAAAGATCGTGGGGGACAAAGAGCATACCAAAGACGAAATCGTACAATATGTCCTGCAATAGTGGAAAAATGTGATGTACTGTTGTACCATATTGCTTCTATTGTAAGTTATCTCATTATTCTTCTTTTGAGATGTACTTCTTATATGAAGTAGAGAAAGCATGGAAGAGATCATGTAACGAGACGTTCCAAGAGAAAATATTCTTTAGAGCCAGAAAAAGGTCTTCAGAGTTGAAAGCAGCAGCTTATCTAAACAATTCATTCTTGTATTTCTGAGCTGGAAGCAAAATCGTATATGAGCTTGAAATCTTGAATTCTGATCTTGAAGAGCAGCTTAGCTTCAGAACGTTTGCAAATCTTTTTTCTGATGAGTCATTCAACATTTTTTAGAACTTCTGATGTCACTTCAGAATTGAGATGAATAGTTCTTCTAATGTGTGATGACGGTGATTCTGATGATTTTCTGGACAGCAATATTTAATCAACCAAAATAGTGAGTCTGCACACTTAAGAAACTATAAGAGTACGAAATTGTTACATAACAAACATTTGTGTTGTTATCATCAAAACTTAAAGATTGAATGCAGAACCAAATCTTATTCTAACAATTGAGACAATCTGAAATTGAGAAGAAAAACAATTATAGGTCGGCATCAGATACCCATAAAGTACACTATGTGGATCTTGATCCACGAGGTGATCCACCGAAAGACAGCCCGACGCCTCTTGAAGAGCTAAATGTCATTCAGATCGGACCTAATGACTATCTATATGGATATTGAACATCTGTTTGGAATTGGACAAGATGATTTTATGAGGGAAAAGAACTATTCTTTTTTACTTTTCCTATTTGTTCCAATTTTTAGATATTGGTACCAACAAATGGCTATAGAAAATAGATTAAACGTGTGTTTTCTTTGATAGAATATGTAAAAGTTTTTAAAATTAATTTAGAATAAGAAATTTCCACTCAAAGGATATTTATGTGATTGGCATCTTTCAGAGAGTTTTTTTTTAATATGCAAATCTATTAGATGGGAGCATAAGGGATACTCCACCCGAAATACAAGCGCAAGACCCATTTACTTCCCGAAACAAATAAGAGAAGAGTGTTCTAAAAATAAAAATTACAACCATCCGCTAGAATACAAAAAGAAGATAACCAAGACGACGATCTTATAACAATGATCGTCAAACAATCATCAAAATTGAACACCGCTCCTTTGAAGAAAATCTCATTGCGCGCGTCGACCATAAACTCCACATTGTTGCTAGCCAAATAACTGCTACAATTATTCTCGTCATCTTATTCTCCACTTTTCCCAAACAAAGAAAAATTTCTCAAATTTTGACAGAGATAAATTAAAATCACTCCCAATCCACGAGAAAACCTTCCTCCAAATACCTCCCGCTATCACGCAAAGACCACTAAGGTGGGATTGAGACTCCTCCTCAAGACCGCATAAAACATGATTCCTGTCCACATCAACTCCTCTCCTAATTAACTGATCTTTGGTTGGTATCCTATTAAGGATGCACCTCCAACCAAACATATAGATATTAGAGGGAACTTTAATCTCCCAAAGATGATTAATTGCTTCCACCATATTTCCATTCATATCTTCGACATTGATATTATCATTGAAAAGCTCATAACAAGATTTCACAGTAAACTTACCTTCCTTACCAATATCCATTCGAAACTGTCTTCAGCACCTTGATCCAAGGATGTCTCCCAAAACTGGCTTTTGAACTCATTCCAGATTCCCTACACGATAGCATCCTTATTTTCAATCAACCCATCGAGATTTCAGGATCAAGTGTCTTCAACCCAATCCCCTGCATTTGCTAAACTCATGTATGGATTTACAGCCTGCTGGCATATTTCTTGATAGGCCAGACGTAACGTTTGATTTCCTAACCAACCAAACTTCCACAACGCCAAAGAAACACCGTTTCTGACTTTGCATGACACAACTCGTTAAAATAGTTCTGATCAGCATCACCATTATTGCCGGAAAGAATTAGATCTCGCCACCATATAGAATCTTTACTCGATAGCACGCTAATCTCACCCATCTGCACTTTCACCTTAATATTGTCATATCTACTTCTAAGCAATTTAAGCCATAACGAATCGTTTTCATTCAAAATTCTTCATTTCCATTTATTCAATAATGCTAGATTCAACACACCAACATCTTTAACACCAAGCCCGCCATGATCACTAGGTTTGCAAACCTTGGCCCAACTCACCCAATGGATTGATCTTTTATCTTCCTTCCCTTGCCATAAGAAGTTACTTTGGATGCGGCGCAAGACCTTCAAAACTTTAATAGGCGCTTAATAAAAAGATAGAGTGTGAATAGGAATAGCGTTCGGTATTGTATTTATTATCACCACCCTTCCCGCAAAAGTGAGGTGCCTTCCCTTCCACTTAGCCAACCTACTTTTGACTTGTTGAATCAAATCTGTCCACATAGATAACTTCCTCGGGCTGTCCCCCACCATAACACTAAGGAATTTTTTAAAAGAAAAATCATCTCTATCACAAGATAAAAAAGTCTACCCCGCACTAACTCCATAAACTTTACTTTTATGGAAGCTAACTTACAGAGAGTAGATTATAGATGATTTAGCAAGGCATGTAATTTTGGTTAATCAATCTTAAATGTGCTTGAATGGAAGCAACAAAGGTGAAATATTTGCAACATTTATTTTTTTATTTTGTTATCTCTGGTAGAAGTGCTTCGAAAATTATTCTTTTTAGATTAGGAATTTTAATCTCAAATTGATGACAAGGTGAAAATCCACTCTTGGTGGTGGTTCAAAGCAAAATATTCATAGTTAACTACATTCTCTATTAACGATGATCTAGTTTGTTTGATTTTGATCTTGGTGGACAGAATTATTATTTTTCTCTTCTTTCTTTCATTTTTGCGTTCCCTATTTTTTTCAGGTGTAATAAATATGATAAATTCAATTACGAGCAACTACCATAAAACAATTTGAACTAAATTATTTTCATGATTATTAAAATTTTATCAAATCAAATTTATTTTATAAATTTCATGCAATTTAATAAATCAAATTTATTTAATTATCTTCTTTTTCTACATCTATTGGAAAAGTCAATGATTTATTCATATTAAATATTCTTTTAATAAAATAAAAATATATTAAAAATAGTATTGTTAGATAGTTTTTTTTTTTGTTACAGTGTTGTTAGATAGTTTAAAATTAATTAATAAATAAACAACTATTTAATTATTACATTTAAATGCAAGTAGAAACATTAAAATACCATTCTAAAAACTAATATCTCCAAACTTGTTATTTCATAGACTCTTTAACCAAAAATAAAATAAAATAAATTACGTAACTGTTAAAGAAGAATATGAAAGAAAAAAAAAAAAGACTATTAGAAGCATTTACAAGCGCAATACAAAATTACTTAATTTGCAAAGTATCGAATAAGCATCAATATTGCTCAAACAAAAAGCATCATTACAAAACTAACAAAAAACAGTATTATTTTGAAAGAGTACTTTCTATTTAGTTAGTTGTGTTGGGAGTAAAAAAAGAAGGTGAATTCTTATCTACCCAACTCAAAAAGTTGGGTAGAGTTACCTTCAATGTAAAATGTCTTGGAAACAACAATTAATGATACTATTTTATAATTAATTAAATATGTTGAAATTAAATGGAATGTTGTGATTGGTTGAATGTATGTTACCCAACTTTTTGTGATGGGTAATGAAGTTGTCCCCAAAAAAGAAAAAGAAAGAAACGATTACCAACCACATCCTCCACAGGAATCCTACTCTATATCTCAATTTGCTGGAAGCGCCACAACTCCATCAAACTATTTATCTTTCCAACTTGATTGATGATATAGGCCTAGCTTTTTCCTCTTCAGTAAGCTCATGACGAAAATGGCATCTATCACCAAACGAACAGACAATTCCAGCAAGGACCATCCTGCATGGCTGGCGGATCACTGGACGAAGCTCCCCAATGCCGTGAGCGTATTGGCAGTTGTTTCCGTAATGGCATGTTCCAGTTTTCTGCCATTTATTGCACAGCTCCGTCTTATTGTTATTCCAATCAGCACAGTTTTCTTTTCCATCGCCAACATTCAAGCGATTGAAAATGTTCAACAGTGTCTGGAAGGAGGAACCACAACCGCCAAATCGGTTCTCCAGTGAAGCCCGAAGTAGGACGTTCAGATTCTTCTGCATCTCTTTCACCACGCCACGGAGCTCTCCGATCTTTTCCTTCATAGTTTCAACCTCATTGGAAGTCTCCACGAGGCTACTGAGACACATACTCAAACAATTCACTAAATCTTGACGCTCCTGTATCACGCAAGAGTCGGACTCTGTTCCAGACGAAGCAAATGCGTCGGCGTTGGCGAGCATGTTGCCGGCAGGCTCAAGGCCGTCGCCGAATCCGGTTTGGGAGGAGGAAGAACAAACGTCCTTGGTATGCATTTTGAGCGGTGAAATAATGCTGTAAAACCAGAAAAGAATTCAGAAACACGACGATCGGTTATCAGAAATTGAGTTGAGAATCATTCACGCATTAATTGATGTGTTCATTTTCAGATCAATAAATTGATAATTGAAGAAACTGTTTCGCGATAGAAGAAATAACAATAAACTTAATCGATTCAAGAAAGTGTACAATTGAAAATGATAACGCTAACAAATACGATTGAGAGTATTGGAAGATAAAATAGGAGAAAGCATTCACCGATGAAGATTCTGGATCGTAACAGAAAGGATGAGAAACGAAGAGAAGCTCCAACTTCCAACTTCACAAGCTGAGTTTCTCAATAGAGAGAGAAAGGAAGAGAGAGGTGATAGAAGCAGTTTATATAGCGGTACTAGCAATGCAGAGTGTGTGTTTGGTGCGTGGGAAAATCGTCTTCAACGATTTTTTCTAACAGAATTTTCTTTGGACGTTGTGCGACTTTCGAGGCACTAGAGTTAATTTCCATAACTACCCCCTGATAATTTTAAACAACGTTACCGTACACATTAGGGTAGGTTATGAAAAGGAAAAGGAAAAGAAATGAGAGTTAATTTTCATAACTACCCTGATATTTTCACCGTTGGATTAGGGTATGTTATGAAAAGGAAAAGAAACGAGAAATAGTGAAAGAAGACAGAAAAAAATAAGTGTTAATTATTCTTTCAAGTACAAAAATATCCTTAAGTTAAAAGCATGTTGAACAAAATTAATTTGATTTTTACTTTAATTAAATTTAATGTAATAATTTTGATATGTAATAATTTTGATTTTATTATTTTTATGAGAAAATGAGTGATGCACTGTCAACCAATCACCACACATGTATCTAATTAAACTATTTTTTATTTAAAAAAAACTTAATGACATGGCACATTTATGATTTTTTATTGGATGACAGTGCACAACCTTTTAATTTTATTTTTATTATAAATTAGACCAACTTATTTAATGATTACTAACTTATTTAATGATTACTTAGTAGTACTAATATAACATAAAATAAGATGATTAATTTAATTGCAACCTAGTTTTTTTACATAATTAATTTATTATTTTAATAGTTTTTCAAATTAGGTTTTAGGGAATAAAGTATATAATATTACTCCCTTCGTCCCAAATTAAGTGTTGCATCAAATTATTTGTCCTAAAATAAATATCGTTTGTTTATCACCATCAGTTTAGTCTGATTTGAGAGTCAATTGTAACATCAAGTGGTTCCAGCCCTCTCCCAAAATAAGTGTCGCTTTTATTTTATAATACAATTTTAATTTTTATCTTCTAATTATATTTCTAATTAATACTTTTAATTTATTATTCTCTCACTTTAGATTTATGATCATTCAAATACACTAATAATAAACCATAATAATTTTGTATAAATATTATTCTCTCTTTTATCACATATTTTTAAAACGGGTTATTACACAAATTTTAGTTTACTATTATTTGATTTTTTTTATGAAACCGTTATTTAATATTCATATGGACTACAAATAAATTGGACATTGTTAATAAGAGAGAGGGCCAACAATGACACGTGATATTTACACCATATCTATTAAAGTGAGCGAGACACAAATCTCAAGCCATACGGGACAACTTTTCTACCCATCACAAAAAGATGGGCAGTGTACCTTCAGTCAATCACAGAATACCATTTAACTGTTATATATTTAATTATTTATTAAATAGTACATTTGTTTGTTATTTTCAAGAAATTTTACACTAAAGATAATCTTACCCAACTTTTTGATTTGGGTAAATAAGAATTCACTCAAAATTAAAAAATAATAGACAGTATAAGGTGTATATATCATATTGTAAATATATCATTTATCTTATTTTTTAAACTCTCTTCTCCTCCAAACAAAAGAAGTGTCTTCTCTTCTAAAACAAACAAACTCTTAAATGTTGTTTTTCTAATTATTTGATTCCGATGAGTTTAATAAGTTGTGTGTTGATATTTGCAGTGTAAATTATTTTATGGTTTAATTTAAGGGTATCTAAGTTTCATTTTTTAAAGGGTTACAAATTTTTTGTTTAAAAGATAATTAAATAAAAAATTAATTTAAATATTTTTTATAAAATATTATTTAAGGTATTTTATATTTTTATCATAACTTATTTTAGATATTAAAAATTTTAAAAATCATGTAATATTTAAACTTATTTTAAATAATTTTTTATAAAAAATTATTATTAAAATTCAATTTTTTTTTCTATTTTGAAAAAATTTAAAAAGATATTTTTGAAAACAATTTTTTTTAAGAGTATAACAAACTGGGCCTAAATACTAAATAGTGCCTATGGTTTTATTGTAATTCCGCTATATTAAATCTTTTTTTCGCCAACTTCAACTTTGCAACTTAAAAATTCTCATACATAATTATCAACCGCTTTAAAAAAACTTCACAAAACAAAACCCGTACTTACTAAAACGTCGTCTATGGAAGAATTTCGAAGATTTTTTTTAAAAAAAATAGGTATAATTTATCCTATAATATCACCTTCTTAGCATCATTCTACCATAAATATTTTTACTTTTTGCTATCCATGACTGTATAGGCTCATTCACGTTGAGCGAAGTTTGGATCCGAGACCAGGTAAGGACAGTTTCCCCAAGCCTACTCCAAACTAGCCTGTGATTTTGTAATGTTCTTGTTTACCTTTTTCTTTTAGAATTTAGGGTTTTCTTTTATCTACCGGATCCTTGACTGCCATTTTTTGTCGTAAATATGATGTGAATCAAGTTTATTTTTCATGAGTTGCATTCCAAATTTGAGTATCAATTTTGATTTTTGAATTATTGCCTAGATATTTGAGTATTAGTATCTTTTTTTCATTTACTATGATGTATTTCAATCATTTCCCTAGCGCCTAGAGGTAGGAGTAGGAATAGACGGGACCGAGTTAATCTTTGTCAAGTCTGAGTCTGACCTGTTAAAATTTTGAAGCCTAAGCTTATATGCTTACTTTTAGGCTTGAGTCTCGCTTTTCGAAGGTTTGATTGGCCTATTAACCTACTAAAAAGCCTATTTCATTTGAACATTAATAAATAAGCAATTCAACTAATGTTTCAATAGGCTAACAATTTAAAAGATGAATAACGCAAAGTGTTTATTTGCATTAACTTATTCGGATTTGTCTAGTAGCATAAATAATGTCCATTACCTCATTTGAATGTCAATTGCTATCGAGTCTGATGCTAGTTCTTTTTATGATTTTTCCTCTTTCTTGGAGTTTCATTTGATCTTTTCAACATTTGTGTGCTCACCTTTAGATATGCCCCCGACCACGGTATTTTGTGTCATTTCTCAAATCACGTGGGAACTCTTTGGTAATAAATATCTTTGGTTAATTTTACGTCATTTTCCCTCTTTTTAAGCCTATTCCTTCACTTTTGAGGTCTTGTACCGTCGTTTCATAGTTCTTTACTCGTCGTCTCAAATTGCTCACGAGTCTATATGTGATGTTGGTAACTCTTGTCGGTCATATTTTCTTCATTGTTGAGCGAATGATCATTTCATAGTGTTTTTAGAGAAGTTCCATTTCGATCTTGAGAAATTGTAGGATAAGCATTTAATTTTCTACCAAATGATTTAAAGTTGTTCTGATTATTTGTTTGGGCATGTTCTATTTACAACTTATCAATTCTTTGTTGCATCTTTCCATAATGATGAATAAGATTCCAACTAACTCTAACTCTAGAGTGTTTCTACTAATGTGATTTATGGTGTCCCTTATTCTTTTTTTTACTTACTTTTTTTCTTTCTTGAATCAAGGATGAATGACAAGTTAATTATTCAAGGGCAAATGGGATACATAGGTGATCTTCCAAGTTTTGGTTCTAATATACTAGAGCATGTTCAGCCTTTTGTTTCATGGAAGAGGGGGAAAACACCAAATAAAGCCATGGGGGAAGGGACGCTACCTCCTACCAAGCAAACCATGAGTAATTTTTTTATGGCTTCCTAAGAGACTATTGGTTTTGTTTCTTCTTAAGATTAGGTGGTTCGCCGATTTTCTACTTCGTTTAAACAAGAACTTCCTTAGAATTTGTTTCCAATACGAGTTATAGTCACTGAAGTAGATTTCTTTTGGAGTTTCATATTTAAGGCCTCTCGATTGTCAATCTACACTAGCATAATGTATTCCATATATGTTCAAATTTATGACCTTAATATGTCATTAACTTGCTTATGATGGCACTAAAACATTGAAAAAGGTGCAATTTATTGTCAAATTGGAGTGAATTAGGTCTAAAGCCCAAATAAAAAGTGACATACTCCTCTGTGTTCGAGCTGGACTTGATGAAAAAAAAAGGAAACACAAGGATGATCTCCTCGATTTTTGCGATGATATGAAGATGGTTGTTGAATATCACTAGTCAACCGAGAGTTAGCTCCGAGAGAACATCCAATTTCTAAATGAAGAGATGAATCAATTTTATCTCTTATTGGCTATGTATGCTCAAGAGAATAATATAATTGATGCACAATTTTTAGACTTGTGGATGAGGGTCTTATCCCTTCATCAGAGAAGTAGTTTCTAAAGAGACATTTTGGTCAACATAGATTTTAGGAACCGAACAAGCAAGTTGCTTTGTTGGTCTTGGATAACATGGAGTTAGGTTCATGAGTTCTTCACACATAAGTATGGTGTCTTTAAACTTGAAGTGACAGCTGCTAGTGCGAATATATGAGGTTTTGAAAAGTGACTTCGTTCACAATATGAGGTGAATTATGGTATTTAAAATTTGTGATTAATTTTTAAAAGTTTTCTTATTTAATTTTTGTATGTGTTAGTAAAGGAAAAATTAGAGAGAAATGCAGCGGAATAAAATAAAGCAATGAAGACAAAATTTAAAGAGATAGAGTTAGAGAGATGAACATAAGATTTATACAGGTTCGACAAAATGTTGGCCTAGTCTTGTTCTCAGGAGATCTTTTTTAGAGTTCACTAAACTACTTAAGCTTCTATAGATTATGCCCACAAACCTTTGATATAAGCGAATCGTGAGATTTTACACTGATTTATCCCCATAACCAACAGAGAGTTTTTATCACTAGATGAACTGATGAACCAAGTAGAGATTTTACCAGGTAATCTCAATACATAAATTTTACCAGGTTGAATTCTTTAACCAAACAAAGATTTTCAATGGTTGATTTCAATAACCAAACTCGAACCTTCAATAGTATCACAATCTTGAAACAAAACAATGGTATGACAGTAATACAACACTTTTCTCCAAACAATTTTTACTCACAAGGCATTAGAACAACTTTTGTGAAGAAAATGTTTAAAGAGAGAAAAAGAGAATGATAAGATATTAAGAAAAAGGAAAATTCTGAATTTTGGTGTGATTTCGAATGAGGAGATGCCTCCTTTATATATAAAAAAAAAAATAGGCTAAAAAAGAAAACAATCCATGAGCCGAATTAGTGAGATAATCAATTAGCCTAATCGATTACTCAAGCAAAAAATGGAAGATTTTTATTTCTAGTCATTGTCAATCATTAAGAGAATGTCTCATGTGATTATAGACTCAACCAAGAAAAATAATCAATTAAGTATCTAGGTCTAATATATTATTTAGTGGAAAAAGTCTTCAAATCAATTCACACACTCTCCTAATCCTTAATATATTAAAATAAAATACAAGTTTTCCTCCTAATCCTTAATAAGTTTCCCTCCTAACTTATTAAATCTATAGTTGCATTTAATTATTCAAATCTTTTTATTTTTTTATACAACTTTTTTCAAATTACCAATTCCAAGTATTCCAATTTCACTAATTAATTGTAATTTTTATATTCATAACATATGAAATATAATTTATTTTTTGACATTTATAAACATATAATATATCTTCCTAATCAGTCATGTGCATCGCACAGGTAAAAGTACTAGTTAATTGGCTAGACTTCAAAAAACATTTTAAATCATTTTATAAAATAGAGACCTTAAAGATATTTTAGATGTGTGTTATTAATTGGCTAGACTTCAAAAAACATTTTAAATAATTTTATTAAATAGAGACCTTAAAGATATTTTAGATGTGTGTTTGAGTTTCTTTAGTATCTTAGGTGTTATTCTCCCTCTTTCACAAGACTCTTATAATTCAGACAGTCAATTTTATAGATTATAAAACAGAATTCAATTCTAAAATAAAATTAAAAATTAAAATCCCTTTGATTATCTTCACAAAAACTCTTCAATTTTCATAATTTTAAACCTAAAAAATTCATTTGGTAATTCAATTTTATAAAATTGTTTTTTTGTAATTATTTAGACGCTTCTATGTACATGAACTTTTGTGAATCAAGATCACCAATCATATTTAGATTTATGTAGAGAAGCATAAATATATTTTAAAAGTACCTGTAATTTATCTTTGACAGAGAACTTGAGTAACTATATGAATAATATTAGCTCATGGACATACCATAAAATATATCTAACTGATAACTGCATATGCATAATGAACCTTGTTCATATCATCTCCATCTTCTTCTCAATGTAATAATTTTTTAAGGATTCTCTTGCTCACTAGGGATCTCCAAAACACATTAATGAACTTGGATAGTTGAAATGTTACTTGTCTTTGCATCTTCGATCAAATCTAATTGCATTAAATATATAGAAAAAAATCAAATCTTTTGTTTTATTAATCTCTCTCCAACCTTGCTAGACAGGGAGAAGTTTTGTGCCATTTAATGGCCACCTTCATTCATGCCTCCATCACAACAATCATCATACTACTTTCAACCAAACCAGCCATTTCCACGCCAGTATTTAACAGAGCATACAAGAAGTCCAATATAAAGGACCACAAACATAATATAGCCTATTTTTAAGAGGCTATATCAGATAGAGACTTGGTGGTAAAAACGGTGAACTTGAGTCTCAAAAGATAATCCATTGCAACTAAAATAAACAAATTCAGGCAGTTTTTGTAGGAATTAGTTCCTACATAGTATTTAAAAACTATTGCCATGGCCCATAGGCAATTTATTCAACCCTTGTCTGTAATCACTATAAATCTTTCATTTTAGAATGCAATTTACAAGCCAAAATGCTTTTCTAAAATTTCTTTGGATGTGCTGCCAAAACCATTAGCTACCTTCTTCATTTCATCAAATTTCTTCAGTTCCTGCCTTAATTGTTCATTTCTTTCCTCAACAATTTGAAGCAAGGCACTTGAATGAGATGGACCAGCTGCTAACTCAGACTTCTGTTCATCGAGTTTTTGAGTAATATTTAGTAAATAATCCTTTTGTGTATGAAGGCTTTCCTCTGCCAGCTTATATTCATACTTTTGAGATTTTTCCAGATCCTCCATAGCCTTATCAAACTCAGCATCAAGTTTTAATAATTCAGATTGATAATTAAAAGATTTTGTTCCTTTTTGAACATTTAAATTCTTTAAAGGATCTTCGTCGTCTGAAGTATCCATCGCAGCATTGCCGTTACCGGAAGAACCTGTTGGTTACCAAAATGTTAAACACTTAGCTGAAGTATTAAGCTTAAGCATGCAATCAGTGCAAAAGTAATAAGTAATATTAATAGAACATTTACCTGAAGAATTAGCAGTAATTTTGACATCAACATTCAGGATATCTTCAGTATTGGTCCCATCATGTTTAAGCTGAAGTAAAAGACCGAATTTTGTCACGATGTTGTCCTGTAATATTTAATAAAGGAAACGAAAGAAAGAAATTTTTTCTATCACTTGAAATTAATTAAACAATACCTTTGACATGGCCAGTGTAATAAGGCTCATAAGCTCCTTTGCAGCGGGTTTCTCTGAACCGCGCAAGAGACAAATGCCAAGCCCTAGAATCTTTTCTTTCATAGCATCACCATCAGCATCAATAGCTTCACAAGTTTGTAGAAGCTTATTTGCATGAGCAATCAGTTCAGTCCTCCCATCACAGCGCCAACAGAAATACTCAGCGTCCAATCCAATCGTTCCTCCAACAGTACCAGCCGAATAAGATCGAAGAGCGCATTCTAGATGACAAACATGGCCGCAAATATTATCGCCTAGTTCTTTTTTGCACATGATATAGCTATAGCCGCCATAAGCTGAATCAACTGATTTGTAACAGAGAATGCAGCAACATTCACGGCAAAATTTCGATTCAACGCAGCAGATATCACACGGAGCAAATGGTGAGTTTTCTTTTTCTTTTTCCAAAATCAAACTGCTGCAGGTCTTATTCCCAGCTTTGCATCCACCAACGTCGGAATCAGATTCAGGCTGCTGTTTTAATTCTAACTGACGAAGAAGTCCATCAGCTGCAGCAACAGGATTCATATTGCCTACAATGCAGAACAACCTTATACGTTACTGAACAAGTTTTACAACAAGTAAGAAGAAAATTCACATTCAAAAGCCCCTTCAATTTCAGAATCACAACATAAAATTAACAGTATCGTGAAAAAGGCCTTTATTTTCCGAACCACATGATGAAATTAATTAACAGTATGATTAAAAACAAAATGAGAAGAGAGCAAAGAGAGTACCAGGAAGACCAGAGGGAATGCTCCAGCTGAAAGAAGCAAAGAAATCAACAAGACTAGCGTCAGGGAAGAATTCTTTGACGTAGCGTTCAACCGCAAGCTTGCTTTTGAATCCACCGCGGTGAGAGGCAGCAATACGCCGAGGAAGATACAGATACCGGTCCCTAAAGTTACCGTTGGACGAAATCCTCAGGCCAGCTTTCCACCGCCAAATGTCGCCGGGATTCGGAAAATTTTCTGGTGCATAAGGTAAACCGTCGCCGGATTCTTCGGGTGCCACCGGTGGAAGATCAGAAGCCTCGTCGTTACCAAACTCCATGTCTGTTAGGGTTTATAGGAGCAGAGAGATTAGATTTGGATAAATCGATATGTGAATTTTGTTTTTGTGAAAATGATGACAATGGAGAGTGTGGAGAAAAGGGTAAAGTTGAAAATGAGAATGAAGCGCCAAGTGAGGACTTGTAAGCTTAACAGGTTCAGACAAAAGTCATAGAGTTGCTCAAACTCCGCTCTTCATGTTTTTCAACATCAGCACATCGGACGGTCTTGGTTTACTTGTGATATTTTTTAAATTATAAAAATCTGATTTTTTTCTCATCATCATACTAGATTGATGGTGCAAATGGCTCATGATTGATCTAAGATTGATCTAGGTGTGTTTGGATTGTGAGAGACAGAATTGAATCTAACATGAATGATTGAGGGCCCGTTTGTTCTGGTTTTTTTTAAAAATGATTTTTATAGTGTTACTAAATTTTGTGAAAAAAATTTTTACAAAGAAACTTTTTATAAAAGCTTCAAATGAAAAATTTGTTTGAATAGTTATTCTTAAAACGTGATTTTAAGTATTTCATCTATTTATGAGGAAAAAATTTGGATATCAAAATTTCAAAAAATCACTTAATTTTGAAGCTATTTCAAATAGATTTTCATAAAAATCATTTTTGAAATACAAATTTTTGAAAAAATTATGATTTTGACTAAGTTTTGGTCTTCAATTATGTATGTTTATGTTATAGGATGTTAAATTAAGTGTTTCATTTTAGAAAAAACGAATATAAAAAAACTTGTAATATTTTGAAAAACGGTTTTAGAAAATCTATTTTCAAAAATACAAAGAAAAAATCCATTTTTTTAAAGCTGAAACAAACAGGCCCTGAGTTTGGTAAAATTGATTTTATCATAATTGAATTTAGCAGAATTGATTTATGTTTGGCTACATTTACGTAAAAGTGAGTTGAATAATAAATTATAATGTAAAAATTATCCAGAATCAATTTTAGAGGCAGAAGCTACAAATTATAGCTTCAACTAGAATCAATTCTAAAGACAGAATCAATTCTACTTTTGACTAATCAAATGCTCCCTTCCGTCTGAATTATAAGCAAATATTCATTGAGTAATGAATGTATCTGGTCTACAAAACCAAATACATTCATTATTCAATGAATTTAAAAAGAGAATATTTGCTTATAATAAGGGTCAGGGGAAATATCTTAAAATCATTCAAAATCAATTATACATCTTTAGAATTGTTTTTGACCTTTCTAAAAGCCAAACCAAACATGCCCTTAGAGATTTCGTCAAATTCTCACACAAATTATCTAACTTATAAACGTATATACAATTTTATCAAATCTATGTTAAAAATTATGTATCATTCCTAAGAGATCTGAAATCCATTAAAATATTTATATCTTACTCTCTCAAAATAATGCATCATTTAAACTTACTCGAGTAAGACATAGCATTGGACCATAAATAAGCAAAATTTATCGATTTGTCATAACAAAGTCTTATCTAAAAAAGAAATTAAAAGCTTCACTAATTTTATTTTTTTCAAAATTTGTAAACAACCACATTGCTAAAAAAAATAGCACCATTTTAAATTGCCTACACTTTTTGAGTTTAAGAAACATACATTGCACCACAATCCAACATAATTAGGGCACAATAATTTCAACGAGTAATGGTAAAAGACACAAAGGGGCAAGGGCACAATCATTTCAATAATTTCAATGCGCATTCATATAATTTCAACCAAAATTCCCTACTTAATAGTAATATATATGCCACAAAGAAGAATGTTTGCAAAAAAAAAAATAGAAATAAAAGTTGTGTTACTAAGAAGAATTTATCTAAATTTTACATTATTCACTAATTCTTGTAAATATGTTATGAAACAGTAATTTATATAATTTAAATAAATAAAAAAGTTAATTGTGGAGAAGTAGGCAGGTGCGTACCTGGTGATCTTAGATTTGGTCTCCACCACATATATCGAGTTTGATAAAAACTGTTGGAAAGATTTAATCGAGGCATCAGATCCTTTGTTGTTCTTGTTATGACGGTAGTATGAGAGCTAAATCTTAACACCAGACTCGTAATAACTCGTCAAAGTGAATACTGAACACCTATCCAGTTGTGACTGCTAACACAAGCGACACCACTACTGATAATAATATTAATTAATAAAATTCATAAAAACAAATATTGAAATCGATATTTGATGCAACAACACTAAATCGCAAGCACAAGATGAGCGAAAAATTAAATTTATAGAATCTTCATATAGATCTATATCTAAAATTTTCTTCTAAGGAGGAAGCCAGATCTTGAAAATAATCTACAAAATCTTCATCGATTTTCGCATGAATGTATAGATATGATGAGAGTATGAATTTCAACTAGAGGCCGCTGAGCCGGAAGGTATGAGAAATGGGAAAATATGGAACTAGTTAACAAAACCTAATCTAAAATGGTATTCATTTTATGTTGGGCTTAGATTTGTCGGGTTCGATTTTTTATTCATAAAAATGGTATTCATTTTATGTTGGGCTTAGATTTGTCGGGTTCAATTTTTTATTCATAAAAATGGTATGGGTTTTTAAAAATGGATCAATTTGGTTCTTGGGTCAATTAAGGATACCCAATTTTTTATGAAGAAGTCCAAAGTTAACCTCAAACATTGAAACGTCTTATTGCTCATATATATATATATATATATATATATATATATATATATATATGAATTAACAAATTAAAGTTAGAATCTATTACAAAAGAAAATTATTTTGTTTAATTCGTTTATGCACTTTTCTGGATTGTTTCCCCCTGATATCACGCATTAACCCTTGCTATTTGATACAGATAAAGGTGATTTAGAATCCTAGGGTTTGAATGTTCTTGAGCTTCATACGTTTTCCATATTTTTTTGGATTTAAAATTGTGTGCACAGTTTGAGTTTGATTCGTTGTAGTGTTTTAGGTTGTGATTGATTTTTAAAATGTTAACATGATCATTGTTGTTTTGGGATGGAGGAGTTTCTGTGTGGTTCTTGTTGTGTTCTTGAGCGATGGAGAGTTGAGAGAGAAGAGAGAGGAAGAAGAAAAAAAAAGACACCCATCTCTTCTCTTAAACTCGAATTAGGGTTTTCCAACCCTGGGCCATTTGGGCCCATTCCTCTCAACACAATGTCTCCCTTTTACTTCTACACCCCTAATCCCATTTGATTGGCATACTGGGCCTTAGGCCCAATATATTTCTCCTCACCACCTTTTTCCATTCACGCACCCCTGCTGATGCTAAGTTAGTAGAGGTTTGGACCTGGTGCATGTCAGCGTGTGCACCACCTCTTTCTTTTTTTTGTAATTTTTTTCCTTAGGCCCAATTTATTTCTTTCTTACCAAAAAACCCATATTTCCATTTCTCACACCCGTTTTTGTTCTTTTATTTTCATTTTCTAATTGATTTATTAAAATAGATTAACTCAAAACATTATTAACATGAACATTAAATAATCAACGCCCCACTTTATTGTCAAATAAAATCATATTATCTTCACAACTTAACTAATTTATTTTTACAAATCAAATTGGATGAAAAAGGACTAGTTAGATGTATATCCCTCTTTTCCCCGAGTATTTGGATACATGTCGTATAGCTTGCCTTTTGAATATTTGTCATCCTCTCAAAACTTAATAACACAACTTAATTCAACTTGTTCCTTCACGAATGAAAAAGGATTAATCAGATGTAATATCCCCTTTTTCCCCGAGTATTTGGATACAAGTTGTATAGCCTGCCTTTCGAGTGCTTGGCATCTTAGAGGAATTTTGACTCGATTCATATTCGAACCTCTTTTTACAATAAAAAACCGGATGAAAAAGGATTAATTGGATGTATATCCCTTTCTTCCCTGAGTATTCAAATACAAGTCGTATAACTTGCCTCTCGAATGCTCATCTTCTGTTCAAAAATATAATAATTAACCGAATTTAGTTCATTCTTTAGTGGAAGAAAATAAACTAATTGAGTGTATATCCCTTTTCCCCGAGCATTCAGATACAAGTTGTTTAGTTGAGCTTTTGGATGCTTGTCTTCCGTTAAGGAATCGTAACTCAATTCGTCTCATATTTTTTAATTAAAATCGGATGAAAAAGGAATAATTGGACGTATATCCCTTTGTCTTGGTATTTGGATAAAAACCATATAGCTTGCCTTTTGAATACTCGTCATCCACCTAAAAACAACTTCAGCCAATCAAACCAACTTTTTCCGCCTCGGCGCAACCAAAAATTTTTTCATAAACGAACGGTGTTTTGTCCATTTCGAAGCGAAGCAAAAATAAAGTTTCATATCTCCCATTGTTTCATTTCTCCCGTGCGCGAGTACCAAACAAATTTTCCCACCTAAATGTGGTTAAAACACAATCTGATGGACTTTCAGATCAAGTTTTATCCATTCCGACGCAAAGCACAAACAACGTTCACTTCTCCCATATGCGAGTAGCAAGCAATGTTTTACCGCTCGAATGTGATATAAACATCTTTCTCTAAAATAAACCAACCAACAAACTTTTTCCACGCAGAACTACATAGCTTTGAGTTCCCCATCACACATGGAGACACGTAGGAGCGAGATTCAACTTCTCCGCAAACACCCTAATAAAAAACGTATTTGTGGGGTACTAATACCTGCCCCGCATGTAACTGACTCCCGAACCTGAATTTGGTTGTGATGACCATATTTTTGTTCTTTTAGGGTTTTATCGATGTATTCCCCTTTAAAAAAACTTTGACGCCGACTTCATTGAATTTATAGCGTTTATTGGCTTGAGTATTTTTCGCGCCGCGACAATAGGGAGATAAATATGACATTGTATCTAAAAGCAATAAGGTAACCCATATCAGGAATCATTATCCATTTATCCATATCTTGCACAACCATGGTAGCAACTCATAACATACTCCTAATTGTAGAGATCGTGTCATAAAAAAAATTTGGAATACAATTAAGGGTGTTGATGAACTTGAGTATCTAATTGCGTCCAAACCAAAGAACATGACTCTTTGCCTTATCCAAGTAGAACTGCAATAGCACAAAAACCACAATTCCCATTGTCAGTAACATCAACAATGTCATCAATGTATGCATGTAGGAAATCAGGAAACTGAGACAAGTAAATATCTCTTGAAGATTTGATGGATGCTTTTAGATGCTTACCAGATTTTTAAAAAATTTCGATAATTTTTTTGTTTTTTCAGAAAATTACCAGACTTTTCAAATTTTCAGGTATTCCTTCATCGGCAATTTCAAAAAATCTGGCTAAATTGCATGTTTTTTTTCTAGAATATACCAGATTTTTCGTATATTTTCAATATAAATGCAAAATTTTCACAAAATGCGAAAAATATCGTACCAAAAATTTTAAAAACAACTATTGAAAATTTGGAAATTATAACTTAAGAAAAGTGAAAATTATTGACCAATTATAATTTTTCGATGGTAAATAATACAAAGTGCATTTTTATTAGTATTCAAATATGTGGGGTGACAGATATAATTAGGGATGGCAAAATAATCCGTACTGGCGAATTAAATTCGTCATAGATACGAGTCAGATGGCTTAACAAATATCTACGGATAAAATAAATTGATATGTAAATACCCGTTATTTAATTAATACGGATACAAGTTTAATGATACTCGAGTCTGCGGATATTCGTATTCGTTAATAAATTTAAAAATTATATAAATATCATTAGTTTAAATTATTTTAAAAAATAAAATAAAATTGTGATGAACGAAATTAAGCTTTGGCAACTAAACTATAGGAGAAATAGTGTCACAATTTGTTGTATACAAAATGGTTTTAAACCCAAAATAGTTTCCTAGCATAATATTAATTGGTCCTAGTTCTTTTGCTTTCAATTTCTGTTTCATCCATTATGCATATAGACATATAAAAGTTATATTTTAAAAACTCCTCCAGTCACATAGTTTTTAAGAATCGAATTTGGTTATGAATTGTATAGATCCTATGGGATAATTATTTGTGTGTCTTTAAAAGAATTTGAACAATTTTTTTCAAAAAAAAAAAATTGGAAAAAAATGTTATCCATAAATAAATATATAAATCAGTGTTTCAAAAAAAAATTGGAAAAAAATTTTATCCAAAAAATTATAGATATCAAATCTAATTTATTAATATTTGAATTTGTATATGGTCTTAAGGTGAATTTTCATAAAAATTATCGGTCGGGGTAAAAGTAAAACCTTTGTGGTTAGAAGAGGTAGCATATGTATTAAATTTTAAATATTGTACTATCTCTTTCAAATATTTGGGCCTTTTGATTAGAGGTAACTTAAAATAATTTCCATTGGAATTTCACATGTTGATCAGATTCTTTGTAGACTATCGAGTTGGAGAAACCATAATTTGTGTAAGAATGGTTATCTTATACTCTTAACAAGTTCATGTATGCTTTGTCAATTTTGTTTCTTCAAGTGGCATGTCTAATTTTTCAAATCAAATAACTCTAAAAATCTTTTTATGGTGGAAATTGCGATGGTTCAGAGAATTCATTGGGTTAAGTGGGATAAGTTTTGTTTGGATAAAGAAAAATGTGCTTTAGGTGTTCATATAGTTTGAGAGTTTAATTATGTTTTGTTGGGAAAATGGTGTCGAAGAATGAGGATAGACATGGAGATTAGTGAATTAAGATTTTAAAGTCAAAAGAAGTGAGGCTATGGATGTTAGAAGAGGCAGAAGATATTTAGAGTGCTGGAAAGGTATTCAAGCCATTGAATCAAAAAAATGATTGAGGTGTGTATGGGAAGGGAAATAGTGAGCATAAAAATGATTGATCCCTGCCCCATGACATCCAAGAAAGGGCATCCCCGACAAAAAGAGCTTGTATCGTTCATAAGGAGCAAGAACAGAATGTTCCACACTACACCTTAAACATGATCGTTGGTGGTTTCGCGGGCGATGGAGCATCCAATTTGTCACGCAAAAGATATGATAGGCAAGTAATGGACGTGAAGAATTCCCCTTTTACTGAATCAAAATCTCTCAATTTGGAAATTAGTTTTTCTAGGAGAGATTCAGAAGACACAATCCCTCACGAAGACAATTCAATGATGATCAATCTCCATATCAAAAGTTAGAACGTCAAGAGGGAACTGGTTGATTTGGGAAACTAATAAGATATCCTATATTGGGATGCTTTTTAAGGCTTTAAGCTATATCAAAAGCTTTTGCAGCCTTTCAAAGGATCTCTAGTTGGTTTCTCAAAAGAGCAGGTATAGGTGTTAGGCTATGTCACCATAAGAACCACGTTCGGGAGAAGAGGAAACACTAAGACAGTCAAAGTCACATACATGGTAATCAACGCCCCTATCCTTATAACATAATTATCGGAAGACCAACTTTCAATGTGTTGGAGGTGGTTTTGTCAATACTATATACATAACAATGAAATACCCCTGAACAACAAACGAGTTGGAGTGGTGAAAGGAAACCAGGAATTGGCTAGGCAATGTTATTGAGACAATCTGAAACTGAGAAGAAAAAACGATTCTAGGTCGGCATCAGATACCCATAAAGTATACTATATGAATCTTGATCCACGAAGTAATCCACCAGAAGACAGCCTGACGCCCCTTGAAGAGCTAAAGATCATTCAGATCAGACCTAATGACTACTTATATGGATAGTGAACATCTGCTCGAAATTGAATAAGACGATTGTACAGGGAAAAATAACTCTTATTTTAGACTTTTTTCTATTTGTTCCAATTTTTAGATATTGGTACTAACAAATGGCTACATTTTTTGATAGAATATGTAAAAAAAAAATTAAATTAATTTGGAATAAGAAATTTCCACTCAAAGGATCTTTATGTGCTTGACATCTTTCAGAGAGTAGATTATAGATGAATTAGCAAGGAATGTAATTTTGGTTAATCAATCTTAGATGTGCTTGAATGGAAGCAACAAAGGTGAAATATTTGCAACATTTTTTTATTGTGTTATCTCTGGTAGAAGTGTTTCGAAAATTATTCTTTTTATATTAGGAATTTTTATCTCAAATTGAAGACAAGGTGAAAATCCACTCTTGGTGGTGGTTCAAAGCAAAATATTCATAGTTAACTACATTCTCTATTAACGATGATCTAATTCTTTTGATTTTGATATTGGTTGACAGAATTGTTATTTTTCTCTTATTTCCAGGTGTAATAAATATGATAAATTCAATTACGAGCAACTACCATAAAACAATTTGAATTAAATTATTTTCATGATAAGTCCTTTAATTTAATTTCAGTATTCATTTTAGTCCCTTATCTAATAAACGTTACATATTAGTCCCTTAAAAACAGTTCCGTCAGTTGAATTGGTCCTTGCCGTTAAATTTTTTGAAAAAACGTTAATTGTGCCTATGTGGCATGACAACAAGACATTTCTTATTACGCTGAGTCAGCATATGTATTAAAAATTGTAATATTTTATTCAAACTGTGGGGGTTTTGTTTCGGAGGTTAAAACCCCCCGCAAATTGTTACAAGTGTGTAAAAAAAATATAATTTTTCATATGTATAAACTTGATAGAATGTAACATCTTATTCACAAGAGCAATGTCCTGTTCTTTTTTTTCCTTGCATTTGCTGCAGAAAATTCAATAAATACATAGAAATCTTAAAATACATGATATCATACACATCAATTTAAATATCAGAGACTTTCAATATGCTCTCCCAAACATACTCTTTGCACGGTTGAAGTTGAAACTCCAGGTTAGGCAGCACGTTGAGCGGTTGAAGTAGAGCTAGTGCAAGTTGCACGATAATTACCTCCCAGCATTATATTAACAAGCATACAACACATACAAAACCAACACCTACCAACACCTCTAAAAGTATCATTTCTCTCCCTCTGTAACTACTATAACACTTTTTCAATAGCTATACTTTCCAATAACTATGAAACTTCACTTGAACTAAAAAAAACAAACACAGGCGAAGTAAAAGAAAATCATGGAAGAAGTTCAAATACCTATACTTTCTCAAATTCCACTGTCTCATTAGTGTTTTGTGTCTCCTCCTTCAAGGTCTTCAATGCTTCCATAACCTTATCCATGTTTAGAAGTTCAAAGAATTTCTGTTCCAATATCAAACATGATGCCGATCTGACAACGGTGTCATCTGTTAGACCAATTTTACGCATCAAAGTTCACAGATCCGATGACTTAAAAATCATCAAAGAAGATAAAGTGAAATGTATAACATTACCAACAAATGTTCTCCATGAATCTTTCTGTAAAACCCAAAAAAGAAAAAAGAAATCAAGAAAAAACATTGAAGCATTACCAAGAACATTAAAAAGATGTTTGAATCCAAAATAGAACACACCCATGAAATAAAAATTGAAACTTTAAAGGCTTTGAAGCTTACCTATTTTCTTACCTTTTGAAGAATGTTCTGTAGCTGGTTAGAACCAACATTGTCGCCACTAACATACACATCCTGAGCAATATCTAGACTCTTCTTCTCAATAGATCGCAAAGCTTGTGAGAGTGACCCTCGTTTACAAACTCAAAGGCGTATATGAAGGTCTTTGTTGCCATCTTCAGTAGCTGCAAAATCAAATTCAACCAAAAAAATTTCAGGCTGTAGCGAGAAGGAGAAGAGAGAAAGTCGTAGCGAGAAGGATAAGAGAAAAAGAAGGAGAAGAAAGAAAAAGGGGGAGGGAGATGAAATAGAACTGGTGGCTAGGGTTTCGTTTTAGTTTTTTTAATTTTAAATCAATTTGAAATATATAAAAATTCCATGTCATCTAATTTAGTACCAGTTGGACTGTCACACATACATAAGTTAAGAGAGTTTAACAAAATTTAACGGAAAGGACCAATGTAACTAACGGAAAGATATTTAAGAGACTTAAAACGAACGTTAATTAAAAAAGGGACTAAAGTGAAACTTGAAATTAAGTAAAGGGACCAAAGGATGTATTAAGCCTTCTTTTTATATTAGGAATTTTAATCTCAAATTGAAGACAAGGTGAAAATCCACTCTTGGTGGTGGTTCAAAGCAAAATAGTCATAGTTAACTACATTCTCTATTAACGATGATCTAATTCTTTTGATTTTGATATTGGTTGACAGAATTGTTATTTTTCTCTTATTTCCAGGTGTAATAAATATGATAAATTCAATTACGAGCAACTACCATAAAACAATTTGAATTAAATTATTTTCATGATAAGTCCTTTAATTTAATTTCAGTATTCATTTTAGTCCCTTATCTAATAAACGTTACATATTAGTCCCTTAAAAACAGTTCCGTCAGTTGAATTGGTCCTTGCCGTTAAATTTTTTGAAAAAACGTTAATTGTGCCTATGTGGCATGACAACAAGGCATTTCTTATTACGCTGAGTCAGCATATGTATTAAAAATTGTAATATTTTATTCATACTGTGGGGGTTTTGTTTCGGAGGTTAAAACCCCCCGCAAATTGTTACAAGTGTGTAAAAAAAATATAATTTTTCATATGTATAAACTTGATAGAATGTAACATCTTATTCACAAGAGCAATGTCCTGTTCTTTTTTTTCCTTACATTTGCTGCAGAAAATTCAATAAATACATAGAAATCTTAAAATACATGATATCATACACATCAATTTAAATATCAGAGACTTTCAATATGCTCTCCCAAACATACTCTTTGCACGGTTGAAGTTGAAACTCCAGGTTAGGCAGCACGTTGAGCGGTTGAAGTAGAGCTAGTGCAAGTTGCACGATAATTACCTCCCAGCATTATATTAACAAGCATACAACACATACAAAACCAACACCTACCAACACCTCTAAAAGTATCATTTCTCTCCCTCTGTAACTACTATAACACTTTTTCAATAGCTATACTTTCCAATAACTATGAAACTTCACTTGAACTAAAAAAAACAAACACAGGCGAAGTAAAAGAAAATCATGGAAGAAGTTCAAATACCTATACTTTCTCAAATTCCACTGTCTCATTAGTGTTTTGTGTCTCCTCCTTCAAGGTCTTCAATGCTTCCATAACCTTATCCATGTTTAGAAGTTCAAAGAATTTCTGTTCCAATATCAAACATGATGCCGATCTGACAACGGTGTCATCTGTTAGACCAATTTTACGCATCAAAGTTCACAGATCCGATGACTTAAAAATCATCAAAGAAGATAAAGTGAAATGTATAACATTACCAACAAATGTTCTCCATGAATCTTTCTGTAAAACCCAAAAAAGAAAAAAGAAATCAAGAAAAAACATTGAAGCATTACCAAGAACATTAAAAAGATGTTTGAATCCAAAATAGAACACACCCATGAAATAAAAATTGAAACTTTAAAGGCTTTGAAGCTTACCTATTTTCTTACCTTTTGAAGAATGCTCTGTAGCTGGTTAGAACCAACATTGTCGCCACTAACATACACATCCTGAGCAATATCAAGACTCTTCTTCTCAATAGATCGCAAAGCTTGTGAGAGTGACCCTCGTTTACAAACTCAAAGGTGTATATGAAGGTCTTTGTTGCCATCTTCAGTAGCTGCAAAATCAAATTCAACCAAAAAATTTTCAGGCTGTAGCGAGAAGGAGAAGAGAGAAAGTCGTAGCGAGAAGGATAAGAGAAAAAGAAGGAGAAGAAAGAAAAAGGGGGAGGGAGATGAAATAGAACTGGTGGCTAGGGTTTCGTTTTAGTTTTTTTAATTTTAAATCAATTTGAAATATATAAAAATTCCATGTCATCTAATTTAGTACCAGTTGGACTGCCACACATACATAAGTTAAGAGAGTTTAACAAAATTTAACGGAAAGGACCAATGTAACTAACGGAAAGATATTTAAGAGACTTAAAACGAACGTTAATTAAAAAAGGGACTAAAGTGAAACTTGAAATTAAGTAAAGGGACCAAAGGATGTATTAAGCCTTCTTTTTATATTAGGAATTTTAATCTCAAATTGAAGACAAGGTGAAAATCCACTCTTGGTGGTGGTTCAAAGCAAAATATTCATAGTTAACTACATTCTCTATTAACGATGATCTAATTCTTTTGATTTTGATATTGGTTGATAGAATTGTTATTTTTCTCTTATTTCCAGGTGTAATAAATATGATAAATTCAATTACGAGCAACTACCATAAAACAATTTGAATTAAATTATTTTCATGATTATTAAAATTTTATCAAATCTAATTAATTTTATAAATTTCATTCAATTTAATAAATCAAATTGACAAAAAGGAATATATACCAACAGTGTAAAATATTTTTACACTGTCAACTAATCACAACCATGTATCTAATTAAAACAAAATTTTAATTTAAAAAACTAATATGACATGACAAGTATAAGAATTTTGATTGGTTGTATGTGTAAAATTAGTTTCGAGTGCACTACCTTTAAACTCAATCAAATTTATCTAATTATCTTCTTTTTCAATATATATTGGAAAAGTCAATTATTTATTCATATTAAATATTCTTTTAATAAAATAGAAAATATATTAAAAATAATATTATTTTTTTTGGTTACAGTATTGTTAGATAGTTTAAAATTAATTAATTAATAAATAATTATTTAATTATTACATTTAAAATTTAAATGCAAGTAAAAACATTAAAATACCATTCTAAAAACTAATATCTTCAAACTTGTTATCTCATAGACTCTACCAAAAATAAAATAAAATTAGTTAGGTAATTGATAAAGGAGAATATGAAAGAAAAAAAAAAGACTATCAGAAGCATTTACAAGCGCAATACAAAATTACTTAATTTGCAAAGTATGAATAAGCATCAATATTGCTCAAACAAAAAGCATCGTTATAAAACTATTTAGTTCGTTGCCTTGGGAGTAAAAAAAGAAGAAAAAAAAAAAGAAAGAAATGATTACCAACCACATCCTCCCCAAGAATCCTACTCTATATCTCAATTTGCTGGAAGCGCCACAACTCCATCAAACTATTTATCTATCCAACTTGATTGATGATATAGACCTAGCTTTTTCCTCTTCAGTAAGTTCATGACGAAAATGGCATCAATGACCAAACGGACAGACAATTCCAGCAAGGACCATCATGGCTGGCGGATCACTGGGCGAAGCTCCCCATTGCCGTGAGCGTATTGGCAGTTGTTTCCGTAATGGCATGTTCCAGTTTTCTGCCATTTATTGCACAGTTCAGTCTTATTGTTATTCCAAACAGCACAGCTTTCTTTTCCATCGCCAACATTCAAGCGATTGAAATTGTTCAACAGTGTCTGGAAGGAGGAACCACAACCGCCAAATCGGTTCTCCAGTGAAGCCCGAAGTAGGACGTTCAGATTCTTCTGCATCTCTTTCACCACGCCACGGAGCTCTCCGATCTTTTCCTTCATAGTTTCAACCTCATTGGAAGTCTCCACGAGGCTACTGAGACACATACTCAAACAATTCACTAAATCTTGACGCTCCTGTATCACGCAAGAGTCGGACTCTGTTCCAGACGAAGCAAATGCGTCGGCATCGGTGTGCATGTTGCCGGCAGGCTCGAGGCCGTCGCCGAATCCGGTTTGGGAGGAGGAAGAACAAGCGCCCTTGGTATGCATTTTGACCGGTGAAATAATGCTGTAAAACCAGAAAAGTATTGAGAAACACGACGATTGATTATCAGAAATTGAGAATCATTCACGCATTAATTGATGTGTTTATTTTCAGATCAATAAATTGACAATTAAACAAATTGTTTCGCGATTGAAGAAATAACAATAAACATAATGGATTCAAGAAAGTGTACAGATGAAAATGGAAACGCTAACAAATACGATTGAGATTATTGGAAGATAAATTAGGAGAAAGCATTCACCGATGAAGATTCTGGATCGTAATAGAAAGGATGAGAAACGAAGAGAAGCTCCAACTTCCAACTTCACAAGCTGAGCTTCTTAATAGAGAGAGAAGGAAGAGAGAGGTGATAGAAGCAGTTTATATAGTGGTACTAGCAATGCAGAGTGTGCGTTAGGTGCGTGGGAAAATCGTCTTCAACGAATTTTTCTAACAGAATTTTCTTTGGACGTTGTGTGACTTTCGAGGCACGAGAGTTAATTTCCATAACTACCCCTGATAATTTTAAACAACGGTACCGTACACTCTTGCATTAGGGTAGGTTATGAAAAGGAAAAGAAATGAGAGTTAATTTCTATAACTACCCTAATATTTTCACCGTTGGATTAGGGTATGTTATGAAAAGGAAAAGAAATGAGAAATAGTAAAAAAGACAGAAAAAAATAAGTGTTAATTATTCTTTCAAGTACAAAAATATCCTTAAGTTAAAAGCATGTTGAACAAAATTAATTTAATTTTTACTTTAATTAAATTAATGTAATAATTTTGATATGCAGTAATTTTGATTTTATTAGTTTTATTATAAATTAGACCAACTTATTTAATGATTACTTAGTACTAATACAACATAAAATAAGATGATAAATTTAATTGCAACCTAGTTTTTTTACAGAATTAGTTTATTATTTTAATGGTTTTTCAAATTAGATTTTAGTGAATAAAGTATATAATATTACTACAAAAAATTTAGTCTACTGTTTTTTTTTTATGAAACCGTTATTTGATATTCATACGGACTACAAGTTAATAAATTGGACATTGTTAATAAGAGAGAGGGCCAGTATAGGAACAAAGCAAAATTTAAAGCTTTCTTTCTTATTTCTTCGCAAGTGTGTGAAGAGAAAGAAAAGCATAGCCCTCCATTAAATCAGTTTTGTTTTTTGAGCTGTGTTATATATATCCCAACAATGACACATGACGTTTACACCATATCTATTAAACTGAGTGGAGACACAAATCCCAAGGCATACATATATAATTAAAAAAAATCCAGTATATTATAAACGTAGGTGTATATATAGGGGTGGCAAAACGGGTCTGTTCCGTGGGGAAGTTTGTTTTGTCTGCATTTTTATATGGGGTGGGGCAAGGTTTTAGGTCCACTCTCTTTAATGTGTCTGCACGACACCGTTCCGCTTTTTTGCGGGCTTTTGTGGGTATTAGCTTTTTCATACAATTTATTAGGAAAATCCAAAAAAGTCTCACATTGGTTGAAGATAGAGCATTGAAAGAATTTAAATAGAGTGACACTCCTCACCTTACCAACCGGTTTTGTAAGGATGAGTTATGTCAAACTCTAATATGGTATCAGAGCCTATCGATCGGACCATGGGCCGTCCATCATTAATATTTACGCACCAAGCCACCATTAATATTCACTCACCAAGCCCAAAGAGAATGCTGGGCGTGAGGGGGTGTATTAGGAAAATCCTAAAAAGTTCCACATTGGTTGGTTGAAGATAGAGCATTGAAAGAGTTTAAATAGAGTGAAACTCCTCCGCCTCGCCCTCATTTTTTTTGCGGAGCCTGCAACGTTTTAGATCCACACAATCAAATATGTCAGTCCCATTCCGTCCCATTTTTTCGCAGACTTTTGCAGAGCGGTCCTAAACGGCCCATTTGATATATATATATATATATATATATATATATATATATATATATATATATATATATATATATATATATATATATATATATATATATATATATATATATATATATATATATATATATATATATATATATATATATATATATCATATTGTAAATATATTATTTATCTTGTTTTTTAAACTCTCTTCTCCTCCAAACAAAAGAAGTGTCTTCTCTTCTAAAACAAACAGCCCTTAAATGGTTTTTTGGGTACCGATAACTTTAAAAAGGTTTGTTGATATTTGTAGTTTAAATTATTTTAAATTTTAATTTAAGGGTATCGAAGTGTCATTTTTTAAAAGGTTACAAATTTTTTGTTTAAGAATTAATTAAAATATTTTCTTATAAAATATTATTTAAGGTATTTTATTTTTATCATAACTTATTTTAGATATTAAACTTTTTTTAAATCATGTAAATTTAAACTTAATTTAAATAATTTTTATAAAAAATCATTTTTGAGATACATATTTTTAAAAACTTATGTGATTTTTACTATGTTCTAGTCTTCAATGATATATATATTTAAATTATTAAATTCCAAAATAAAATCTTTTAATTATTAAAATTCTATTTTATTTTTTTTACTATAGTTATCAACCGCTTTAAAAAAAACTTCACAAAACAAAACTCGTACTTACTAAAACGTCATATAGGGAAGAATTTCAAATATTTTTTTAAAAATTTAGGTAAAATTTATCTTGTAATATCACCTTCTTAGCGTTATTCTACCTTAAATACAGAGTCGGTTCTGACTTTTTAGAGACCCAGGACAAATATAAAAATGGACCCCTAAAAAAAGATTGAGCAATTAACTTTAAATATTTTTTTTTAGTTTTATTTTTAATGATTAGAAAATGATTATATATAAATATAATAACGCATACGGGCAAAGAATTTGATTATTTTGGTTGGTCATGGTAGAACTTGCATTTTTCAATTGCATTGGTTGATTTCTATTTGACGTTATTTATAAAATCCTCCATCATTTCTTCTTTCAGATATTCTGACCAAAACGTCTTCATCATATTCATTCATTGTTCGAAACATATATTCTCTTGGATAAAGTTTTTTTTATTAGCCGACGATGATTCTTTAAAAGATCATTCATCTACTGGGGTTATTCTTTCAAATGAAACCGTGATTTAAGTTTCACTATTTCTTTAAAAAAAAATCTCTTTGATGAACTTGATGATGATTCTTTTAGATTTTTTAAAGTCATCCCTTAACCTTTCAATATTTGAATGCCTATTAAAAAAAATCAATATTTAATTTAAAATAAAATACACTTTGTTTATTATAGAATTGCAAATTTCTAAAAGATAATTTTAAGTAATTTATAAAAACCTCAAATTGTTATGTAGGTTAATTTTTTTATTTTAAAATGATATTAAGTTTGAAGTCTTTATAGAACCAACTTTTTTTTTTGAAATAAAACAATTAAATCATATGAAATATCTTTGAATAGTTAACGATTTTATGAGGACTTTTTAAAAAAAAATTGAAGTTATTTTCAATTATTATTTATAAATTTAAAGAATAATTATAACATCTAATTTTTTAAATATTTATTATTAAAAATTTAATATAATCAAAATCACATAATTTTTCTAAAATAATATATCTAAAATATAATCTTTTATAAAAAAAAATCATTTAAAATAACATTCAATTTAAGTGATGTTTTAAAATAAAAAATATATAACAAAATAATAAAAATAAACTACAATTTATATAAAAATCTAAAATGGCAAGCCTAAAAACTTTTATAAGATCAATTAAAACAATTGAATTTCCAAAATGATAATCATAGGGAATCGAACAAGAGCCCTTGAAGTCTAATGTAAAAACGGTTTCCCTACCACCAGGTCATTTGCTTGTTTTAAATGTTACCACAATACAAAATATTTAATATATTTCACCTTAATAATAAAAAGTCATAAACTCAAAATTGGAGGCCCCTTCTTTTTTTGAGGCCCTGTATAAATATTTTTACATTTTGCTACCCATGACTCTATAAGGCTCATTCACGTTGAGCCAAGTTTGGATCTGAGACCGAGTAGGAACAGTTTCCCTCAAGCCTACTCCAAACTAGCTTGCAATTTTGTACTGTTCTTGTTTACCTTTTTCTTTTTGAACTTAGGGTTTTCTTTTATTTATCGGTTCTGAACTGCCATTTCTTGTCCCTAAATCTAATGTGAAACAAGTTTATTTTTATGTGTTGCATTCCAAATTTGAGTATCAACTGTGATTTTTAAATTATTGCCTAGATTTTTTAGTAATAGTATTTGTTTGTCATTTACTATGATGTATTTCAATCATTTCCCTAATGCCTAGAGGTAGGAGTAGGAATAGACAGTGCCGAGTTAGTCTTTGTCAAGCCTAAGTCTGGCGTGTAGCTTATCATATGCTTACTTTTAGGCTTGAGTCTCACCTTTTCGAAGGTTTGATTGGCCTATTAACCTACAAAAAAGTCTATTTCATTTGAACATTAGTAAATAAGCAATTTAACTAATGTTTCAATAGGCTAACAATTTAAAAGATGAATAACACAAAGTGTTTATTTGCATTGACTTATTTGGATTTGCCTAGTAGCATAAATAATGTCCTTTACCTCATTTGAATGTTCATTTCTATCAAGTCAGGTGCTAGCTCTTTTTATGATTTTTCCTCTTTCTTGGAGTTATATTTGATCTTTTCAACATTTGTGTGCTCACCTTTAGATATGCCCCCGACCACAGTATTTTGTTCCATTTCTCAAATTACGTGGGAATTCCTTAGTAATAAATATGTCTGGTTAATTTTACGTCATTTTCCCACTCTTTAAGCCTTTTCCTTCACCTGTTGAGGTATTGTACCGTCGTTTCATAGTTCTTTACTCGTTGTCTCAAATTGCTCACGAGTCTATATGTGATGTAGGTAACCCTTGTCGGTCACATTTTCTTCATTGTTGAGCGAATTATCATTTTATAGTGTTTTTAGAGAAGTTCCATTTCGATCTCGAGAAATTATAGGATAAGTATTTAGTTTTCTACCAGATGATTTAAAGTTGTTATGATTATTTGTTTGGGCATGTTCTATTTATAACTTATCAATTCTTTGTTGCATCTTTCCATAATGATGAATAAGACTCAAACTAACTATAGAGTGTTTCTACTAATGTGATTTATGGTGCCCCTTATTCTTTTTTATTACTTACTTTCTTTCTTTCTGGAATCAAGGACGACTGACAAGTTAATTATTCAAGGTCAAATGGGATACATAGGTGATCTTCCAAGTTTTGGTTCTAATATACTAGAGCATATTCAGCCTTTTGTTTCATGGAAGAGGGGGAAAACACCAAATAAAGCCATGGGGGAGGGGACGCTACCGCCTACCAAGCGAACCATGAGTAATCTTTTTGTGGCTTCCTAGGAGACTATTGGTTTTGTTTCTTCTTAAGATTAGGTTGTTCGCCGATTTTCTACCTCGTTTAAACAAGAACTTCCTTAGGATTTGTTTCCAACACGAGCTATAGTCACTGAAGTGGATTTCTCGTGGAGTTTCATATTTAATGCCTCTCGATTGTCAATATACACTAGCATAATGTATTCCATATATGTTCAAATTTATGACCTTGATATGTCATTACCTTGCTTATAATGGCACTAAAACATTGAAAAAGGTGCAATTTGTTGCCAAATTGGAGCGGATTAGGTCTGAAGCCCAAATAAAAAGTGACATACTCCTCCGAGTTCGAGCTGGATTTGATGAAGAAAAAAGGAAACACGAGGATGATTTCCTCGATTTTTGCAATGATATGAAGAGAGGAATCAATTTGATGTCTTATTGGCTATGTATGCTCAAGAGAATAATATAATTGATGCACAATTTTTAGACTTCTGGATGAGGGTCTTATCCCTTCATCGGAGAAGGAGTTTCTAAGGAGACATTTTGGTCAACATAGATTTAGGAACCGAACAAGCAAGTTGCTTTGTTGGTCTTGTATAACATGAAGTTAGGTTCATAAGTTCTTCACACATGGGATTGTGTCTTTAAACTTGAAGTGGCAGATGCTAGTGCGAATATATGAGGTTTTGAAAAGTGACTTCATTCACAATATGAGGTGAATTATGGTATTTAAAATTTGTGATTAATTTTTAAAAGTTTTCTTACTTAATTTTTGTGTGTGTTAGTAAAGGAAAAATTAGAGAGAAATGCAACGGAATAAAATAAAGCAAGAAAATAAATGACAAAATTTAAATAGATAGAGTTAGAGAGATGAACATGAGATTTATACAGGTTCGACGAAATATTGACCTAGTGTTGTTTCCAATATATCTTTTTTAGAGTTCACTGTTAGGAGTGAATTAGTAGTGTTTTCATGTGTCAAATTAACTATCTTTTGAGCTAAAGTTGAGTATATCTTAGGAGTTTTGAGGATTTTTACGGTTAGAATTGAACTCTAGAGGTTCGACACTAATTGTAGAATAACTTGCGTCACTTTGGGTGCTATTTGTGCAGATATTGAAGTTGAGAAGTAAAGACGAAGAAACACGCAGGCGTAGAGCTTCTGGAGAGGAGGAATCACAAAGAAGGAAGGTGAAACAAAGGCCGAGCCGCGCCAATAAGGGGCGAGACGCGCCTTAACCCTCTGACTTGGGTTCGCGCCGCGCCAATACGTGCCGAGGTGCGGTGGCTGCATTACAAGGATGAATTATTATAAATAGAAGCCCTAATTCCAATAAGAGGGAGATCCTTTGGTGAGCGAAATTCAGAGAGCAATCCTAATCCAAAACAGCAAACAACATCCGACGGAGAATTCAACATCAATTGAAGACATTCCCTTGATGAAGATGAATCCACCATGAAACTTTGTTTGTTCTTCATGTCTATGGAGAGCTAAACCCCATTAAGTTGAGTTTAAGGTAGTAGTTAACCTATGAAGATGCAATTACTTGATTAATTCCTGTGAACAATTGTTTAAGTTTTATTATCAATGAAAAACCTTGCTTTTATTTTATATCATTGTTGAACTATCAATCGAGAGACATGGTTTATACTTTCGCCCTAGGTTTTTACACTGACTTGTTGATTAATACTCAGAGATGAGATTTTGAAGAAGTTTTCATAAATCATCGCACTTAATTCCCTTTATCTTTATAGTTATTCTGAGAGATCGAATATCGTACCGGTAGAGGTGGTTCTAGATTGATTATTAGACATAATATCAGTTTTGAGGATGAATGAAGATAATAACTTAGATAATATTCACTTGTGGATTAATTGATTATTGCATATGAATAGGTTGATGAACCCTGAAACTCAACATATTCATTCGCCATTGTTATTCGTCTTTAAGCTTTTTATCATTCAATTATTATTCTGTTATTTGCAATTTGAGATCAAACAATCAAAACCAATACTTTTCACTAACTCATTATAATTCGACTATAGAACGGCAACAATATTAACTCAGTCTCTGTGGATACGATATTGGAAAATATTTACCCAAAATACTTTCAACAAATCGGCGCCGTTGCCGGGGACTGTGTCAATATTGCACGCATTGCAATAGTATTTATTTTGAGTTTACTTTCATTAATCTTGTTGTTTCACGTGTTTGTTAGTTTTTGCAGATTTAGTGTATGCGCAGCAAAGTTTCCAGCGATCAACTTCTTTTTGATCCCAAGATCGAAAGGACCGCTAGGAGATTGAACAACAAAACACGAAAAAGAGCAAGCATAGCAAAGGCAAGAGACAACGCAACTGCAACTTCGTCACAATCGTTAGAAACAATTGACGAGTCGTCTGACGGACTTTACTTTCACGAACTATTTGAAGAAGAGCAAGAAGCCATCATACAACACACTGTTGTGAACATGGCCGCCACAGCTCCTTGTGCAAATAGTCCTCGTCTCAATCCTCAATTCGCAAGGACTGCCGCAAACAAGCGGACATCTGAATTGAAGACCGGTATTCTACAGCTCATTTGTGCAAGTCCTTTCGCCGGATTGGACCATGAAGACCCATACACTCATTTGACTCGATTCTATGAGTTAGCAGGTACTACAGGTGTAGCCCAAGCGGAGGAAGAGACTTTATTCAAAAGGTTGTTCCCACATTCTTTGCTATCAAAGGCTAAAGATTGGTATCTAGATCAACCTGAAACAGTTATGACTCATTGGAATACTCTGGATGAAAAATTCTCAAAACCGATTCTTTGATGCTAAAACAGCAATTGCGGTATTCTCTCAAGGCAGTAATGAATCACCAAATGAAGCTTGGGAAAGATTCAAAGTTATGCTGAGAAAGTGTAAGGGACACGGATTTGCGGAAGTCGATCAAATTCACATGTTCCGCAACGGTCTTACACCTACAAATAAGACACTCTTGGACGCCACAGCTGGTGGCTCGCTAATGTCCAAAACAACTGTTGAAGCAATTCAGATAATTGAGAGAATGACTTTGAATGACCGACAAGGTAATCATGATTGAACTGTCAGAGACAAGAAACCGGGGTTGTTGGAGCTAACTAATAGTGATGCTCGACTTGCTTAGAACAAATTGCTAACTTCACAAGTGGAGCTTTTGACACAACAAATGTCCAAACTCCCACAACAAATCAAAGAGCTTAATGGAGTTTCAAATTCATACCAAGTTGCTAAGTGTGGGTTATGCAAGGGAGATCATCAAACCGGATTTTGCCCACCAGTCTTAGAAGAAGAGGAGAATTATATGAACAACAACCAAGGACAGAGGCAAAATTAGTACCCGAACCCTCCGCCGTATCAACAAAATTATCCTCCAAGACCTAACAATCAAGGGTATCAATAACAAACTTTTCAACCTTACACTCAGCCGCCGCTGCAACAACAAGGAGGACAATCTAAGTTGGAAGAGACTATGAATCAGTTCATGCAAATGTCAATGACAAACCAGAAAAGCCAGGAAGCCGCAATTAAAAATTTGGAAACTCAAGTGGGCCAACTGGCTAAACAAATTGCAGCTAATCAGTCAAATGCGACATTCTCCGCCAACACTCAAGAGAATCCAAAAGATCATTGCAAGGCAGTTGTAACTAGAATTGGTCAGAAAGGTGGTGAGGAGGAAGTTGAAATCAATGATACCGAGAAGGAGGGTAATAATCGTGCTGTGGAAGATGAGGAGAATGAAATCATAGTGAGTGGTATGAATAAAGATGCTGAAAAAAATAAGGGGTCGCGGCGCGCGAATACACAGTCGTGGCGTGCCATTGATAAAACAGCCAACAGCGCAATCCCTAGCCAACATCTCCCATATCCACATGCACCATCAAAGAAAGATCATGCTAGACAGTATGCAAGGTTTATGGAAATTTTCAAGCAATTACAAATTAACATTCCATTCTCCGAAGCTATTGCCCAAATGTCAAAGTATGCAAAATTCATGAAGGATATCTTGACAAAGAAGAAGAAACTAGAAGAGGAAGAAGTTGTTGTACTCGATGCCCAATGTAGCGCTATAGTATCCCGTCTCCCTCAAAAAGCAAGAGATCCGGGACGAGTCACTCTACCGATCACCATTGGAAATCAGCACATCGGGAACGGATTGATAGATCTAGGATCAAGCATCAATCTAATTCCTCTATCAATAGTGAAGCGATTGGGAAACATTGAGATGAAGTCAACTAGAATGACCTTACAACTAGCAGATAAGCCCACCACTCTTCCCTACAGTGTTGCACAAGATATGTTAGTAAAGGTAGACAAATTCTTGTTTCCGGTAGACTTTGTTGTGATTGATATGGAAGAGGATAAAGAGTCACCAATTATTCTTGGAAGGCCATTCATGAAAACAGCCCGGATGATGATAGATATTGACGATGGTATTATGAAGCTAAGAGTCCAAGACGAAGAGGTATGCTTTAATCTCTTCGACGCCATGAAACAACCTAAGGATAAAAGCGGTTGTTTCCGCCTAGATGTCACGGAAGAAGTATCAATAGAGGTGGCAAGTGAGATCCATCTTTCTAATCCTTTAGAAAGATCCCTTGTCGATTCATTTAATGTGCTGACTCAAGAGGAAGAAAAGGAAATCGAAGTATTTGTGAAAGAACTAGAAAAGGGAGGAAACATGAATGATAAGGATGGGAAAGTGGAAACATTAGACCCGCCAAAAGAAGTGAAGGAAACAAAGATGGAACTAAAGCTACTCCCAACTCATCTGAAATATGTTTTTTTAGATAAGGAGGGAAAGAAACCAGTAGTTATTAGTTCAAAGTTGACTACACAAGAAGAAGAAAGACTACTTCAAATCCTACAAAAGAATAAAGCTGCAATTGGATGGGTCTTGGCCGATTTAAAAGGTATAAGTCCAGCATATTGTATGCACAAAATCATGTTGGAAGAAGAATTCAAACCGGTAGCTCAACCGCAAAGAAGGTTAAATACAACTATGAAAGAAGTAGTAAGAAAAGAAGTAGTCAAACTCTTGGAAGCATGAATGATTTACCCAATTTCAGATAGCGCATGGGTGAGTCCAGTACAAGTAGTACCGAAGAAAGGAGGTATGGCAGTCATCAGCAATGAGAAGAATGAACTAATACCAACAAGAACGGTCACTGGGTGGAGAATGTGCATTGACTATCGCAGACTTAATAAAGCCACGAGAAAAGATCACTTCCCTTTGCCCTTCATGGATCAAATGCTTGAAAGATTATCCGGACAAAACTATTACTGTTTCCTAGATGGATACTCCGGATACAACCAGATTGTGGTCAACCCATAAGACCATGAGAAGACAGCTTTCACATGTCCCTTTGGAATTTTCGCATATAGAAGAATGCCATTTGGATTATGTAATGCCCCAGCCACCTTTCAACGGTGTATGCAAGCAATCTTCTCCGACCTCATTGAAAAAAGTATTGAAGTATTCATGGATGATTTTTCGGTGTTCGGAAAATCCTTTGACATTTGTCTGGCTAATCTAGATGAAGCACTGGGAAGATGTATTGAGACCAACCTAATTCTAAATTGGGAGAAATGCCATTTCATGGTCACTGAAGGCATTGTACTAGGACACAAGGTTTCTTCAAGAGGGCTTGAAGTGGACAAAGCCGAGGTGGAGGTAATATCAAAACTCCCACCTCCAGTAAACATAAAAGGGGTAAGAAGCTTTTTGGGTCATGCGGGATTCTATCGAAGGTTCGTAAAAGATTTCTCGAAGATTGCCAAACCATTGAGTAACTTACTCAACAAAGGTACGTATTTCACTTTTGATGAATCATGTGTCCAAGCCTTTAATGAATTAAAAGAAAGGCTAGTTACCGCACCTGTGATCGTGGCACCTGATTGGAAAAAACATTTTGAACTGATGTGTGATGCTAGCGATTATGCCATAGGCGCGGTACTAGGCCAAAGAAAGGAAAAAGTATTTCATGTCATACACTATGCGAGCAAAGTTTTAAACGACGCTCAAGTCAATTATGCCACTACAGAAAAAGAGTTGCTAGCCATAGTGTATGCCCTTGAAAAATTCAGATCCTATCTCATTGGAACAAAGGTGGTGATTTACACGGACCATGCGGCCATTAAATATCTGCTAACTAAACCGGATTCGAAACAAAGGCTCATTCGATGGGTTCTTCTTTTACAAGAATTTGACTTAGAAATCCGGGATAAAAAAGGTTCAAAAAATGTGGTAGCAGATCATTTATCCCGTCTGGTCAATGTAAATGTCACTACCCAAGAAGCGGATATAAATGACGAATTCCCGGATGAACAACTTTTTCAAATACAAGTAAGACCGTGGTTCGCCGATCTTGCAAATCATAAAGCAACTGGTATGGTACCAGAGGACTTTGATTGGCATCAAAAGAAAAAGTTGTTATCCGATGCTAAATACTATGTGTGGGACGACCCATATCTGTTCAAGATAGGTAAAGATGGCATACTCAGAAGGTGTGTGAATGAAGAGGAAGCCCAACAAATCCTTTGGCATTGCCACAATTCTCCGAGTGGTGGGCATTTTAATGGATGGAGAACAGCAACAAAAGTTCTCCAATCCGGGTTTTTCTGGCCATTTATTTTCAAAGACGCACATCACCATGCGATAAATTGTGATAAATGCCAAAGAGTTTGAGGGATAAGTAAAAGAGATGAGATGCCACTTCAAACCATGATCGAAGTTGAAGTTTTTGATTGTTGGGGTATCGATTTCATGGGACCTTTTCTTCCCTCATTTACTAATGAATACATTTTAGTTGTTGTGGATTATGTTTCCAAGTGGGTTGAAGCCATAGCTACTCAAAAAGCGGATGCCAAAACAGTGTTGAAATTTTTAAACCGTAACATCTTTACCTGGTTTGGCATGCCTCGAGTTATTATCAGCGATGGTGGATCCCATTTTGTTAATGAACAGGTTGCTAAAGTATTGGAGAAGTGCGGCATCAATCAAAAGATTGCCTCACCTTACCACCCTCAGACCAACGGGCAGGCGGAAATCTCTAACAGAGCAATAAAGAATATCCTAGAGAAGACAGTATCGGTGTCCATGAAAGATTAGTCCGCAAGGATTGATGATGCTCTTTGGGCATACCGGACCGCATACAAAGCCCCCACTGGTGCATCGCCTTTTCAAATGGTTTATGATAAGGCATGTCACTTACCTGTAGAGATAGAGCACAAGGCTTTGTGGGCTCTACGCTTCTTTAATAGAGATGACAGCCTAGCATTTAAGAAAAGGAAAGAACAAACCATTAGCTAGAATAATTCAAGTACTTAGCATATGAGTCCAACAAAATGTACAAGGAAAATATGAAAAGATACCATGACAAGAAACTCAAAAAGAAAGAGTTTAAGGTTGGAGATCTTGTGCTCCTGTTCAATTCCAGGCTAAGACTTTTCCCAGGTAAACTAAAATCTAAGTGGTCAGGACCATTCATGGTCAAAGAAGTCAAACCATATGGCGCTATTGTCATTGAGGATAGCAAAACCAAAGAGAGTTGGACGGTCAATGGAGAAAGACTGAAAGTTTACCTTGGAGGAGAATTTGATCGGGAAGTGTGTATTCTTGAACTTCTAAGTACCTAAGAAAGTTGACCGTTGAGCTCAAACGACGTTAAACAAAGCGCTTGTTGGGAGGCAACCCAACGCAGTAAGTTTTTATTGTTGCATTGTTTAGTTTTATATATCATCCGACTAGTGTGATTGAACAGGTACAGAAGGCTGCCTAAAACGCAACACCGTGCCTCGGGGCCCAAGTCCGCGCCGGGGCACGTTGGTAGAAGCTTTCGCGCGTTGCGGAAGGTCTTCGTGCGCCGCGCTGATGCGAAAACAGATTCTTCCTAAGTTGTTTTGCTTACTGCAGGTTAGCCAGAGCCCAACCCTTTTTCCTTTGGGGGGGAGGCAGGTGCTCGATCAGATAAGTTCCAGGAGCAACTAGAGGAGAATAGTGAGCTGTCATGTTTATGATAACTGTCGCGATGATTTTTTTTAAGCTGCTTTTATTTTATTATTTTGTCCCCAGTTAGAATGAGTAGTTCCACAGCAAAATGGAAATCTCAAGCAAGACAGTGAAAGTACCAACAATGGAGCAACATGCATGAAAGTGGTAGTGAGTGGGAATTTTTCAAAAACTAATTTTTCACTTTCTTTTTTTCAATAAGTGACAAGGCAGGTATGAATTTTCGAACTCAAACTCTTAGTGTGTGCATGAAACGTAGGTTGTTAGTAAATACTGGCAGAAGTTCTTTATGGTGCACTATTTTTGTTGGATCGGCTTAGCCTTAACCATTGTGAGGAAAGCTTTCCATTGTTTACTATATGCAGGAGACCATCGATTACTTTAACTTGTTTGTATTGTGCTAAACCGTTTGTCGCATCGTTTTGTGGAAATCTGTGAAAAGGACTTAAGCATTTGTTTGAATCTGAGAGTTTCTTTGAGCCTACTCCATCTTAAAACTTATTTTTTTCTGTGAGAATGTGATCCTTTGCTAACCATTCTTTGAGCCTGAGGTCAAGATAAATTTCATAATATGCACCAAGAAAAACATCTGGTGAGGTGTTGATCTCAATGAAAAGTTTTGTTTTGGACCATCAACCATAAAATTTGGTGATGTGTTTTCTCTTTTACCTTTATAGAAAGTAGGGGAGCATTCATAGAATATGAATATAGGTTGATCTCCAAGTTGGGGAGATTCATAAGCTAAAGAAAAGTAAGTACAGGTGGTGATGTGCAAAGAACAAAAGAACTTCGTAGCTTGACAAAAAGAAAACAAAGAAAAAACAACATGTGAACTTGGACAGTTGTTGAAAATAAAAGAAACATCGAGCTACGAATGAAAAGATGAACGGGTGAAAAAGCTAATGGTATAGAGAAAAAGGAATGAGTTATGTGATTCGGATGCTTCCCTAGAATAGGAACAACCCTTGAACATCTTCTTTTCTTTGAATCAAAACCACATTACAACCCTATAAAGACCTTTCGATTCTCAGATTCGACAGGACTTGATGCTAACAATACAGTGAACGTATGATATGGATATTTGTTGATTTAATTATTTGGATGAGTGTTTAACCCCTCTTTTATTCATCATACTTTTTGATGAGAGTGATTAGTGTTGATTCAACTGCGATTGTGTAGTGCTTTGAACTTCTGGAGGTAATTTCCTTTCAAAATTTGTTTCATGTATATGTTCTGAGTTTGCAGGGAGATAAAGAGTATCTGAGTTGGTCACTGAATTGAACCATTTGAAATTTTTTTTGAAAAACTTGTTGCATGATTGTTGGTATGTTTTGTTGTATTTATTGAGATAAGTAATTTTGTTTAGGGACAAACAAAATTCTAAGTTGGGGAGAGTTTGTTAGGAGTGAATTAGTAGTGTTTTCATGTGTCAAATAAACTACCTTTTGAGCTAAAGTTGAGTATATCTTAGGAGTTTTGAGGATTTTTACGGTTAGAATTGAACTCTAGAGGTTCGACACTAATTGTAGAACAACTTGCGTCACTTTGGGTGCTATTTCTGCAGATATTGAAGTTGAAAAGTAAAGACGGAGAAACACGCAGGCGTAGAGCTTCTTGAGAGGAGGAATCACAAAGAAGGAAGGTGAAACAAAGGCCGAGCCGCGCTAATAAGGGGCGAGACGCGCCTTAACCCTCTGACTTGGGTTCGCGCCGCGTCAATACGTGCCGAGGCGCGGTGGCTGCATTACAAGGATGAATTATTATAAATAGAAGCCCTAATTCCAATAAGAGGGAGATCCTTTGGTGAGCGAAATTCAGAGAGCAATCCTAATCCAGAACAGCAAACAACATCCGACGGAGAATTCCACATCAATTGAAGACATTCCCTTGATGAAGATGAATCCATCCATGAAACTTTGTGTGTTCTTCATGTCTATGGAGAGCTAAACCCCATTGTGTTGAGTTTAAGGTAGTAGTTAACCTATGAAGATGCAATTACTTGATTAATTCCTGTGAACAATTGTTTAAGTTTTATTATCAATGAAAAACCTTGCTTTTATTTTATATCATTGTTGAACTATCAATCGAGAGACAGGGTTTATACTTTCGCCCTAGGTTTTTACACTGACTTGTTGATTAATACTCAGAGATGAGATTTTGAAGAAGTTTTCATAAATCATCGCGCTTAATTCCCTTTATCTTTATAGTTATTCTGAGAGATCGAATATCGTACCGGTAGAGGTGGTTCTAGATTGATCATTAGACATAATATCAGTTTTGAGGATGAATGAAGATAATAACTTAGATAATATTCACTTGTGGATTAATTGATTATTGCATATGAATAGGTTGATGAACCCTGAAACTCAACATATTCATTCGCCATTGTTATTCGTCTGTAAGCTTTTTATCATTCAATTATTATTCTGTTATTTGCAATTTGAGATCAAACAATCAAAACCAATACTTTTCACTAACTCATTATAATTCGACTATAGAACGGCAACAATATTAACTCAGTCTCTGTGGATACGATATTAGAAAATATTTACCCAAAATACTTTCAACATTCACTAAACTACTTAAGCTTTTATAGGTTATGCCTACAAACCCTTGATATAAGCGAATCGTGAGATTTTACACTGGCTTATCCCCATAACCAAAAGAGAATTTTTATCACGCGATGAACTGATGAACCAAGTAGAGATTTTACCAGGTAATCTCAATAACCAAACATAAATTTTACCAGGCTGAGTTCTTTAACCAAACAAAGATTTTCAATGATGGTTGATTTCAATAACCAAACTCGAACCTTCAAGAGTATCACAATCTTGAAATAAAACAATGACATGACAGTAATACAACACTTTCCTCCAAACAATTTTCACTCACAAGGCATTAAAATAACTTTTGTGAAGAAAATATTTAAAGAGAGAGAAAGAGAATGATAAAATGTTAAGAAAATGGAAAATTCTGAATTTTGGTGTGATTTCGAATGAGGAGATGCCTCTTTTAGGCTTTGGCTAATATGAAAAAGGATTTTACTTATGCACCATGCATAAGCCTACATAAGTCATTGGATCATGTTTTTAATTCAGTATTGAGTATTGAGTATTGAGTATTGAGTGGTGAGTATTGAGTATTGAGTATTGAGTAATAACAATTGATGTCTAGAATTTGATCCAATGATCCAAAGGTCCTTAATAATCTATGCATGGTGCATAGATTTTTATCTATGCACGGTAACTGCACCCCCTCTTTTAGTGAGATAATCAATTAGCCTAATCGATTACTCAAGCAAAATATGGAAGATTTTGATTTCTAGTCATTGTCAATCATTAAGAGAATGTCTCATACGATTATAGACTCAACCAAGAAAAATAATTGATTAGGTTTCTAGGTCTAATATATTATTTAGTGGAAAAAGTCTTCAAATCAATTCACACACTCTCCTAATTAATTGGCTAGGCTTCAAAAAGATTTTTAAGTGATTTTATCAAATAAAGAGAGACCTTAAAGATATTGTAGGTGTGTGTGTCTGAGTTTCTTTAGTATCTTAGGTGTTATTCTCCCTCTTTCACAAGACTCTTATAATTTAGACAGACAATTTTATAGATTATAAAACAGAACTCAATTCTAAAATAAAACAAAAAATTAAAATCCCTTTGATTATCTTCACAAAAACTCTTCAATTTTCATAATTTTAAAGCTAAAAAATTCATTTGGTAATTCAATTTTATAAAATTGTTTTTTTGTACTTATTTAGACGCTTCTATGTACATGAACTTTTGTGAATCAAGATCACCAATCATATTTAGATTTATGTCGAGAAGCATAAATATATTTTAAAAGTACCTGTAATTTATCTTTGGCAGAGAACTTGAGTAACTATATGAATAATATTAGCTCATGGACATACCATAAAATATATTTAACTGATAACTGCATATGCATAATGAACCTTATTCATATCATCTCCATCTTCTTCTCAATGTAATAATTTTTTAAGGATTCTCTTGCTCACTAGGGATCTCCAAAACACATTAATGAACTTGGATAGTTGAAATGTTACTTGTTTTTGCATCTTCAATCAAATCTAATTGCATTAAATATATTAAAAAAAACAAATTTTTTGTTTTATTAATCTCTCTCCAACCTTGCTAGACAGGGAGAAGTTTTGTGCCATTTAATGGCCACCTTCATTCATGCCTCCATCACAACAATCATCATACTACTTTCAACCAAACCAGCCATTTCCACGCCAGTATTTAACAGAGCATAAAAGAAGTCCAATAAAAAGGACCACAAACATAATAATATAGCCTATTTTTAAGAGGCCATGTCAGATAGAGACTTGGTGGTATAAACGGTGAACTTGAGTCTCAAAAGATAATCCATTGCAACTAAAATAAACAAATTCAGGCAGTTTTTGTAGGAATTAGTTCCTACATAGTATTTAAAAACTATTGCCATGGCCCATAGGCAATTTATTCAACCCTTGTCTGTAATCACTATAAATCTTTCATTTTAGAATGCAATTTACAAGCCAAAATGCTTTTCTAAAATTTCTTTGGATGTGCTGCCAAAACCATTAGCCACCTTCTTCATTTCATCAAATTTCTTCAGTTCCTGCCTTAATTGTTCATTTCTTTCCTCAACAATTTGAAGCAAGGTACTTGAATGAGATGGACCTGCTGCTAACTCAGACTTCTGTTCATCGAGTTGCTGAGAAATATTTAGTAAATAATCCTTTTGTGTATGAAGGCTTTCCTCTGCCAGCTTATATTCACACTTTTGAGATTTTTCCAGATCCTCCATAGCCTTATCAAACTCAGCATCAAGTTTTAATAATTCCGATTGATAATTAAAAGATTTTGTTCCTTTTTGAACATTCAAATTCTTTAAAGGATCTTCGTCGTCTGAAGTATCCATCGCAGCATTGCCGTTACCGGAAGAACCTGTTGGTTACCAAAATGTTAAACACTTAGCTGAAGTATTAAGCATACAATCAGTGCAAAAGCAATAAGTAATATTAATAGAACATTTACCTGAAGAATTAGCAGTAATTTTGGCATCAACATTCAGGACATCTTCAGTATTGGTCCCATCATATTTAAGCTGAAGTAAAAGACCGAATTCGTCACGATGTTGTCTTGTAAGATTTAATAAAGGAAACGAAAGAAAGAAATTTTTTCTATCATTTGAAATTAATTAAACAATACCTTTGACATGGCCAGTGTAATAAGGCTCATAAGCTCCTTTGCAGCGGGTTTCTCTGAACCGCGCAAGAGACAAATGCCAAGCCCTAGAATTTTTTCTTTCATAGCATCACCATCAGCATCAATAGCTTCACAAGTTTGTAGAAGCTTATTTGCATGAGCAATCAGTTCAGTCCTCCCATCACAGCGCCAACAGAAATACTCAGCGTCCAATCCAATCGTTCCTCCAACAGTACCAGCCGAATAAGATCGAAGAGCGCATTCCAGATGACAAACATGGCCGCAAATATTATCGCCTAGCTCTTTTTTGCACATGATATAGCTATAGCCGCCATAAGCTGAATCAACTGATTTGTAACAGAGAATGCAGCAACATTCACGGCAAAATTTCGATTCAACGCAGCAGATGTCACATGGAGCAAATGGTGAGTTTTCTTTTTCTTTTTCCAAAATCAAACTGCTGCAGGTCTTATTCCCAGCTTTGCATCCACCAACGTCGGAATCAGATTCAGGCTGCTGTTTTAATTCTAACTGACGAAGAAGTCCATCAGCTGCAGCAACAGGATTCATATTGCCTACAATGCAGAACAACCTTATACGTTACTGAACAAGTTTTACAACAAGAAGAAAATTCAATATTCAAAAGCCCTAGAATTTCAGAATCACAAGATAAAATTAACAGTATCATGAAAAAGGCCTTCGTTTTCCGAACCACATGATGAAATTAATTAACAGTATGATTAAAAACAAAATGAGATACCAGGAAGACCAGAGGGAATGCTCCAGCTGAAAGAAGCAAAGAAATCAACAAGACTAGCGTCAGGGAAGAATTCTTTGACGTAGCGTTCAACCGCAAGCTTGCTTTTGAATCCACCGCGGTGAGAGGCAGCAAGACGCCGAGGAAGATACAGATACCGGTCCCTAAAGTTACCGTTGGACGAAATCCTCAGGCCAGCTTTCCACCGCCAAATGTCGCCGGAATTCGGAAAATTTTCTGGTGCATAAGGTAAACCTTCGCCGGTTCCTTCGGGTGCCACCGGTGGAAGATCAGAAGCCCCGTCATCACCGGACTCCATGTCTGTTAGGGTTTATAGGAGCAGAGAGATTAGATTTGGATAAATCGATATGTGAATTTTGTTTTTGTGAAAATGATGACAATGGAGAGTGTGGAGAAAAGGGTAAAGTTGAAAACGATTGAAATTGAGAATGAAGCGCCAAGAGAGTACGAGTAGTAGTAAGCTTAACAGCTTCAGACAAAAGTCATAGAGTTACTCAAACTCCGCTCTTCATGTTTTTCAACTTTAGCGCATCGGACGGTCTTGGTTTACTTGTGATATTTTTTAAATTATAAAAATCTGTTTTTTGGTCATCATCATACTAGATTGATGGTGCAAATGGCTCGTGATTGATCTAAGATTGATCTAGGGTGTGTTTGGATTGGCGGTGGAAGAATTGAGTTTGTTAGAATTGATTTTATCAGAATTGAGTTTAGCATAATAGGCATATGTTTTGCTACATTTATGCAAAAGTGAGTTGAATAATAAATTACAGCGTAAAAATCATCCAGAATCAATTTTGGAGGCAGAAACTACAAATTCTAACTTCACGTAGAATCAATTTTGAAGACAGAATCAAATCTAATTTTGACTAACCAAACATTTTAAAATCACCCAAAATCAATTATACATCTTTAGGATTGTTTTTGGCATTTTTAAAAGCCAAACCAACACATTTACTTAGAGATTTCGTCGAATTCTCACACAAATTATCTAACTTGATAAACATATACACAATTTTATCAAATCTATATTAAAATCTATATATCATCATTCCTAAGGGATCTGAAATTCATTAAAAATTTATATCTTACTCTCTCAATAATGCATCATTTAAACTTAGTCGAGTAGGACATAGCATTGGACCATAAATAAACAAAATTGATCGATTTGTCATAACAAAGTCTTATCTAGAAAAGAAATTAAAAACTTCACTAATTTTATTTTTTCGAAATTTGTAACCAACCACATTGCTAAAAAATTAGCACCAATTTAAATTGCCTACATTTTTGGAGTTTAGGAGACATACATTGCACCACAATCCAACATAATCAGGGCACAATAATTTCAACGAGTAATGGTAAAAGAGACAAAGGGCAAAATCATTTCAATAACTTCAATGCGCATTCATATAAATTCAACCAAAGTTCCCTACTTAATAGTAATATCTATGGCACAAAGAACAGTGTTTGCAAAATTTCTTAGAAATAAAAGTTGTGTTACTAAGAAGAATTTATCTAAATTTTACATTATTCAATAATTCTTGTAAATATGCTATGAAACAGTAATTTATATAATTCTAATAACAAAAAAAAAAGTAAATTGTGGAGAAGTAGGCAGGTGCGTACCTGGTCTCCACCACATATATCGGGTTTTATAAAAATTGTTGGGAAGATTTAATCGAGGCATCAGATCCTTTGTTGTTCTCGTTGTTCTTGCTATGACGGTAGGATGAGAGCCTTAATCTTAAGACTAGACTCGTAATAACTCGTCAAAGTAAACGCTGAACACCTATCCAGTTGTGACTCCTAACACAAGCGACACCACTACTGATAATAATATTAATTAATAAAATTCATAAAAACAAATATTGAAATCAATATCTGATGCAACAACACTAAATCGCAAGCACGAGATGAGTGAAAATTAAATTTATAGAATCTTCATATAGATCTATATCTAGAATTTTCTTCTAAGGAGGAAGCCAGATCTTGAAAATAATTCTTTTGTATATATGCCATTGTGAATGAATCTACAAAATCTTCATCAATTTTCGCATGAATGTATAAATATGATGAGAGTATGAATTTCAACTAGAGGCCGTTGAGCCGGAAGGTATGAGAAATGGGAAAATATGGAACTAGTTAACAAAACCTAATCTAAAATGGTATTCATTTTATGTTGGGCTTAGATTTGTCGGGTTCGATTTTTTATTTATAAAAATGGTATGATTTTTTAAAAATGGATCAATTTGGTTATTGGGTCAATTAAGCATACCCAATTTTTATGAAGAAGTCCAAAGTTAACCTCAAACATTAAAACGTATTATTGCTCCTATATAAATATATATATATATATATGAATTAACAAATTAAAGTTAGAGTCTATTAAAAAGAAAATTATTTTGTTCAATTCGTTTCTACACTTGCTTGGATCGTTTCCCTCTGAAATCACACATTAACCCTTGCTATTTGATACAGATAAAGGTGATTTATAATCCTAGGGTTTAAATGTTCTTGAGCTTCATACGTTTTCCAGATTTTTTTTGGATTTAAAATTGTGTGCATGGTTTGAGTTTGATTCGTTGTAGTGTTTTAGGTTGTGATTGATTTTAGAAATGTTAACATGATCATTGTTGTTTGGGATAGAGGAGTTTATGTTTGGTTGTTGTTGTGTTCTTCAGAGATGGAGAGTTGAGAGAGAAGAGAGAGGACTGGGAATGAGAAGGAAAGAGGAAGAAGAAAAAAATAAAAAACGACACCCATCTATTCTCTTAAACTCGAATTAGGGTTTTTCAACCCTGGGCCATTTGGGCCCATTCCTCTCAACGTAATGTCTCCCTTTTACTTTTACACCCCCAATCCCATTTGATTGGTAGCTGGGCCTTAGGCCCAATATATTTCTCCTCACCACCTTTTTCCACTCACGCACCCCTATTGATGCTAAGTTAGTAGAGGTTTGGGCCTGGGGCACGTGCACCCCCTCTTTTTTTGTTTTGTAATTTTTGGCCTCATGCCCAATTTACTTCTTTTTTTCTTGTATATTAAAAACCCCTGTTTCCATTTCTCACACCCTTTTTATTTTTATTTTCATTTTCTAATTGATTTATTAAAATAGATTAATTCAAAATATTATTAACATGAACATTAAATAATCAACACCCCACTTTATTGTCAAAGAAAATCATATTATCTTCACAACTTAACTAATTTATTTTCACAAATCAAACCGGATGAAAAAGGACTAATTAGATGTATATCCCTCTTTTCCCCAAGTATTTGGATACATGTCGTATAGCTTGCCTTTCGAATATTTGTCATCCTCTCAAAACTTAATAACAAAATTTAATTCAACTTGTTCCTTCACGGATGAAAAAGGATTAATCGGATGTAATATCCCCTTTTTCCCCGAGTATTTGGATACAAGTTGTATTACTTGCCTTTCGAGTGCTTGACATCTTAGAATAATTTTGACTCGATTCATATTCGAACCTCTTTTTACAATAAAAAACCGGATGAAAAAGGATTAATTGGATGTATATCCCTTTCTTCCCCGAGTATTCGAATACAAGTCGTATAACTTTCCTTTCCAATGCTCGTCTTCTGTTTAAAAATATAATAATTAACCGAATTTAGTTCATTTTTTCGTGGAAGAAAATATACTAATTGAATGTATATCCCTTTTCCCAGAGCATTTAGATACAAGCTGTTTAGTTGACCTTTCAGATGCTTGTCTTTCGTTAAGGAATCGTAACTCAATTCGTCTCACATATTTTTTTAATTAAAATCGGATGAAAAGGACTAATTGGACGAATATCCCTTTTCCTAATTATTTGGATACAAACCATATAGCTTTCCATTTGAATACTCATCATCCACCTAAAAACAACTTTAATCAATCAAACCAACATTTTCCGCCTCGGCGCAACCAAAAACTTTTTCATAAACGAACAGTGTTTTGTCCATTCCGAAGCGAAGCAAAAACAAAGTTTCATTTCTCCCATTGTTTCATTTCTCCCGTGCGTGAGTACCAAACAACTTTTTCCACCTATATGCAGTTAAAACACGATCTGATGGACTTCCGGATCAAGTTTTATCCATTCTGACGCGAAGCACAAATAACTTTCACTTCTCTCATATGCAAGTAGTAAGCAACATTTTATTGCTCGAATATGATATAAACATCTTTCTCTAAAATCAACAACCAACAAACTTTTGCCACCGAGAACTAAATAGATTTGAGTTCCCCATCGCACATGGGGATACGTAGGAGCGAGATTCAACTTCTCGTCAAGCACTCTAATAAAAAACTTATTTTTCCCCTTTATTTCCTTATTTGAAAATATGTCGTTATAATCTAGAAGAAAAAAATACTTTAAGCTAACACTCTTATTCACAAAGCTAATTAAATGGTCCACCTTGACTCTCGGACCTGAATTTGGTTGTGATGACCATATTTTTTTGCTTTTAGGGTTTTATCGATGTATTCCCTTTTAAAAAACTTTGGTGCCGACATTATTGGATTTATAGCGTTTATCCTCTAGAGTATTTTCGCGCCGCGACAATAGGGAGACAAATATGACATTGTATCTATAAGCAATAGGGTAACCCATATCAATAGGGTAACCCGTATCAGGAATCATTATCCATTTATCCATACCTTGCACATCCTTGGTGGCTACTCATAACATACTCCTAATTGTAGAGATCGCGTCAAAAAAATTTGGAATACAATTAAGGGTGTTGATGAACTTGAGTATCTAATTGTGTCCAAACCAAAGAACATGACTTTTTTCCTATCCAAGTATAACTGCAATAGCACGAAAACCACATTTTATATCGTCAGTAACATCAACAATGTCACCAATGTATGCATGTAGGAAATCAGGAAACTGAGACAAGTAAACATCTCTTGAAGATTTGATGGACGATTAACATCTAGCCATCATACTTGACGGTTGGCTTCTAGTTTATTTTGTGCATGATCTCTTTGTAGTCTAACTCCCTTGGGATCCCTCATAATACTTCCACTATGAAGGATCACGCTACACATCACTCTCTTGACCCTTTCCGGTATTCTTAACTCCCCTATTTGGTTTCTACTTCACTGGAGGTGGACACATAGAATTTATGGATGGTTGTGTTAGTTCCTGAACCTTATACACTTGGGTAACACTCGTGATATTTCTGAATCTTTATCTTTCAAAGCAGGAACTTTGTACCTTGGAGCCATATTATACTTCGTCATCTCATTCACAAAATGTATTTCATGATCTTTTAGACTCCCCAACATGTCATGGCCCACTTAATCCTTAGATAGTTGATGGTCGTGTCACCCGCGCCTAACCATCACCTTCAAACCGCTACCACTTGGCACAAATCTCAGTGTAAAAGGACATTTAACTTTCATACTATAAATGTCTTCTAAGGAATTATTGCTTTTAGATGTATTCTTCCTTTCATAGTTTCCTCATCTCTCACAACCCTTAATCAATTTATCTCTCCTTCATCACATCCCATTTACGGCATCAGAACAAACAATTACAATACCATGTTATTTACCAATGGACTGTACCCATGCTAATACTTCAGATCGGGAGGAAAATATCTGTCATTTACAATATATAAAGAGTAAATTATCATTATCATAGAGACGTAAAAACCTTTAAATTTTGATCAGTTTAAAACGAAAACATACAACGTCAGTGGTGCAGAACTGCATATAATTTGTACAAGAATTTGTAGACGAGCCTTCCAGTTTTTGACCGCACAAATAAAGCATTATTCAGCACCACAGAATTTTTTGAACGTAGGCAAAAATTCCAGTACACTAGAATTTTGGAAATATCCGGTACTTTTAGATGCTTGCCAGATTTTTAAAAAAAATTGATATTTTTTTTGTTTTTTCAAAAAATTATCAGACTTTTCAAAATTTTCAGGTATTCCTTCATCGACAATTTTAAAAAATCTGGCAAAATTGCATGTTTTATTTTAGAATACACCAGATTTTTTGTATATTTTCGATATAAATGAAAATTTTTCACAAAATGCGAAAAAAATCGTACCAAAAATTTAAAAAATAACTATTGAAAATTTGAAAATTATAGCTTAAGAAAAGTGAAAATTATTGACCAATTATAAATTTTCAATGGTAAATAATACAAAGTGCATTTTTATTAGTATTCAAATATGTGGTGTAACACCCCGGTTTTCGCTATTCAAAGATTTAGTGTTATTTTGATATTTGTTGATTTATTGGATGAATTTTCTTTAATGTTATATGAAGATTGTGGTATCGGACGGTATGTATCCTTAGAATAGAGGGTAGTGCCTTTGAATTAAAAGTTGCGGAATTAAATAAATATAATTAGTTTTAATTATTCGTTTGATTTAATTTATTAGAAAATTAGATGATTTAATATGATTGGAATAAGAATTATTATTGAGGTATAATAATAACAATAATAATAATAATAATAATAATAATAATAATAATAATAATAATAATAATAATAATAATAATAATATAATAATAATAATAATAATAATAATAATAATAATAATAATAATAATAATAATAATAATAATAATAATAATAATAATAATAATAATAATAATAATAATAAGAAGAAGAAGAAGAAGAAGAAAGTAAATGAGTAAATAGTTAGTGGGCCTATGTTCTGTTTGCGTGAGGAATAGTGGGGGGTGTTTATTAAGCCCATTAGTGAAGTTTAAAGTTAGTAAGTAGTTAAATAAAAATAAGAAAGAAAATAGAATGGAAAATAGAGAATTTGGAAAATAGTGAATTGTGGGAAGTCGTTTATCTATGGTGGTGCCATGTCTCAATCTCGGTTGAATCTCCTTTCCTCCTTGGTTGGGTTCACTGTTGGGACCTCTCCGTTTATCTATCTCGGAGTTCCAATTTTTAAAGGCAAACCCCGTGCAAAATTTCTCCTGCCCCTTGCTGACAAAGTAATTCTGAAACTTGCTTCTTGGAAGGGATCTCTTCTTTCTTTTGCGGGAAGAGTGGAACTTGTTAAATCTTCGATTCAGAGTATGCTAATTCATTCTATGGGTGTTTATTCTTGGCCGGTTTCGCTATTAAGACGAATTGAGAGAGCTGCCCGGAATTTTATTTGGAGCGGGAATATTTTGAAGAGTAAAATTGTTACGGTGGCTTGGAAAAGTATCTGTAAGCCTTTCTCGGAAGGAGGTCTGGGAATTAGATCTCTGTTAGACCTAAATGCGGCGACTAATTTGAAGCTTTCTTGGGAATTTGTCTCTTCCGATGATCCTTGGGCCGTCCTCCTTAGGAATCGGGTTATGAGGAAACACAAGTTTATAAAGTATCACATTCACTCTTCCATATGGCCGAGTATTAAAGCTGAACTTTCGACTATTCTTGATAATTCTTCGTGGCTGCTTGGTAACGGAGCTTCTATTCGGTTCTGGTATGACGCCTGGTGCGGGCAGCCGCTGTTTTTAGAGATGGGTGATACCGTCTTGCCCGAAGACCTCTATGTAAGTTCCTTTATTTCAGGCTCGGGCTGGTCCTTTCATAATAGTGCTGCTGTTCCGAATTCTGTCCAACTCAGAATTTTAAATTGTCACATCCCTTTTGACTTAAGGCCAGATAAGAGGATTTGGAATCACACGGTTTCGGGGGATCTATCTCTCAAAGATGCTTACGAGTTCAAGAGATGTGTTGGCTCTAGTGTCAATTGGTGGAGATGGATTTGGTCTAAATTCATCCCCCCATCAAAATCTTTCCTTGTTTGGCGAATTTTGCTAAATAAAATTTCTACTGATGAAAAGCTAAAGCGGCGTTCCTTTGCTTTCCCCTCTATATGCAACCTCTGCATGGTGGCTGAAGAGAGCTCTCAACATCTCTTCTTCGATTGTCCTTATGCTTTAACGATTTGGAATTGGCTTAGTTCGGTTTTTAACTTCAGGTTGCGGATCTCGTCTTGGGAGGACATTTGGAGTATTCTTAGTCGGCCATTGCATGCGCACTGTAAGGTTATTCTTAATGTGGCTATTGTTCATTTGTTTAATGCTATTTGGCTAGCGCGCAATAGTGTGAGATTTAAGGATCGCAACATCTCTCCCGCCTCTTCGATTGCGCACATTGTTTCGGTTTGTAGTTTAGCCGGTAATATTTTTAAAATTCCTTCCTTCATCAATATTCATGAGTTTGAGGTTTTGAAGAAGTTTAAAGTCAATATCCAGCCCCCTCCCGCTCCAAAGATTGTGGAAGTCATTTGGAAGCCGCCTCCGTGGGATTGGGTTAAAATCAATTGTGATGGTGCCTCCCTTGGCAATCCTGGTCACTCGGCGTGTGGAGGTATTGCGAGAGACTATGATGGTAGGTTCCTTGGAGCCTTTGCTAGTTTTATCGGTGATTCAAACTCTCTCATTGCCGAACTCACCGGAGCTATGTTAGCTATTGAGTTCGCCCATGAGAGGGGTTGGAGAAAGGTTTGGCTGGAATCAGATTCCTTAGTAGTGGTGCGTGCTTTCTCTCCTCCTTTCTGTGTTCCTTGGCATCTTCGCACAAGATGGATTAACTGTGTTAATATTACGGAAGGTATCTCCTTTTTGGTGTCCCATATTTTCCGCGAGGGAAACAGTTGTGCAGACTCTCTGGCTAATATAGGTCTAACTATTTCTGATTATACTAATTATAGTAGCATTCCTAGTTTTTTGCGGGCAGATTTTGTAAAGAATAGGCTTGGTTTGCCTTTCTTTAGGTTCATCAATTCTTGAGAGGGTATTGGTTTATGTCCCCCCTCCTTTTGTAACAGTTTTTTATTTTGATATATAATCTTATTTAAAAAAAAAAGAAAAGAGAAGATTTTCGTGAAAGAGGAGAAAAGGCGCAAAAGGCTAGGGCAAGGACTCCATTGAAAAGTAGAGAACATTCAATCTATGGTAAGGGTGGGGTTCTAACTTTATAAGATTGGGTATGATGATTTGTATGTAGGAATGAGTTTTGGGGTTTATTGATAACTTAGGTATTGAAGGAGAATTTATATGAAATTAATAAAATCGATGCATGTTGATAACGATTCTTGTTGCTATGTGATGTATGAATATTGTATGAATTTTGGCTTTGTTGTTGTGTTTAATAAAAATTTGTATTTTGACCATAAAATGAAGAATTCTATGAAATTGATGTGTGTTAGTGATGATTCTTGTTGATATATGTTGTATATGTGTTGTAGAACTTATATTGCATGAATTTTGATGTTGTTGTTATGTTTCGTAGAAATTCTTATTTTGACCGTAAAACGAAGAATTATATGAAATTGATGAAATTGATGTATGTTAGTGATGATTCTTATTGATATATATTGTATATGTGTTGTAGAACTTATATTGCATAAATTTTGATGTTGTTATGTTTCGTAAAAATTCGTATTTTGACCGTAAAACGAAGAATTCTATGAAATTGATGTATGTTAGTGATGATTCTTGTTTATATGTGTTGTATAACTTATATTGCATGAATTTTGATGTTGTTGTTGTGTTTCGTAAAAATTCATATTTTGACCGTAAACGAAAAATTCTATGAAATTGATGTATGTTAGTGATGATTCTTGTTGATATGTGTTGTAGAACTTCTATTGCATGAATTATGATGTTGTTGTTTTTCGTAAAAATTCACATTTTGACCGTAAAACAAAGAATTTCATGAAATTGATGTATGCTAGTGATGATTCTTGTTGATATGTGTTGTATAACTTATATTGCATGAAGGTATGTTTGCATGATGATGTTTTACGATGACGAAGAAGTGATGGCCTATATTGGCGTTTGATGAAGGCTTATGCCTTGTGGTTGCATAATTGTTGTCGTTGATGTTTAGTTGATGTTGTTGCATTTTATGATGTCGCATTATTAAGTCGCATACATTGCATTTTACGATGGCCTGGATTGGCAAAAACACGTTGGCCTGGATTGGCAAAACTATGATGACCTCAATCCCATCGTGTGGATTGAGTTCAAATTGTGATGAAGGTGTATGCCTTGTTGATGCCTTTATTTATTGGCAATTTTGTGATGAGGGTGTATGCCCTATTGGTACCACATGCATTCGCATAGTCATTGGTCTAGTTTCATTTTACATAATGATGAATGATGATGAGTTGTTTGATCATGAATGATGATGAGCTGTTTGGTGATGAATACTTGTATAATCGATGATGTGATGATGCATTATATGTTGTAAAATAATTGTATACTACTTGTTAATAAATGATGTGGATGTGTTGTGAAGTGATGAATCATGTATGACTCTATTCTCATATACTTGTTGTGGACCTCCGATTTTTTTTAATACCGGGCCATACCTCTGATCTGTAGAGATACGTGAACTGACTCCTTTTTGTGTCGCTTAATGCTTTCGCATTTTTGAAAAATTCACAGAGTCGCCACCGACCTTTTATTTTATCCAATTAAGGAAAGGTTTATAAAAGACACAGAAAAAAGACCTTTAAGAAATTCTGGGTAAGGGGGTAGGTTATACAAAGGGAAGGTGTTAGCACCCTTTGTATCCATGGTTATCCATGGGCTCTTAAGTTTGCTTAGCTCACTTGTTTTTCGATCACTTTTCAATTGCTCTGAAATTGCTCATATGTGGTTTCAAATACCTTTGTAAATTGAATTTTGTAATGATCCGTGTGTGGATGTATACAAAATGCTTGTTTATCTTTCGAAAGATGTTTTGAAAAGAACGTTAACTTTGTAATAATCCGTGTTTGGATGTATACAAAGTATTGTCTTTTTTGAAAGTTTTGAAAAATCAACAGTGTATGAGAATTTTGTTTGTTTTGATTTGAGCAAGCAAACTAGGAGGTCTACCCTGAGTTGTAAGGTCTTTATCCTATTTCCTTTAAAAATCTATCCTTTCACCGGATATAAAAGCAAGGTTCGATTTTGTACTCGAAACAGTAAAATTTGACTTTGATTTTGAAAAGAATGAGGAGGGATTACCTTAAGAGGTGCAAGTGTGATTGTGATTGGATTCAGATATTTATCTTTGAAGTTAGTGATCTAACGGTTCAATTTTATCTTTGACATACACGCAGTTTATATTTGCTGGAAATTAAAGTGCGGAAATGTAAAGTGCGGAAAGTAAATCTACGCTATTACATCGGTTGTGCAGGAAATGTAAACTAGCCTATTTACATGAATTTGACATCCTATACATTTATCTAGGAATTTAAATTGCAAGAAAAATAAAAGGCATGTTTTTGGATTTTTTATGATTGGTTTTAATTATAATTAATGCATGATTAATTAAATTAAAATGAAGAAAAAAGATGGAAATATATTTAAACCTAGAAATTAAGTTTGAAATATGTACAAAATATTTGTTAATTAATTTTAAAACAAAACTAATTTTTTTGGAATTTTTGGAAATTGATTTGAAATTGATTTAAGTTAATTAAAACATAATTATGCAAATAATTATACAAATAATTAAAACTTAAAAAGAAAATTATTCAAAATATGTACAAAATTAGTTTATAATATATAAACAATATTTAACACAAAGAACAATTTTTTTTAGGATTTTTTGATTGGTTAGAATAATTAAAAAGAAAATATATAAATATATACTAATTAATTATGCAAAATATTGAAATTTTGAAGAAAAATAAAATATTTTTATTTCAGAAAATAATATATTATTTTAGAAGTCTAAAAATATTTTTTGTGTATTTTTTGGATTTTTTAAACTATTTTTAATTAATTTATCAAAGAAATTAAAATAAAATAGAAGATAAAAAAGGATACTTATCCAGTGTGGAATTTGAATGAAGGTTCATGGTGTGGTTGCATGTCTGGTGCGTTGGATTGAGTTGGCGAGATTGATCAAGTGGTTCAGATCTGAAGGCACATGATATGATGATGAGTAGTATACACTGAATTCAAGGAGAATTCAAAGTTTCTGTCTGGGGCCCACGCTGGATTGACCAGCGAATGAGAGCCAAGGAAGAGGCCACGCAGGCGCGCTGAAAAGTCAACATTGGAGCTGACGAACCACGCTTGGACGCGTGGTCGTCTTCAACCTCCAGAGGTGGGATTTTTAGACTCAAATAGCGGGGGTTTTTAACCTCCCCTATTTGGACGTTAAAACATACAGTTTTTTAGCAACTGATGAACCTGCAAAAAAAATACGTGTTAGCAATGAAAGATAGCAACCCAGATCCACTAAACATGATGCCCTGAGTTCATTGGTGGTGTTAGTTTTGCAATTTGAGGCCTGTAGCCATGGGTTCGAAGAGATTCAAGCAAGAACACTCATATGTATGTATCAATGGTATATGGCTATCCTCACGTGGGAATTCTAATGTTAAGGCCCAGATCACTCATATAAGACCTCATGAGCATATTAGAATGGTTAGTTTGCATTGAAATTAATTGCATGTAGGAAAACGAAAATAAAGTTCATATGTACATGAAGAACATTATATTCTTTATATGACTCTCATGGGCCTGTGTTAAGCGTTCAATCTTACTCTATGATGTTGGAGAAGATGATTAAAAAGCTTGGTTTGTATTAATATTGATTGGAGAATTGAATTTGAAATTTACAAAGTGTATGTATTTTTTTGGAGAATTTTATGATAAAGATGGCCAAGCTCTTCTTCTATTTCGTCCCCCTTTTCTTTTTTTTTTGCTCCCTTGTTGCTGAAGTATGATAGCTCATTTATAGCCCAAAGTTGCTTGGAACTCAAGCTAAGAAGCTTTGTTGCCTTTGTTGAAAGTTTGGTTCTTTAATATTAAAAAACCTTGAATTTTTGACCAACTTTGACTCCATTCAATGCTCTTGCCTTGGACACCAATCTTCTGCAGAAAATTGAAGACTTTGGAGGTGAGTCATGCTTAGAGATCAAGCTACTAATTATCCTTGCAATTTTCCTTTAATTTTAATCTTAAAATAAGATAAAATTATGTCAAAAAATGGATAATATAGAAGTGGGGTTTGTCTTGGTCGTGGGAGGCCCATAGTAACATGGCAAAGATGTTTGGACCATAAAAACTTGGCATCTTTTGGAAAAAAAACATTTTTGAGCAATGTTGATTTCATGCATTTTCCCAAAATTTAGCCAACTTCAACAAGGTGTAAATCCCTCAATTTTTGTCATATGAAGGAGATCTTGCACTTTTTGGAAACCTCAAAGAGTCCTCTAACCAATGTCTTTGGTCTCATATCAAAATGATTTTTGGTTCTCCTTGTGTGTCCTTTTGAAAAAAGTGTCTTTTTGTTGATTTTGAAAATGACCTGCAATGTCTTTGGCCATATTTTTCAAATGGTGAATCCAATGACCATGGGATCAATGGCATTTGAAATATAATTGAATTTCCTTCCCAATGAGCTTTGGTTGGCATTTTTTGGATGAAGGATGAGAGAGTTATGATCAGTCAAAGTTGAGTTGACTTTTCAGGCAAAAACCCTAATTTTGAATCTTAGGGTTTTGTTGATTTTTGATCTTTCCTTGATGAATTGTGATCATCCAATGATCAAATGTTGAATCCTTTGACAAAATATGGACTTTGACAAAAAATTTCATTTTTGACTGTCAGTTGACTTTTCTGGTCAAACGGGTCGTCTGTTGACTGTTTGAGCTGCTGACGGTGCGTCTGAGTGAATTGAAGTTTGAAAATTTGTATGATGGTACTTTGAGATATATGGATGTGTATGAAATCCATTTGAGCTCTCAAAAACTTGTTGCTCCTGTAAAAACAAGAAAAACCCTGATTAGGGACTGTTTGTGTAGGAGACAGTTAAGCGTACCTGATTTTTGTGCAGTGCTGAGTTTCTGCTAATCGCGTGATATTCAGAAGACTTCTAACACAAAAATCTTGGAAATTTGAATTGTGAAAGATTGATTTGATTGATGATACAAAACACCGTGAATTGTACTGCCAGCAGTTTGGCTGTCAACTGACTGTCCCGGTATTGAAACAGCAGTTAAAAGTGAAAAATCAACAGTCAAAGTTAATTTTCTTTTTTGTTGTTTTTTTTTTGTTTTTGTTTTTGTTTTTGTTTTATGTGAAAAATGAAAGTTTATTTACATGACTTGTTAGAAAAACACAGACATAATAAATAACTAACATTTACGGTATGCAGGCAAAATTACAGATAATAACCCTGAAAATCATTTAATGCACAGAAATAAGAATATTTGACTGGCAGAAAACACACAAAATATTATCTTAGTAATTAAGCAATATTATGACAAATAGCACAACATTTAATACTGACAGTACAAATATTACATACTATATTGAACAGTACGACGAATGAACGGTACATTTAAGAAATAAGAAATACGGCAAATTTTAAGAATGACGATTAATGACCCATGCTATGAACAATAACATGTAGATGATTGGGAGCATAACCATTGCAGGTCCACACTCCTCAGGACTATGCAGGCAGAAGAAAGTCATGATCACCGTAGCAATGGTGATGACTGTAAGAAACAGTGTCTCTATCCACTTTGCCATTCTTGTCAGGGAAGAAGAGAAAGGATGGATTATGAAGATAGGAATTTGAAAGATGAATTGGAATTTGATGTGAGATTTTATGAAAGAAAATGAGAGGTATTTATAGAATGGAAAGAAGGAAAGAGACGTTGGGGAATGATGTGATTCCGTACAAAAGGAAAATTTGAGTGGAAGTAAGATTTGAAAGAAAGTGTATGATAGTGTTGGAAAAAGGAGAGATTTGATTTTTGAAAAAAGAGATTTGAAAAGATTTTTTGCAAATAATGGAATATAATACAAAAATTAGTGGGAAACAAAAGATAATAATAATCTACTTGTTACCCAACAGTCTGAGTTTCCTGATTCTGCGCCTGCAAAAAGATTTAACTCTGTACCAATTGTGTCAGTACTATTTATCTGTAAATAAATAAATAGCATGTGTGAAGTAATAAACAGTATTTGGAGTTTGCGTAAGAGTAAATTCAACTGCAAGCCAAATTACTGTATAAGAAAGATTCTAAAAACTAAGTATTTCATATGTCAGGATATTTGTTGAAATAAAAATCCATGATTATATGAGACCCTTAATTTTCAGATTGGAGTTTTCTTGAAAAATATGTGGGCAAATTTTGGGGTATAACACTTGTTATGATACACTTTCTTATATTGTAATGATATCTCACTCCTTCTGTTTGAATGTTACTTATATATTGGTAACGCGCAGGTAATCTGAAGTAGCTTGAGATTGAGGTTAGCCGAGGATATTGTCTTATAGTGAGTAGAATGAGTCGGTGTCAGCTCTGATATGTAACACTGGGGTTAATTGCGTCTTTTTTGTTATGTTGGGAGTAAAACCCTTGTAGAACTCCACTTTATTGTATTTATTTGATGGTGTTTGTTGAATATTGAATTATGATGATTATAACTTATGTGGAAGAGTTAAGAGTAAATATTGTCGATGTTTTTCCACTGCGAGTAAATGAAATGAAGTTTAGATATGATGAATATATAATTATGTGTTGCGTATCTTATTATATGAGCATATGTGATGAATGAAGGTGACATTCTAATTGTCTAATTGTTTTAATTCCTTCTATTTATTTTATAAAATTATTGTTATGGAATTAGGGTGTTAAATGTGGGGTGACAGATATAATTAGGGATGGCAAAATAATATGTACTCGCGAATTAAATTCGTCATAGATACGAGTTGGATAGCTTAATAAATATCTACGGATAAAATAAATAGATATGTAAATACCTATTATTTAATTGATATGGATACGAGTTTAATAATACTTGAGTCTGCAGATATCCGTATTCATTAATAAATTTAAAAGTTATATAAATATCATTAGTTTAAATTATTTAACAAAGTAAAATAAACTTGTGATGCGGAATTAAGCTTTGGCAACTAAATTATAGCAGAAATTATGGATGTTTGCGGTCCGGTTTGGATTGATTTTGATACAAAAAGTCATCCGATCCAAAGATACAAAGAGCATGCGGTTTGGTTCAGTTTTTGGATGACTAAAAGAAAAATCCAATCAATCCAATTTATGTGGTTTACTTTGGTTCGGCTGGTTTGATTTTATTCGGTTTTTAAAACAAACATTATTATATAAATAATTTTAAAAGTCACTTCCACTAACAACGAGCATCATTTAAATAACTTTAACTAGGAACTTCATTTTCACTAACAGTGTGCATCATTCATGCTACACTAATAACTCCCAACAAATTGAAAGCATACCATCATTTAACTTAATTTAGCTATGATATAATAGAACATGATAGAATAATCATTTAACTTAATTTAACTATGATATAGAACATTAAGAATAACGTAAAATTAGAATTAGAAGTAAATCTAAGATGGGGAATGACAAAAACATGTTTAATATTTATTATATTTTTGCTACTGAAACATGTTTTCCAATAAAATCTCATATTTATTATATTTTGGGAAATGAATTTATGCAACGGTAGAAGAATCGTAACGTCATTATATATATATATATATATATATATATATATATATATATATATATATATATATATATATATATATATATATATATAATACATTTAATAAATCATAATAAAATAAAGGATTATTACCATTTTTGCCCCCTGCCATATAGGCGACTTTTGGTTTACCCCCTGTAAAATTTTTGTTTGTAAAAGTAACCTTGCCATTTTTTTTTTTAGACCTTGGAGGAAAATGGCACACGCCCAAAGCCTATGTGGCGTGCTTAGTGGCATTTTTTTTCTTTTTTCTTTTTTTTTTAATTTCAGCTAAGCTGACGTGGAATTATATTTTTTTATTTCCACGTGGATTTTCTTTTTTTTTTAATTTTTTTTCAAAATTTTTTTTTTAAATAATTTTTTTTAAAAAAAATATATATATATTTTTTACTTTTTTATTTTTTTTATATTTTTTATTTTATTTTTTTAAAAAAAATTTGTAGGTAAATCCGCAGGTATTTTAAAACCCGTAGGTAAATCCGCAGGTATTTTAAATTACCGCAGGTATTTTAAAATCCGCAGGTATTTTAATATCCGTAGCTAAATCCGCAGGTATTTTAAAATCCGTAGCTAAATCCGCAGGTATTTTAAAATCCGTAGGTAAATTCGCAAGTATTTTAAAATCCGTAGGTAAATCCGCAGGTAAATCTGCAGGCATTTTAAAATCCGTAGGTAAATCCGCAGGTAAATCTGCAGGTATTTTAAAATCCGTAGGTAAATCCGCAGGTATTTTAAAATCCGTAGTTAAATCCGCAGGTATTTTAAAATCCGTAGGTAAATCCGCAGGTATTTTAAAATCCGCAGGTAAATCTGCAGGTATTTTAAAATCCGCAGGTAAATCCGCAGGTATTTTAAAATCCGTAGGTAAATCCGCAGGTATTTTTTTCAATATTTATGTGTTTTGAATTTGAATAATATTAAAATAAATAATATATATATATATATATATATATATATATATATATATTACGTTAAAATAAATAAAAAATAAAATAAAATATTATGTTAAATAAAAATAAAAAAAAATTTTAATTTTTTTTTTTAAAAAAAATTTTAAAAAATAAATATGACGTGGAATTAAAAATAATAAAAAATAAAAAATATAATTACATGTCAGCATATTTGAATTTTAAAAAATTAAAAAAATAAAAGAATTACACAATCAGCATGCCACATATGCAAATGGCATGTGTCATTTGCTGGCGAGGTCTAAAATGACAGAATCTTCATTTGGCAAGGTTAGTTTTACAAAAAAATTTTTTACAGGGGGGTAAACCAAAAGTCGCCTATATGGCAGGGGGCAAAAATGGTAATAACCCTAAAATAAAAATAAATGGGAATAAATACTTTGGTTCGGTTTAGATCGGTTCGGTTCTCATGCAGTCAATCGAAAATCGAACCGAACCGGTCGGTTGTACTACAAAGTGATCCAAACACATAAAAAAAATCGATTTTTTTTTTGGTTTTTGATTTTTTCGATTCAATTTTCGTTTTTTTATTAGATTGGATCTGAACACCCCTAGCAGAAATAGTTTCACAATTTGTTGTATACTAAAATGTTTTAAACCCCCTAGCATAATATTAATTGGTCCTAGTCCTTTTGTTTTCAATTTCAGTTTCATCCATTATGCATAGAAACATAAAAATTCTATTTTAAAAAATCCTCTCAATCACATAGTTTCTTAGAATCGAATCTTGTTACGAATTGTATAGATCTTATGTGATAATAATTTGTGGTGTCTTTAAAATAAGTTGAACAATTTTTTTCAAAAAATAATTTTAAAAAATATATTATCCATGAATAAATATATAAATATCCGCGAATTATTTAAAACCCACAAATTACCCACATAACATATATGCGGATATGAGACAAATATAAATGTTATATGTATCTAAAAGACGGACATCATATCCTAGCGCCCTTTACATCCCTAGGTATAATATGGGTGGGAATGAGATGTTAAATTCTCATCAAAGTTCCATATGAGTCTCTAAGACTATGTTTGGATAGAGTAAAATGAACGAAGCGGAATTGAGTGGAGCGGAACGAAGCGGATCAGAATGGAATAAAGATGATATTCTATTGTTTGGGTATTTATGACGGAATAAATAGATTTTGTCATTCCGCCTAAATCTGAGGGTATAAAAAATGATGGAAAATGATGAAATGCTTTGTATCCGGTTCCGCTTCATTCCATCTGATTTTAATCAATCCAAACAATAAAACATAAATTTACATCATTCCATTCTACTCTCTTCCATCTAGGACTGACAATGAACAAAACTAACTTGAAAACTGTTCGAAATTCGATTCGAAAATTAAATCGTTGAACTAGGTTCGTGAACCAAATGAGCCAAATATGAGTTAAAAACTAAGTTCGTCAACTAAATGAGCTGAACTTGAACTATACATAGTTCGACTCGTTAGGTTCATGAGTCAATTCAATTATATATGAAATAGATTATATTGAGTAGTTTAAAGATTTACTCTAAATTTTAGTTTTATATTTTCTTTTAATATAACGATTTTAAATTAATAATTTATATTTTCAAGTGAGCAAAATATTTCTACAAATAATTATACAAATAAAATTAATATCGTATAAATTCCAATCTTATAAGTTTTATTTCATTTCTATATTTTTTATTTAAATAATATTAATTTAAAATGTCAAATATATATATATATATATATATATATATATATATATATATATATATATATATATATATATATATATATATATATATATATATATATATATATATATATATATATATATATATATATATATATATATATATATATATAGTAGACTTAAAAAAATTACTTTTAATCCCTAGTTAAACCAAAATGTTTGTGAACTTCTAACAAGTCAAGTTTGAAGTGTAAAAAAATTCGTGATAAACTCAAACTTATCGATTCTTAACGAGTCGAATTTGAAATGAAAAAAAATCGTCATAAAGTCAAATTCGAACTCAACCAATTCTTAACGACGACTCGATAGTGTACTTCCACCCGTCCAAAAATCATATAGTTCAAAAAAACAAAAATCACAAATCATTTATCGAAAAAAAAAATCTCAAGTTAACGCATCAATTCTCTCTGCTCTTGGAAACCCTAACAGAGATGGAGTTTGAACGAAACTCTGATTATGATGGTGGCCGCATCAACTTATCAAATCTTGCACCGGTCGCACCGAATTATCCGGCGAAGATTTACAGTTGGATGAAATTCTCTGGCCTGTTTTCCGAATCGAGGCGTCATTCGGCGGTGGAAAACAAGAAGAGAATTTCATCTACCTATAACTTTTGGACCGGTATCTATATCTTCCTCGGCATCTTGCTGCCTCTTACCACGATGGATTTGCAAGCAAGCTTGGGGCTGAAAGCTACGTCAAAGAATTCTTCTCTGACGCTAATCTTGTTGATTTCTTTCCTTCTTTCAGCTGGACTATTCCTTCTGGTCTTGTTATATATCTTTGCTTTCTTCTGATATTCTTTTTCATGATGCTGTTAATTTTCGTTATGTGATTCTGAAATTGAAGGGGCTTTTGAATGTTGAATGTTCAAACTGTTATTTGGAAAACTTGTAGTTATTATAAGATCATTTTACCATTTTCTTTTCAGAGTGGTTCATTGTCTGCTAAGCCATTTCTGAATTTCTAAGACTCTTTCCTGTTGCATTTTTTTGTTTTGTTTGTAAATTTCTTCCTACTTGCTGTAATACCACATAGTGTATAATGTTGTTCTGCATTGCAGGCAATATGATTACGGTAGCTGATGGACTTCTTCATCCTTTAGAATCAAAGGAGCTGCCAGAATCTGATTCCGACATTGGTGGCTGCAAAGCTGGGAATAAACAAATTCACCAGTTGCACCATGAGATATCTGTTGTGTTGAATTGAAAATTTGCCGTGCACTCTTTTTTACAAGATAGTTGATTCAGCTTATGGTGTCTATAGTTATATCATGTTCAAAGTAAAAAGCGGTAATATTCACAGCCATGTTTGTCATCTGGAATGCGCTAATATGACACGGTTGGAGGAACGATTGGATTAGGTGTTGAGTATTTTTGTTGGTGCTGTGATGGGATGACCGAACTGGTTTCCCATGCAAATAAGCTTCTACAGACATGTGAATCTATTGATACGGATGATGTTGATATTAAGGGTTGATGTTGATGTTGATATTGAGGAAAAAATTCTAAAGTTTGGTATTTGCCTCTTGTGTGGTTTAGAGAATGCCGCTGCAAGGGTGATTATGAACCGAATCGCCATGTCAAAGGTTTTGTTAAATTAATTTCAAGTGATAGAAAAAATGCCTTGCTTTTTCTCTTTGAAATCTTAATAGACAATATCATGACGAACTTGGTCTTTTACTTCTGCTTAAACATGAGGATGATACTGAAGATATCTTGAAAGTTGATGACAATATTACAGCTAATTCTTCATGTAAATATTCTATTAATATTACTTATTACTTTTGCACTGGTTATATGCTTATTGATAAGTATTGAACATTTTATTTACCAACAGGTTCTTCCGGTAACCGCAATGCTGCGATGGATACTACAGATGACGAAGCTTCTTTAAAGCACTTAAATGTTCAAAACGGAACAAAATCTTTTCGTTATCCATCCAGTTATTATAATTTGAAATTGAATTTGATAGGGCTATGGAGGATCTTGCAAAATCTCAAAAGTATGAATATCAACTGGCAGAGGAAAGCCTTCGTACACATAAAGAGAATTTACTTAATATTTCTCAGCAACTCGACAAAGAGAAGTCTGAGTTAGCAGGGCAATCCAGCACATCTGGTTCAAATGTATTGCTTCAAACTATTGAGAAAAGAAATGAGCAGTTAAGGCGGGAACTGGAGAAATTTGAAGAAATGAAGAAGGTAGCTAATGGTTTTGGCAGCACATCCAAATAAATTTTAGAAAAGCATTTTGGCTTGTAAATTGCATTCTAAAATGAAAGATTATAGAGATTACAGGCAAGGGTTGATAAATTGCTTATGGGCCATGGCAAAGGTTTTACTGCCAAATAACAAGTAGGAACTAATTCCTACAAAAACAGCATGAATTTATTTATTTTAGTTGCAATAGAATATCTTTTGAGACTCAAATTCACCATTTACATCACCAAGTCTCTCTATCTGATAGCCTCTTAAAAATAGGTTAAATTATGTCTGTGGTCTTTTATATTAGCCTCAAATTCTGGGTAGATATTTTTTTTGCCCCAAAAATGGTCTTTAAGGCTATGTTTGGGAGTTTGGAGGGGAAGGGAGGGGAAGGCTTTTGAAAATAGGAAGAATTGGGTGAAAAGGATAAAAAGATTTTAGGTAGGAGGGTTTTGGAGGGTTTGAGTTTATTCATAACACCAAAAACTCCATAAAATGGGGGAACTCAAAAATTATATTGAAGGAGGGTTTTGGAGGGTTTTGAAGGGCTTATATAAATTTTCCAAATATCTTTTAAGTTGTTATAGTATTCTAAAAATTAAAAATTTAGCAATAATAATGACTCTTTTATCATTCTAAACAAAATCATTTTTTCAAAAAATGTCAAATATTTTCCTATATTTTTTTAAAATTTCATTTTTGGAAGCCTTCCCCTCCCCTCCCCTCCAAACTCCCAAACATAGCCTAAGTCTCCAAATGAGTATGTTGTGGTCCTTATTTTTGGTCCTTTTTAAACTTTGTTAAATACTCTCGGCTCCTTTGCTAAATCGTAGTAGTTTCCTCTTACTGTTACGGACATCCCTTTCATGCGTTTGTCCTTTCATAAAATTCCAATCCAAGTTGTTTTGCTGCAACAACAAAAGCAGCCTCATCCGGTGATTCAGCTTAGTACGAAATGTCACCAGTTGCTTCATCAACTTTCAGGTATTGTAGTATGGCATACAGCCAAATCCTTAATAAAATTCTGTATTACATTAGCATTAGGCTGTCTCACCCAATTTCCATTCATGATCCTTTCATCCATAAAGTTAAACCCTTTAATCCTCGACTTTGATTTAACAGCCTTAGCAGCATTTTCATCATTTTTCAACTTCCAGAGCCGAAATGCAAATCTTTTCTCTTAGATAAAACTCTCAACTTCTTTAAATCCTCTTCCATAAGCACCTCCACCAATAGAACACTTGATAAACTCCACAGAATTGCAACTCAAAGTTCTTTTTATATCAGAAAGTCTGGTAACAACTTGACCATGTTCTACCTTCTAATTCGACGTAAGAGCATGCACTGGCTTATTAATTTCCTCATAATACATGTTCTATGCTTTGAAGAACCTTCACAACCTCAATGGAAACATTCATCGAAATAGGAATAAAGTAACCATACAACATCAATGTAGTCAAAAAATGAAGAATTGTCACAAGTACTGCCATATCAGGTCTAAGGTACAAAGAACAAACCGTACTTAGATAATCTTATTCATTCTTTTCTCAATCTTAATTCTCTTTGATTGAGGTTTTGGTAGCTCACCCCATCTTCATATGAATTGTATGATAATCGACTGTAATTGAAACAAGACTCGGATATCAGAAGACATTGTGTTAAGTTCTATCCTGACAGGCGTGAAGAAAACAAAAGAGACAACAATCGATGTTAATTAAATTTTTAAATGAGAATATTGGTTTTAGCCTTCACAACTAACAAAAACTGCGTTTGCTGGGATAGTACTCTCTGGACAAGGTAAATTGTGGAAGTTTTAACAGGTTTGCTATATGTACACCACATTTGGCTACACCGTACATTTACACCACATAAGACAAGCAAGAAATGGTAAGTTGCAAATTGGTATATTTTAAGTATAATTCTACGGTGTAGGTGTAAAAGTCAGTGTAACAATATCTTTTCCCAAGTTTTAACTCCCACAATTCTCAAAAATTGAATTTGTTCAAATATCCGGACAAGGTAATTTGTGAGGATCTGGATCCTCTACAGTTTTTACTCTGCTGCTTCTATTCAGCAGATTTCACTGCACAGGGCCAAGGGCCTCAAAATTCTAATAAATTGAGTTCAACTAAAAATATTAAAACCAAAAAGAAAAAGAAATAGTCAAAGCTTTGTAGCGATTTAAATTAAGCAATATTTAATTTGACTAGACAACATAGATAAGATATGCAGCAAATTAATTCTTCAAATCAAATCTACCGATCGAATTCAAATACAAATCTTCACAAAACAACCAATCAGCAAAATCATATACTAGTACATATTTTATTATCATTTTTCTATCTAATATTCTTCAAGAAATTCTAAAAAGAGGTTCATATAATTAATTGTTCTCAAAAGATTTTAATTAGTGTAATATCCATATGTATGTGTTGTGAATGGAGATAATTTAAATCACGATCTTTTATTTTTTTATTATAGAATTTCAATGCACTATTTTAACTTTTTCTTTTCTCATCAATTAATTAATATATCATGTCTTAATCAATTTTAATTTACGAATATTTTTTTTAAATTTTAATTTCTAAGATGGATTGCACAATTTTGCAAAAATATTATAGTGTTCCTATGAAATTTCAGTCTTTTTTTTAAATTATATGTATGTGTGTGGACATTTTAGTTTGAAAATTCAAGTATATACTATATGTTATAGTGTAATTTCTCATTGTGTCTATTTTATAGATTTTATTTTTTAATTGTTAATTTTTACTCTTTTATTATTAATTTTTAATTTATTATTTTATTTGTTAACTGTTAAATACCTTTTAATTTATTAACTGATTCAAGTTTAATGTTATCTATTGATTTAAATTTCAATGCTGTAAATTTAATCAAAACACTAAAAATTTGAAGTTTTAATTTTTCTTTCTCTTTTCATTCTCTCTATTGCCTCCTAAATTATCTCTTAAAATTAGAGAGTGATTTTGAATATTAAAAACAGAAAAAAATTTGATGAGTTACCTCAATTTTAAATAATTTTTTTTAATAAATTTATCACAATTTTCTGGTTAAAAATCAAAATATTGTTAATGGTGCCGTATAAATTTTTAAAATTTTTTATTAGAGGTCATTTTAAATATTAGAACAGGGCCTCTAAATTCTTTGAGATGGCCCTATATATATATATATATAATACGTTTGAATTTTACTAACCAAACAAGACAAAAGATATGATATGATTTTTAAAATCCACGTAGTTTAAGAGAAATATATAGAATGTAAAAAGTAATTCCCGATTTTAATATTTCATTTAAATTGATATGGCGTAATGTTTTGAACTCTATCAATAAATTACTCTCAGTACCCCAAATTATAATTTTGTTTATTTTACTTATTTAAATTTGTTGATTTTATTTATATAAAAAATCATATTTATTATTTAAAATATTTTTAACCTCCATTTAATGTTTTTTCAATATAAGTGAATGTATTTGATGTTTCACAATTACCTATAAAGACATTTGTAAAAATATTTTAAAAATAAAGAGAAAAATTATAACATTTCATTTAGAATTTGTTCGATACAATATGATATTTTACCAAAATTTGAAAACGAGCTAGTGATGTGGCCATCTTAGCTAGATTATAAGCAATCTTATGGGCTTATCTCCTAATAAACTCCACACTAAAGTTGTTAAAATACATAGAAAAAATCTCCACAATGACTAATAATACTACTAAATTATGTATAAATCTTTTTTAGAGGAATGAAAATTGATCACATACAAGAGTTTTGCCTACTAACACATTGCAAATAGGAGATAACCACTCAACTTTAGCTAAAAGCCTAAAACAAAAGCTTCGTGTTCATCTATGATACAAACAACATTTTTCACTTTGTTGTTCAAAGATGAAAAGTAAGAGTTTAAGAGTTTGATAATTATGTATTAATTTTTTTAACTATCAATTTTTTTTATAAATATTATAATTATTAATAAAATATAATATTTTTATACGTTTTCATATAAAATTAATTTTAACTAATTTATTCAAATTTTTATAATATAACTAAAAGTCATTTCAATTATATTACTTTCAGTTTAATCATATATATTGTTTAACATATTATATAATTTTAAAAAATTTAGAACTAAACTAAAATTTTATTTTATATACTTTTTTGGTAAATTTTTAAATAAACATGAAATAATTTAATATTTTATTGAGCTGCACTAAAATTATGATCTTCTTATGAAAGTTTATAAATATAATTGTATATTTAAATATAAGTACTTAAATTAATATGTATATGTATATATTAGTTTAATTTTTATATTTCCATAAAATATATCATCGATATTTTATATTTTATTAGTTAATATAATAAATTATATAAAAAATTTAATTACCAAATAAGCAATTTTTAACAATTTTTAAAAACTCTATTACAAAATAAATTTTTGTTTTATTTTCTTTCCAAAAACACCTTCTTAAAGCTGATTTGTAAAATAATTTTTTAAAACTAAGAAACAAAAGTGATTCAAACGAACCGTAAGACAGAGATAAAGAGATTTGGGTATAAATACACCGGTAAACGAATGAAAAACATAACTTATCCAAACAACATTTAATCCAATACTTTACTAACGCACTGTTGGTAAATACAAAATATATAACATGAATATTACAGCGATACTTTTCGTAACTACAAAATATATAACATGAATATTAAATAGTTGGGTGATAGATTGACCCAACAAATTTTAGATGCTAGTCTCTCCATTTCATAATGATACTACTCTCTCCATTTCATAATGAGTAATTTCAAATATATTAAAAAAAATGTATAAAATTAAGAGATAAAATAATATTTTTACTATAACTCCTTATCATGTCCTCTTTAGAAAAATATAAATATAATCATTTAACTTTGGATTTAATGATGTTTAGAAAAATGTAAAAACAAATTTAATTGATTGTGAGTTATAGAAAAGATGAGAAAGAATGTAAATCAAATGCAATTTATATTTAATTTTATCTTAAAAATATAAAGATGATTTTTTTTTCTCCATAAAATTTTTATTAATTAAAAATAAAATTGAAAAAAATATATTAAAAATTAAAATGTACCATTTATTTTGAAACATTATTTATTTTATTCTAAATGGATGATTTATTATGAGAGGAGGAGGGAATATTGTGTTGATGTAAAAATATACTAAAAAACATGAATACTATTTGCCTTGCCACTATCACCGCCATATGAAAAATAAATGTTAATTGTTTTAATTAAACTAAAATACTAACAAATTTTGCAAACGAATGTTACGTGGGTTCCAAATAAACATGCCACGCCTCCTTACCATAACTCTTATTGTACACATGTTTTGTCAAGAACTCTCCTTTCCACCTCCATTCCAAACTATTAATACACCTTTTCAAAGCTAAAACTAAATGCATCAAACTTCAAATCACTATCGAAATCTCTGAAACTATTGCTCTAATCAAATCAAATCAAAATGAGCCAGGAACAACCTAAGCGTCATCCCAATCAAGAACCAATCAAATACGGCGACGTTTTACCCGTTTCCGGTGACCTCGCACAGAAGCCCGTTGCACCGGAAGACGCCGCCATGATGCAGAGCGCCGAGACTCGTGTCTTGGGCCAGACCCAGCCCGGCGGAGTAGCATCCGTCATGCAAGCAGCAGCTACTAAGAATGAGCAGGCAGGAATCGTCGGCCACCAAGATGTCACAGATGTCACCGGCGACCGTGGCGTCACCGTCACAGAAACTCAACTCCCAGGAAGACGCATAGTAACCGAATCAGTCGGTGGACAGGTTCTTAACCAGTAACTCTGTTAATTCCTTTTACACACTTTTCTGCTTTAAGGTTACAAATTTTTAACCTCGTCTTCTGCTAAAATATGTTTTTATTTTGAGGTTGTTGGACAATTTGTTGAACCGACTCCGGTTCAGTGTTGCCCAACCAGTCCGGTTCGGGAAACTGCCTTAACCATAGGGGAAGCACTGGAGGCGACATCATATACAGTAGGCCACAAGCCAGTGGAACAAAGTGACGCTGCCGCCATACAGGCAGCTGAGGCAAGAGCTACGGGAAGTAATGTTATAACACCGGGAGGGTTAGCTTCAATGGCTCAATCTGCAGCTGCTTTTAATGCTGATTGTCCTCGTGAAGAGGAGAAGATTAAGCTGAGCGATGTTCTGACAGGAGCTTCGGCAAAGTTGCCCGCAGACAAGGCGGCGACAAGGCAAGATGCTGCTGGGGTGGCAGATGCGGAGATGAGAAATAGTTCTGATGCTAGTGCTACTCCTGGTGGTGTGGCTGCTTCTGTTGCTGCGGCTGCTAGGCTCAATGAAAGTGTGACCAATGTAATGTGATCGTGGTGAATGGTTCTAGTGTTGTGAGATGATGGTGTATATTATACAGTTAGTTTAGTTGCTGGTTAATTAACAAAAAAAAATTATAGTAATAATCTCCTCCAAGTTTTTGATGTGAGCGATTCATAAAATTGAAAGAATTTTTTTCAAAAATTAATATGCACCAGCCGGGAATCGAAAATCGAACCCGGGTCTGTACCGTGGCAGGGTACTATTCTACTACTAGACCACTGGTGCTGTTGTTTAAAATTTTACATATTTAGAAACAGGTTTTATATGATGAATGAATAGCTAATTCAAAGTCTCTTATATGGGTTGGTAACTACTGGAAATTGGATTGAAGCCGAAATGTTGTTTCTCAAACAAAAACAAAAAAAATAGCTTTGATTCTAGACAATTTTGAAATATGAAATTGAGATGTTAAGTGGAAAAGGGAGTTTAGAGAAAATAGATCCATGGGGAAAGGATTTTCTGATGGGACATGAGAGTCCAAAGCAATTCTAGCCTTGATTTGGTAGGTAAGAGAGAAAAATAAATGGATCTTGATTCTTGAAATAAAAAACTATAAAAATGGGTAGAATTCCTTTTAATATTCATGTAATCCGACGAATACTTAGGTATGCAGAGGTATCTCTCATTTATACACTCACTGTAACATTTTTCAAGTGGTAGAAAACAGAAACTTTTGAATAGTTAGAGTGATAAAACCATGGAATTCATTTTTTTTACTTCTGTACAATGCATTGGTCAAAAGAAAACTTTGATAATTTATTGCTGGGGACAAGCTTCCAACTAAGCTTGTTAGCTCTTTTTGGGATGGGGATGTTGTAAAATGGAAATCTCAAATCTGTTGGGAGTTCTCATGTAGCAGTCTCTTTCGTTAAAAGAGGGTATACAAAAGATTTTTTTTGTCGAAGAGAATGAATTTATTAAAATAATAAATATTGAATCAACCCATTAAGAAATAACTCAGATATATTTTGTTCAAAATATTAGATTAATCTTTAACCCGAAATATCCATCCACATTAACCCGAAATCCGAACCTGGGTGAAAAAGAACCTTCAATAACTACTTCAACCTGTTGTCCGGTCTTAAGGTATGAGTAACATAATGATTTATACTGGATCATACTAGTAATTGTTTATAAGTCTAAGGCAAAAGATATAGAATCTTGTTTTTCAAACATATGAATATAAAATTTTGTCAAAAAAAAAAAACATATGAATATAAACTATATAATTTTATTTACGTCTAGTATTTTTTTTAATTATGTTACTTTTATTTTATATTTGATTCTTTTTAAAAGTTCTATTGTTTAGTTTTGAGTTATTTATTTTTATTTTTTAGTTCTGAATTACTTTTTAAAAGAATATATTTTAATAATCTAAAAACACAATAGAATTAAGGCCAAACTATGTCATCTCAGTTGACCAATATTGTAGGACTTTGGAGACTGTTAGATAAATGGTATGATAATCCTGGATATCTTCAAGAATCGTGTTTGTTCACTTTCCGAACAAAGTATTTCGACCCTATTCTTGTCTGGGTTCACGAAATCTTTGCGGGGACAATTCTTGAAGAACAATCTGTTTCTGACAATGGAGAACAGATCAGAACGTAGAGAGGAAGTATGTAATTTCGTGTTTTTTTTTTTTGTGTGTGTTCCAAATCGAGACCAAAAGACTCCTTATATAGGAGACCAATAATAGAAACGAACAGACACACCTTTTCGGAAAACAGTTATGTCTATTGGAAACGGGTGCAACTATTCAAACGAAACGTTATGCCCGTTTCTATTATTCATATTCAATTACGCGTTTGGCTCGACGAGCGTGCACTCCGCACTACCCTAACTCGTTTCAAACTTAACGCATAATTGCATTGGCCTATAGTAAATCACATTACTACCAAAATGCATTGATGATACTAAAATCACCAACAAACTCTCCCCATTTTAGTATAATCCTTGATTTACTTTACAGGTATAACGATCAAACAAATGCATAGAAGAAAATGTCTTACGATTGAATTTTCATCTTAGTACAAATACACATTCCAAATATTCGAAAATCGGGGTGTCATAATGATTGAACCCGTCAATCCATTTGAATATCTAAAGATATAGTACACATATGTTTCTTACAATACTCTACTATTCATACTTGACACTTTACAAGCCATGTGTCCTTATCCATTAATAAGCATATAGGAAGCCAAGTCCAAGCTTCTTGAAGCGGCAAAACTTCATGCTCACATAGGTGATCCTTTTAATCTTGCACCTGCATTTGCAATTTTTCAAAAGAACCATTAAGAAGATATACTTCAACCTAGCCATCACTTGCAGGTCTGAGCACATACCTTGGGAAGATAAACACAATTGCTCCAATCTTTAACTATGATCTTTCCTCGTTGAATTCTACTTCTAACGTTGTATTAGAAGGGAATTGGGTATACCATAACTAATAGATTTAAATGGACTTTAATCCCATCCCAATTACCGACGACTTCTTCACTAAGTCTCTAACTAACCCCTTCGTCAAGTGGTCAGCTAAGTTTTGTTGCGACCGAACAAACTCAATAGATATCACCCCATTCATGATTAATTCCCTAATCATACCATGTTTAATACCCAAATGTCTAGACTTTCCATTGTATATTTGAATATATGCTTTAGCCAGTGTGGCACTACTATCACAACGGATAGAAATTGGTGATATCGGTTTAGGCCATATCGGAATCTCATATACCAAGTTCCTTAGCCATTCTGCTTCTTTACCAGCAGCAGCTAATGCTACAAACTCAGATTCCATTGTGGAACTAGTTATACATGTTGGCTTCTTAGAAGCCCATGAGATGGCACCTCCCCCAAGCAAGAGCATCCATCCACTTGTAGAGGATGAATCTTCAATATTATAGATCAATCATATACATGTGAATAAAATGATTACATCTTTAATCAATTTTCTCACGAAAGAATGTCTAAGGCCTCACTGCCTAGAATTTTCATTTTACACTTATCTAAATTCTCTTGCTAAATTGGCTTGACTATCACATTATGTTAACATCTTTGAAACATTGTCTTTAGCCAATGAAACTTCCAACAGAAGGTCCTTCCACCATTTAACTTCTTGACCAGTGGAAGCGAGATTCACATACTATGGTTCCATGGTCAAGAGAGTGAGGCATCTTTGTTTCTTGCTCTTCCAAGAAATCTCACCCCCAACTAGTGTAAATATCCACTTAGTTGTAAATATATGATCTCCAACACTCGATATCCAATCCATATTGGTATATCCTTCTAATATGGCAGGAAACCTACCATAATGGAGGTCAAGATTTGGTTTTTAAGAAATAATAAATAAAAAATCATTGTGACCGAAAATCCTTGTGATGACCTTCCAATACTCACTATTTGGATTGCTAGTAAATCAATTCATTTAATAATTGTAAATGTTATGTCAGATATAGTATATTATACTAGAAGACCAATTTCACTTGGATGTTCTAATATGACCACAACTCTTCCATCATTATTTTGACACTAAGATCAAATTGAATATTCACTTTCTTGAAACGTGATAATTTGAACTTATCAAGAATTTTCTCAAAGTGTCTTTGACTAAGTTCATAACCCCCATTATTTTTGCATTACTTTGATCTCCAAAAGAGTGTCAACTAGTCTAAGATCTTTCATCTTAAATGTGGTTTTCTCAACCCCCACTCTTTCTCTTTACTTTGATCGAAAAGAGTGTCCACTATTTCAAAATTTCATCTTGAATGTGGAAGCTAGAAACCTCTTTGTTTCTAAGATTTCATTCATCTCGTTGCTAATGATCAACATGTAATCAATCATAGAGACAAAGGAATATCACAATATTCTTACAAAACTTTGTGTACAAACACTTATCACAAGAATTAGATGAAGAAGCTTTTTAGATAATCATGCATGATGATGCAAGAAGGTTTTTAGATGAAGTGAGAGATAAAATTATGAACAATTTAAAATAAATAGTATGAATTGCAATGAGTACCTTAGTTATGTTCACTTCTCTCAAATATTCTCTTGAACTTCTATGTTCAACCTTCTTGATTAACTACATCATTGATGTGCATGACACTTTTGATCCTTTTCTTAGTTGATAATCTTTGTCTTCATCAAAACTAAAAATAATATATATTCTTCACAATCTCCCCCTTTTTGATGATGACAAACTCTTTGAATTCTTGTTTTGATAAGATTGAAAATTCTCCCTCTAACTTGTGTGTCACCTTTAGTTTGTGTGTCTCCTCCTTAATCTATAAGTTTCCTCCTTAATCGGAGAATCTTACAATGACAAAGTCAAAATTTTAATGTCATTGTTTCGGTGCTTGTTTTAATCCATACAAGGTTTTAACAAGCTTGTACACCTTTTTGTTCATCAGTAGAAAGTATATAACCTTCTAATTTCTCCATGTAAATCTCCTCATCGAAATCTCCATTTTAGGAATGTCATTTTGACATCCTTTTGATGAACTATAAGTTCATGCAAAAACTAATTAATGCAAACAATACTTTAATTATTGTCGTCCTTGCTATTAGTGCATATGTGTTTAAATAATTAACATATTCCTTTTGTCTAAACACTTGGCTATTAATCTAGACTTGTAGGTGTTTAGTGTATCATCTTTACGATACTTCCTTCTAAACACTCACTTGCATCCAACCAAGTATGATTTGACATTGTTGATTCCATTTCATCTTGGATAACATCATTCCAAGAGAAGTCCCTTCAAATTACATCTTCATTGTAACTCTTTATGATCATCTTCCACTCGAAGAATAATAGGAACCTTACGAACAAAATTCTCACATTTTTCTTCTATTAAATACAAGAAATATGCCGACAATCGATTTTGTTCGATACTAAATCCTTAGCCTTTTAGACTTTCTGCCAATTCTAAGTTCGATTTGTTTTTCAACAATCATTGATGAACTTTCTGTTTGTATTTCAACAATTCATGGAGAACTTTCCTCACGAGTTTCTTCATTTGTCGAAAACTTAAATTCCTTATCCTCCACGATAAGGTTCTCAAAATTTCACATCTCCGAATTTAATAATTATATTAGACTCCAAATGCATAAGTCTATATAAGTCATGGTTTATTTTCGAATTGCTCTTGATATGTTATATAATAAGTTTCATTAAACACAAACATATTATTCATATATCATCTTAATCATAATTATGATTCAATCGCATGATTTTGAAATCATAAACACTAGTGAATTTCACCACTTTATTAATTAACAAATTTTAATTAAAAAAAAATGTAACTTTCACAAACAATCATAAAAATTGACATTATCTCTCTTAAGGTAGCAACTGTTCATAATCATCTAAAAGAATATGCAATGATTTGTTGGTACCAGTTTGAATACATGTGCCCTTTGGCAACACGTCATTTGTTTGAATGCAACAAGTAGCAACTTTTCACTATCCTTTTGCAATATTTATTAGTTAATTTAACAAATAAATTCTAAATAATTTTCCAAACAAAATTCAAACACGTCTATCCTATTCTTTCTCAGGGGAGATTTGAGAATTTTCATTTGCAGTTTCAAAACTTAATATATTAGCACTACCGGCGTAAAATATATCAAAATACATACCTAGCATTTCAAAATTCTCCTTCCAAAGCAAATACAAACTTGCCGAGAAAGATCTTTGCCGACGTGAAAAAAAAAAACTTTGCTGGGTAATACGTATTGTACATGAATCTTCTGAAACACAACGCCAGATTTGTGATGTCGATTATTGTCCATTAAACTTGTCCAATTTTCCGAAACTTTTAGTCATCTCCTTGACGGTGCTTCCTCCTCCAGCCATGATTATCAGAAAGAATACTTTGTTCGTTTGTTAGATAAATGGTATGATAATCCTGGATATCTTCAAGAATCGTGTTTGTTCACTTTCCGAACAAAGTATTTCGACCCTATTCTTGTCTGGGTTCACGAAATCTTTGCGGGGACAATTCTTGAAGAACAATCTGTTTCTGACAATGGAGAACAGATCAGAATGTAGAGAGGAAGTATGTAATTTCGTGTTTTTTTTTTTGTGTGTTCCAAATCGAGACCAAAAGACTCCTTATATAGGAGACCAATAATAGAAACGAACAGACACACCTTTTCGGAAAACAGTTATGTCTATTGGAAACGGGTGCAACTATTCAAACGAAACGTTATGCCCGTTTCTATTATTCATATTCAATTACGCGTTTGGCTCGACGAGCGTGCACTCCGCACTACCCTAACTCGTTTCAAACTTAACGCATAATTGCATTGGCCTATAGTAAATCACATTACTACCAAAATGCATTGATGATACTAAAATCACCAACAGAAACAAAACATTTGAAATCATTATTAAACTACATCTTGAACAACAATTACAATCAATTTGAACAAAATTATAGGTCTTTTGAACAACAAATTTGAACAACATTACGATAAAATTGATCAATATTACACATTTGAACAACATTTGACAAATAATTGTAGAATATTACATTACATTTGAACAACATTTGGCTAACAATTGAACAACATTACATCAACATCCGAACAATATTTTAACAATGTAGAATCATCAACAATTACACTTCAATATCAAGTACATGTTGAGCTTGACGGAGAACACAAGACATATTGACTTAAATTTTCCAAAAAATGCCTTAGATTTCATCTTCATATGCAATTTATTGTTCTTCTTCATTGGAGATTTATACAACTCTTTCAACCTTTCACAAGCTTACATCTCCTTCAAGTTGCGCTTATCTTTGCTTCAATCCTCATCAACAAATTCACAAACCTCCTTTCCTTGTGCTAGGTATTTATCTCATATGAATAAATTGCAAGTTTCGTCACTGTCAGGGTGGGTATCTCCAAAAAAACTTTTCCTTTGTTAGGTCCATGCTTGCAATGGTATGATCATACGAACATTGCGCACACACACATTCTCCCTGGACGGTTGCTCTCAGTTGTCTAATGAGAAGATCCTGATTTGCTGTGCCTTGAGGATGATGCCATGAGAAGTAACACGAAGAACACGAAGGAGAAGAAGAAGAAGAAAAATGAATGACAATATTAAAACAAAATAACTAGAATCGGAAGAAGAAGAAAACGAAGGAGAAGAATATAACTGGAAAGAGAATAAGAATGGAAATAAACAAATTTAAATTTTCTAAGAATATTATTTAAAATTATATTATTTTAAAAGAAAGATAATCTAATGTGTATTTGCCAAGTGTCAAAAAAATATGATATTTGATCATCCATGTAGGTATTTGTAATCCATTTTAATACGAGAGACGAAATTTATGAACAGAAAAGTTTGTGAGAACCACAGTTTTGAAGGAAAAATTTAAAAGGACTTGTAAACTCGGTTTTTTGAGGCGAACTGACTCCTTGCTCTTTTTTTTTTTAATTTTATATTTTTTTTGCAAGAGTCGCCACCGACTTTTATTTTATCCAAAAAAGGAAAGGCATAAAAGAACAGGAAAGACCTTTTGACAGATTTTGGGTTCGGGGGGTTGGTTATACAAAGGGAAGGTTTTAAGCACCCTTTGTATCCATGGTTATCCATGGGCTCTTAGTTTTGCTTAGATCACTTTTGCTCTTGTTTGATTTTTAAAATAAGCTCGGCAAGACATTAAGCCTTGTGCCTACATACCTCCTCGGTGCAATGGAGAAGTCAGAGCTAATGTAGTTCCGCTTAAAAGGAAAAACGGTTTAAAAAAAACGAATAAACACTTTATCATCGTCGGAGAGAAATACTCGGCCATTGATCTTGAGCATGAGAACAAATGAGTTCTTTGCATCGCTAATGAAAGAAGGGCTCCAACTCGGATAAAATCAACGAGTATGCCACTAGCTCTCTCACGCAGAAAAGATCTCATTATATCAATCAATTTCAAAATCATGGGGTATCGCAACTCACTACAACAATTAATCGTGTCTAAACTTTTGCAGAAAAGCCACTAAGGGCAAAAGATATTTTATAAGAAAAGATTTTTAAAAGAGGTTTTACAAACATAAGAAGATTTTGGAAAAAGGGAGAAGATTTTGAAAATTTAAGAAGTGGGAGGAGATGAAAAGGCTATCCTAGTGCTTAAAATAAAAGTTTAAGGAGAGAATGATCTGACCAAAATAAGAAACCAACAGTTGACCGACGCATTACCACTTGGAGATCCAGATGAACTTATTATCTTTAGCACCACTTTGCATTTAAGCACATTAAAATTTTGATGAAAATCGGGCAGAGTAACGGCTGTTTTCGGGTAAAATCCTTATCTCAATGCCTTAGAATTAACCATCAAGGATTTTCAAGGAAATACCTGCATACGCAAACAGACAACAATCCAATGCCAGACAGAACAACCACAGAGTAATAACAGAATAAGGGTCCAGAGGCACTAAGTCCATAAGTCCGAATCTCCAAAATGCTAGGGATAGTAACCAGTAGTCCAAGAGAGAACCTTAAGCGTTTTTTTTAGATTTTTGTTGTTTATTAGTTTTTTAGCATAAAAGTAAAGTATGGTCCAAGTGGACAAAAAGAAAATAGCGGAAACATAAACATAGCGTCCAAATGGACAAAGAGAAAATAGCGGAATATAAATGTCCAAATGGACAAAGAGAAAATAGCGGAAACATAAATAATATGTCCAAGTAGACAAAGAAAAATAGCAGAAATATAAATAATACGTCCAAATGGACAAAGAAAAAATAGCAGAAATATAAATAATATGTCCAAATGGACAAAGAAAAAATAGCAGAAATATAAATAATATGTCCAAATGGACAAAGAAAAAATGACAGAAACATAAATAATATGTCCAAGTGGACAAAGAAAAAATAACAGAAATATAAATAATATGTCCAAATGGACAAAGAAAAAATAACAGAAATATAAATAATATGTCCAAGTGGACAAAGAAAAAATAACAGAAACATAAATAATATGTCCAAATGGACAAAGAAAAAATAACAGAAATATAAATAATATGTCCAAATGGACAAAGAAAAAATAACAGAAATATAAATAATATGTCCAAGTGGACAAAGAAAAAATAACAGAAACATAAATAATATGTCCAAGTGGACAAAGAAAAAATAACAGAAACATAAATAATATGTCCAAATGGACAAAGAAAAAATAACAGAAATATAAATAATATGTCCAAGTGGACAAAGAAAAAATAACAGAAACATAAATAATATGTCCAAATGGACAAAGAAAAAATAACAGAAATATAAATAATATGTCCAAATGGACAAAGAAAAAATAACAGAAATATAAATAATATGTCCAAGTGGACAAAGAAAAAATAACAGAAATATAAATAATATGTCCAAATGGACAAAGAAAAAATAACAGAAACATAAATAATAAATAATAAAATAAAGCATAAAGCAAGAAATATAAAGAACACTATAATAAAATGCGGAAATTAAAGTCAATTGTTAGTATGTTAGCACGTGAATCATCTTGAAGCTAGTCAAGTATATCCACGATGTTAGTGAAGATCGATGGTGAGTGAATGATGATCTCGGATTTAAAGTTAATGAAAATTTATCAGAAGCTTGATAGAATCATAGCGACTACACGATAAATTTCCAAAAGTCTTAAATCAAATGCATACAATCTCTGCCATATTTGATCTTTTATTCTGATTCGGGACAAAGGAAAAAGATAAGAAATAATATCAAATAATATACAAAAATAAATATAAAACAAATTAAACTTAATTCGATTTTTTTTGTGATTTTTTGGAATTGATTTTAAGTTAATTAACAAGCTAATTAAACAAATAATTATACAAATAATTAAACTTAACAAGAAAAATATTATTTTATATGTCAAAAATTAGATTATAAAAAAAATATAAAACTAAATCTAAAAGGAAAATATTTTTGGAGTTTTTTGATTGGTTAAAAATAATTAAAAAGCAATATTTACATAATTACTAATTAATTAAGCAATATAAATTAATTATGAAAAGAAATAAAATATTTTTATGTTAAAAATTAAATAAACATTTTATCAACTTAAAACTAAAATTAAAACATTTTTTTTTTTTGAGAAATTGAAAATATGCATAAATATGGAGTTTTTAATTCATGAACTCCTAACACTACTACATATTAAAAATTACATTGTACTTACTCTATGATGTCCCAAGAGTGGAATAGAGTGATTGAAATTGATTGAAAGTGGCTATTTGAATGAGCCTTGATTTTTACAAGTTTCTTGAAACTTTTGAAAAATATAAAACTTATGCTATGCTTTTGGAGTGTGTTGTTATTCTTCTCTTGTTCCTCCTCCTCTTTTTTCTCTCCCTTGAATGAAGAAAATGAAGTTCTATTTATAGGCAAAGAGTTTGATCTTGGAAGCCTTGCAAGTGGAAATTGTCATGATTGATTTTGTGGAAAAAATATGATAATGGAATATTTTCAATGAGTGTATTTCTTAACCATGGTTAAAACACTCAAGTATTATTCTCTTCAATCTTGCAATAATATATTTAAACATCTTGAATTGGTCTTGATTGGCAACCATAAGCATCTTTGATAATATCTTTGAATTATCTCACTTTAATTAAACTTTAAATGAATAAAATTTAATTAAAATGAAATAAAAATGTCATGAATCATGGATGGGTCGTGGATGCCCTTTAAACATATGAGAATCAAGATTGAATCACAAAAGAATTGGCCTTTTTGAAAAAAAAATCAAATTTTGGTCATTACTTGTTTCATGCATTTTTCCAAAAAAGGTCAACTTCATCAAGGCATATCTCCCTCAATTTTGATCCTATGAAAGTGTTCTTTAACTTTTTGGAAAGCCCAAGATGTCCTCTACAAGCCACTTTGGAAGCGTTTTTGCATTTGGAGAAGTTATCTTGATGATATGGGCTTTGACAAAAAACTGCTTTTTGTTGACTTTGAAAATGACCTGTAATGTTTTGGCTTATATCTCTTAGGCGGAAGCATTTCTTGACCTTGGTCCCAACATCAAAGTTGTAGAGAATTGAATTTCCTTGAGAATGAGCTTTGGTTGGAATTTTTCTGATAAATTATGAGAGAGTTATGGTCGGTCAAAGTTCAGTTGACTTTTAGGTAAAAAACTCTAATTTTGCAATTTTGAGTTTTGTCGATTTCTGAACTTTTCTTGATGAATTATGATCAACCATTGATCACATGATGAATCTTTTGACAAAATATGGATGTTGACCAAAAATTGCATTTTTGACTGTCTGTTGACTTTTTGGTCAAACTGGTCGTCTGTTGACTGTTTGAGCTGTTGACTGTGCGTCCGAGCGAATCGAAGTTTGAAAATTTGTCTGGTGGTACTTTGAGACGTATGTAGATCCATGAAATCCATTTGAGGTCTCAAAAACTCGTTCTCCTGAAAAAAATAAAAAAACCTAGTTAGGGACTGTTTGTGTAGGAGACAGTTAGGCGTACCTGATTTTTGTGCAGTGTTGAGTCTCTGTTGACCACGTGATTATCAGAAGACTTCTAGAACAAAATCTTGGAAATTTGAAGTGCGAAAAATTGATTTGACTGATGGTACAAACACGGAGAATTGCGCTGATAGCGGGTTTGACTGGTAACTAGCTGTCCGGGTATTAACGTAACAGTTAAAGTGAAAATTCAACAGTTAAAGTTAATTTTTTCTTTTTTTGTTTTTGTTGTGTTAATGGTGAAAAATTTATTTACCTGAGCTGTTAGAAAAACACAAACATAATAAATAAATAAAATATACTGTACGCGAACGAAAATACCGATAATAACCTTGAAAATAAATATTTAATGCACAGAAAAATAAATATTTAACACACATAATATTATCTTGATAATTAAACTACCGTACGACAGATAGTACAACATTTAATACTAACAGTACAAATATTACATAATATAATGAACAGTACGACAAATAAAATAGACGGTACACTATTTGAAAGCGACAGATACAACAAACTTTAAAAATGACGATTAATAATCCATGCTATGAACAACAGAAAATAGATGATCGGAAGTGTAACCATCGCAGGTCCGCATTTTTCAGGACTATGCAGACAGAAGAAGGACATGATCACCGTAAAAATAGTGATGACTATAAGAAAAAGTGTATCCATCCACTTTGCCATTTTTGCCGAGGAAGAAGAGAAAATAATTATGAGATAGAAGTTTGAGAAATTTGGGAGATGAGTGAAATTTGATGTGAGAATTTATGGAAAAAATGAGGAGTATTTATAGAGTGAAAAGAGAGAGATAGAGACGTTTGAGAGTGGAGTGTACCGTTTGAATAGTAGTAGGATTTGAAAAAAAAAAGTATGGTAGGTTTTGAAAAGAAAAAGGGTATAGAATAAAGCTAGGATTTGATTTTGAAAAAAAAGATTTGAAAAGAAAGAAAGAGATTTTAAAAAAAAATAATATAGTATAAAAATAAAAATTAGTGGGAAATAAAACCAAGAATAATTTAATTGTTACCAGTATAATCTGAAACCCGGACTCCGCGCCTGCAAATTTTAATTCTGCACAAACTGCGTCAGCATTATTTATCTGAAAATAAATCTCAAATAAACAGTGTATGAAGTGATAAACAGTATTTGGCGTTTATGAAAGGATAAATTTAACAGCGAACCAAAATACTGTATAAAAAAAAATTCTAAAAATTGAGTATTCATAAAATCAGGATATTTATGAAATAAAAATCCAAGATTGTATAAAAATCCAAATTTTTAGACAGAAGTCTTTTGACTTCTCTTTGAAAAAAAAACGCGGGCAAATTTTAGGGTATAACAATAATGATCATAACACTTAGAAAATGATGGGATCTCAGAGGTCAAAAATTGGGGTGCAACAGATGCCCCTATTTAAGTTTCTTCTATCCGGAGACACGATGATTGTAAATCTTCGTTTTAACGTGATGGAAGAGACTTAAATATATAAAAAAACACAATTTTTGAACCTGAGATGCAATGTAATGCTTATGATTATGAATTCACATGATTTCTACGAGATGGAAACAGGACACCAATGGGGAGAAGTAAACAGACTCCGTTGGGGAAAAGGTATAAGTCATCTAGGAATAGAATCATACTTCACACAAGAAAGAAACAGTTGACAAAAGCTTTCAAGATAAAACATGATTGAACTTTGAGAAGAGAATATCTGAGGCATACATGAATGTGGCTACATAAAATGAATATCAAGGTAAAACATGATTGGACAACATCAAATGACAATCAAGGTAAAACATGATTGGGCAACATCGAATGACAATCAAGGTAAAACATGATTGGGTAATCATCAACGGACAATCAAGGTAAAACATGATCACAGGTCCATCAAGGTAAAACATGATTGGATGTCATTAAGGATAATCAAGGTAAAACATGATTGGATAATCATCAAATGAAAATCAAGGTAAAACATGATTGAAAAATACCAAATGACAATCAAGGTAAAACATGATTAGAGAATACCAAGTGACAATCAAGGTAAAACATGATTAGAGAACACCAAGGTCAATCAAGGTAAAACATGATTTGAACTTTAAGAAGAAAATATCAAAAGCGTTTTAAGATAAACCATGAATGCAACAGCATCAAACGACAATCAAGATAAAACATGATTGAACTCAGAGACATTCAAGAGTGACATTGAATGAGGTAATAACACTTTATTGGGAATTGGGACATCCATAGAAGCTTTGAATAAAAGGTGACAAAGTTCTGAAAAATTGTCAGAACAAACAAGACATATCATGAAGAATATCAGATAGATACAGACAAAACGAATCAAAAGGATAAATTTGTTTGGGTAGGTGCCAAGTAAGTTGGACTTTGATCTCAAGGTAAGATGTTGACAACAACAGGACCTTAGAAGAATGTAAATGAGCATGATTTTGTTTTTATGCATGATGTTAAAGTTATCTATGCATGATGAATGCTCAATGCAATGTAGTTATTCATGACGACTGGAATTGACTCTTTTGTGAGGCAAGATTGGAGCTTTGATTCCTCAACACGGGAATTCTAAAAAATCCGCTTGGAAAGAAGATGCTTGAACAAACTTCTGGTCACACTGATAATTGTATCAAACAAATGATCCTTTGAGAAGGACTGATAAATTGTGCTTGGGGATGAACTGATCACGGATTCAACTCTTAAAATGAATGTTGGGAAGACTTGCCATAGTATACATCTTGGCGAGGATATTCTGATCAACAAATCTTGATTAAACATATGAACAACAGGATCTTGAAGGAACGTGCCCCTGATAGGATCACTGATCAAGTTTCTCGACTGTTTGAACTTCCCGAAAGATAAGTACTTACTTTCAAATAAAGTGTTCATTCAAGAATGGTAATTTTAATGCAATGCTCAAAACATATTTTTGAAATCAAAATCACTTTGTAAAGAAAATGGAATCACTGGTTAAAACATAAAGGTTAAGACAATCAACGTGAAAGATAAAGCAAAGATATGGTATCAACATAAATGATTGGTAAATCTCTTGGGAGTCAGCTTACGCAACCTTGTTGTAGTATGCTTTCAAAATAAACCTTGCTTCAATTAGGGCTTTTGAAGGTTGTAACGTGGTCAGGTTCACGGTTTAAAAAAATAAAAGGTATAAGGCTCAAAATTTTTGTAACCCACCCCATCTTCGTGATGATCTTCATTCCTAAACCCAGTTAATTCAAAATATGCATTCAGGTACCAAGAGACTTTTGGAATTTTACCTGTTGTAATGATGATAATTCACAAGCCAAGAAAACTTGGAGATGGCAGTCACTTCTTCCTTTTGATAGTCACAACATTTTGTGGTTCAAGAATTTATTGACTTATCTCTTTTTTTTATATCCCTAACTTTTGCCTGAACTGTTTATTTTGACCTTACAGTCAGCGGGATGCCTTAATTTTTGCCTAAGTCATTTTTTGATTTTGACTTAGCAGGATTTTCTTTTATTTTCTTTTTTTGATACCTTTTTTTTTGAAAGATAGTGACTACCTTGCTTAATGATTATAACGAACCATCATCGAATTTTGCTTGGCGTTTCCAACATTTCTTTGATGTATGCGGAGGAAAGCTTGTGATTAAAACACTTGTTAAAAGGTGCATTGAATGATTCTCTTAAAATAGAATGCACAACCAAATTAACTGGGAACTACCCTGCCCCGGGTTAAAATATGGGTTATTTCGTATAGAAAGAAACACCAACTTCTAGGCTCAAAGGGGTTGACGAGGGATTAACTTCCTTATTTCTCCAGTGTTTGGGAAGTGAAACAATGCCTGTACATCGTCAACAAAGTTTTATTTGAAAGCATACAGTTCAACAACTTGGGTATTTCCTTGTCATCATCCTCCCTCCAATCTTTGCATAAAACACAAGTTTGATAGAGAAAGCAAAATAATTTTTTTTTTTTTTTTGTAAAAGAAGCATAAACATAGACATAGTAGATGAAAATGAATTCAAAAATACGATGCTCATTTCATTAAAATTAACATTCTGGAATGAAAAAAGTTTAAAAGCAAACAATATAACTGAGGAAATACAAACAGTAGGGAAACATCTTTCTAAATCATGGCCTGCTGCCCCTTGATGGAAAGGACAATGAAGATCAGACCTAAAACCTTATGGAAGAGGATTTCGAGGAGGAAGAATCAACTTGATGGTAGATAGATAACTCTAAAGATGGAGACAGACAAGGATAAGTTTCATGGATAACCTGAATGTATGTATGCAAATGATGCAATTGTTGTTTATATTTTTTTTTTTGAGTTTCAAAGAACTTAAGATATTAACTTGCAAACATTAAAGCATTGGATTAAAGCATTGATCAAGTTATCATCAAAATCAATCATCCATTTTGGTGGATTAAAGTTTTCACCCTATCAACACCCAAGATCCATTGAGTTTGATGAAACTTACGATGTTTACAAAAAAGACCTCTGAGTTCATTGGAAATCAAAGGAAAATATTTTTATGAATGTATGAATGCATGAATGCCACATATACAGAAATGGTAACACAAACATGGTGCACATAAGGTAGGTTCCAAAGTTCAACGTCACGAGCATGAGGTCAAAGAACCAAACATGGGATAGTACTAGGGGTTAATCACCTGCACAACATGTTCTACTGATACGTCAGAGTCCACATTCTTCTTTCGGATATTACCGGCTTGCACAACTGAACTTGTGAGCCAATAATATTCTCAAGAAAAACTCGTCTGAGTGTGGCTCTCCGCATGACAACTAATCCAAGTCTTCACCTGAATAGTTTCTGCGCCACAACCTAATAAGGCCAGGATGGGTTATGGGTTCTACGGCCAACTCAGCTTCTACAGTTCAATGAAAGCAATAATGTCTTCGCAACTGAACTTGCTAAACATATACTACCAACAAGGAACCTCCACTGAGCGGAAGGATTCTCATGCCAGCTTTTTAAGGACTGAACTCCTTGTATGCCATACATGACTATACCCTCCACCTAATTCTTATGTGTACTTAATCCGGGTTAGGATTTGTCCATAATGTATCTCAAGTGACAGAACCACACATATATCAAGAATAGCATGAAATAACAAGTATGTACAAAATAACCAAGTGTAAGCAAATATTAAAGTGATCTAAAACTCTAAGGTAACCCCTCTTTAAAAAGATTTTCACTCCCCAGCAGAGTCGCCACCGACTTTTATTTTATCCAAAAAAGGAAAGGCATAAAAGAACAGGAAAGACCTTTTGACAGATTTTGGGTTCGGGGGGTTGGTTATACAAAGGGAAGGTTTTAAGCACCCTTTGTATCCATGGTTATCCATGGGCTCTTAGTTTTGCTTAGATCACTTTTGCTCTTGTTTGATTTTTAAAATAAGCTCGGCAAGACATTAAGCCTTGTGCCTACATACCTCCTCGGTGCAATGGAGAAGTCAGAGCTAATGTAGTTCCGCTTAAAAGGAAAAACGGTTTTAAAAAAAACGAATAAACACTTTATCATCGTCGGAGAGAAATACTCGGCCATTGATCTTGAGCATGAGAACAAATGAGTTCTTTGCATCGCTAATGAAAGAAGGGCTCCAAATCAGATAAAATCAACGAGTATGCCACTAGCTCTCTCACGCAGAAAAGATCTCATTATATCAATCAATTTCAAAATCATGGGGTATCGCAACTCACTACAACAATTAATCGTGTCTAAACTTTTGCAGAAAAGCCACTAAGGGCAAAAGATATTTTATAAGAAAAGATTTTTAAAAGAGGTTTTACAAACATAAGAAGATTTTGGAAAAAGGGAGAAGATTTTGAAAATTTAAGAAGTGGGAGGAGATGAAAAGGCTATCCTAGTGCTTAAAATAAAAGTTTAAGGAGAGAATGATCTGACCAAAATAAGAAACCAACAGTTGACCGACGCATTACCACTTGGAGATCCAGATGAACTTATTATCTTTAGCACCACTTTGCATTTAAGCACATTAAAATTTTGATGAAAATCGGGCAGAGTAACGGCTGTTTTCGGGTAAAATCCTTATCTCAATGCCTTAGAATTAACCATCAAGGATTTTCAAGGAAATACCTGCATACGCAAACAGACAACAATCCAATGCCAGACAGAACAACCACAGAGTAATAACAGAATAAGGGTCCAGAGGCACTAAGTCCATAAGTCCGAATCTCCAAAATGCTAGGGATAGTAACCAGTAGTCCAAGAGAGAACCTTAAGCGTTTTTTTTAGATTTTTGTTGTTTATTAGTTTTTTAGCATAAAAGTAAAGTATGGTCCAAGTGGACAAAAAGAAAATAGCGGAAACATAAACATAGCGTCCAAATGGACAAAGAGAAAATAGCGGAATATAAATGTCCAAATGGACAAAGAGAAAATAGCGGAAACATAAATAATATGTCCAAGTAGACAAAGAAAAATAGCAGAAATATAAATAATACGTCCAAATGGACAAAGAAAAAATAGCAGAAATATAAATAATATGTCCAAATGGACAAAGAAAAAATAGCAGAAATATAAATAATATGTCCAAATGGACAAAGAAAAAATGACAGAAACATAAATAATATGTCCAAGTGGACAAAGAAAAAATAACAGAAATATAAATAATATGTCCAAATGGACAAAGAAAAAATAACAGAAATATAAATAATATGTCCAAGTGGACAAAGAAAAAATAACAGAAACATAAATAATATGTCCAAATGGACAAAGAAAAAATAACAGAAATATAAATAATATGTCCAAATGGACAAAGAAAAAATAACAGAAATATAAATAATATGTCCAAGTGGACAAAGAAAAAATAACAGAAACATAAATAATATGTCCAAGTGGACAAAGAAAAAATAACAGAAACATAAATAATATGTTCAAATGGACAAAGAAAAAATAACAGAAATATAAATAATATGTCCAAGTGGACAAAGAAAAAATAACAGAAACATAAATAATATGTCCAAATGGACAAAGAAAAAATAACAGAAATATAAATAATATGTCCAAATGGACAAAGAAAAAATAACAGAAATATAAATAATATGTCCAAGTGGACAAAGAAAAAATAACAGAAATATAAATAATATGTCCAAATGGACAAAGAAAAAATAACAGAAACATAAATAATAAATAATAAAATAAAGCATAAAGCAAGAAATATAAAGAACACTATAATAAAATGCGGAAATTAAAGTCAATTGTTAGTATGTTAGCACGTGAATCATCTTGAAGCTAGTCAAGTATATCCACGATGTTAGTGAAGATCGATGGTGAGTGAATGATGATCTCGGATTTAAAGTTAATGAAAATTTATCAGAAGCTTGATAGAATCATAGCGACTACACGATAAATTTCCAAAAGTCTTAAATCAAATGCATACAATCTCTGCCATATTTGATCTTTTATTCTGATTCGGGACAAAGGAAAAAGATAAGAAATAATATCAAATAATATACAAAAATAAATATAAAACAAATTAAACTTAATTCGATTTTTTTTGTGATTTTTTGGAATTGATTTTAAGTTAATTAACAAGCTAATTAAACAAATAATTATACAAATAATTAAACTTAACAAGAAAAATATTATTTTATATGTCAAAAATTAGATTATAAAAAAAATATAAAACTAAATCTAAAAGGAAAATATTTTTGGAGTTTTTTGATTGGTTAAAAATAATTAAAAAGCAATATTTACATAATTACTAATTAATTAAGCAATATAAATTAATTATGAAAAGAAATAAAATATTTTTATGTTAAAAATTAAATAAACATTTTATCAACTTAAAACTAAAATTAAAACATTTTTTTTTTTTGAGAAATTGAAAATATGCATAAATATGGAGTTTTTAATTCATGAACTCCTAACACTACTACATATTAAAAATTACATTGTACTTACTCTATGATGTCCCAAGAGTGGAATAGAGTGATTGAAATTGATTGAAAGTGGCTATTTGAATGAGCCTTGATTTTTACAAGTTTCTTGAAACTTTTGAAAAATATAAAACTTATGCTATGCTTTTGGAGTGTGTTGTTATTCTTCTCTTGTTCCTCCTCCTCTTTTTTCTCTCCCTTGAATGAAGAAAATGAAGTTCTATTTATAGGCAAAGAGTTTGATCTTGGAAGCCTTGCAAGTGGAAATTGTCATGATTGATTTTGTGGAAAAAATATGATAATGGAATATTTTCAATGAGTGTATTTCTTAACCATGGTTAAAACACTCAAGTATTATTCTCTTCAATCTTGCAATAATATATTTAAACATCTTGAATTGGTCTTGATTGGCAACCATAAGCATCTTTGATAATATCTTTGAATTATCTCACTTTAATTAAACTTTAAATGAATAAAATTTAATTAAAATGAAATAAAAATGTCATGAATCATGGATGGGTCGTGGATGCCCTTTAAACATATGAGAATCAAGATTGAATCACAAAAGAATTGGCCTTTTTGAAAAAAAAATCAAATTTTGGTCATTACTTGTTTCATGCATTTTTCCAAAAAAGGTCAACTTCATCAAGGCATATCTCCCTCAATTTTGATCCTATGAAAGTGTTCTTTAACTTTTTGGAAAGCCCAAGATGTCCTCTACAAGCCACTTTGGAAGCGTTTTTGCATTTGGAGAAGTTATCTTGATGATATGGGCTTTGACAAAAAACTGCTTTTTGTTGACTTTGAAAATGACCTGTAATGTTTTGGCTTATATCTCTTAGGCGGAAGCATTTCTTGACCTTGGTCCCAACATCAAAGTTGTAGAGAATTGAATTTCCTTGAGAATGAGCTTTGGTTGGAATTTTTCTGATAAATTATGAGAGAGTTATGGTCGGTCAAAGTTCAGTTGACTTTTAGGTAAAAAACTCTAATTTTGCAATTTTGAGTTTTGTCGATTTCTGAACTTTTCTTGATGAATTATGATCAACCATTGATCACATGATGAATCTTTTGACAAAATATGGATGTTGACCAAAAATTGCATTTTTGACTGTCTGTTGACTTTTTGGTCAAACTGGTCGTCTGTTGACTGTTTGAGCTGTTGACTGTGCGTCCGAGCGAATCGAAGTTTGAAAATTTGTCTGGTGGTACTTTGAGACGTATGTAGATCCATGAAATCCATTTGAGGTCTCAAAAACTCGTTCTCCTGAAAAAAATAAAAAAACCTAGTTAGGGACTGTTTGTGTAGGAGACAGTTAGGCGTACCTGATTTTTGTGCAGTGTTGAGTCTCTGTTGACCACGTGATTATCAGAAGACTTCTAGAACAAAATCTTGGAAATTTGAAGTGCGAAAAATTGATTTGACTGATGGTACAAACACGGAGAATTGCGCTGATAGCGGGTTTGACTGGTAACTAGCTGTCCGGGTATTAACGTAACAGTTAAAGTGAAAATTCAACAGTTAAAGTTAATTTTTTCTTTTTTTGTTTTTGTTGTGTTAATGGTGAAAAATTTATTTACCTGAGCTGTTAGAAAAACACAAACATAATAAATAAATAAAATATACTGTACGCGAACGAAAATACCGATAATAACCTTGAAAATAAATATTTAATGCACAGAAAAATAAATATTTAACACACATAATATTATCTTGATAATTAAACTACCGTACGACAGATAGTACAACATTTAATACTAACAGTACAAATATTACATAATATAATGAACAGTACGACAAATAAAATAGACGGTACACTATTTGAAAGCGACAGATACAACAAACTTTAAAAATGACGATTAATAATCCATGCTATGAACAACAGAAAATAGATGATCGGAAGTGTAACCATCGCAGGTCCGCATTTTTCAGGACTATGCAGACAGAAGAAGGACATGATCACCGTAAAAATAGTGATGACTATAAGAAAAAGTGTATCCATCCACTTTGCCATTTTTGCCGAGGAAGAAGAGAAAATAATTATGAGATAGAAGTTTGAGAAATTTGGGAGATGAGTGAAATTTGATGTGAGAATTTATGGAAAAAATGAGGAGTATTTATAGAGTGAAAAGAGAGAGATAGAGACGTTGGGAGTGGAGTGTACCGTTTGAATAGTAGTAGGATTTGAAAAAAAAAAAGTATGGTAGGTTTTGAAAAGAAAAAGGGTATAGAATAAAGCTAGGATTTGATTTTGAAAAAAAAGATTTGAAAAGAAAGAAAGAGATTTTAAAAAAAAAATAATATAGTATAAAAATAAAAATTAGTGGGAAATAAAACCAAGAATAATTTAATTGTTACCAGTATAATCTGAAACCCGGACTCCGCGCCTGCAAATTTTAATTCTGCACAAACTGCGTCAGCATTATTTATCTGAAAATAAATCTCAAATAAACAGTGTATGAAGTGATAAACAGTATTTGGCGTTTATGAAAGGATAAATTTAACAGCGAACCAAAATACTGTATAAAAAAAAATTCTAAAAATTGAGTATTCATAAAATCAGGATATTTATGAAATAAAAATCCAAGATTGTATAAAAATCCAAATTTTTAGACAGAAGTCTTTTGACTTCTCTTTGAAAAAAAACGCGGGCAAATTTTAGGGTATAACAATAATGATCATAACACTTAGAAAATGATGGGATCTCAGAGGTCAAAAATTGGGGTGCAACAGGACTAATAATAAAAGTTGATATATTTGTAAGGACGTCAAACATATTTAACCATTATTTTAATAAAAAAACATCAAATAAAATATTAGTTTAAATAATTATTATTAAAATGTTATTTTAGTTATTTCATCATTTTATTATAAAATTTTTTGGATGTTAAAATTTCAAAAAATCATTTGAATTTAAATTTATTTCAAATAATTTTTCATAAAAAAATACTTTTACGACACAATTATTTTGAAAAATTGTAATTTTGACTATGTTTTAATCTTCAACAACGTATATTTATGTCATATGATATCAAAATCAATTTTTTATTATATAAAAATTGAATTTACAAAAACTTTTAATATTAATTTTTTTTACAAAAATCATTTTGAAAATATAAAGAAAAAATCATATATAATTGATTTTGCAGTAAAAAAAAATTAGTTTTCAATAAATAAATTATGTAAAAGTGATTCTACATAAAAATAAAGTAATTTATATTAAAATAATTTTATGCAAAATTGATTAAATATTAAATTTTAAATATAAAAATCATATTTAAATTTGAAAGTCATAAATTTTAACTTTAATTAAAAAAACTTAACATTGAAGTGAAATCTTTAATGAGCTAGTAACTTTTTTAGTTTTTTACTTTAACCATAGCTAAGAACTTTATTGAGCCTAGAGCTAATTAACTTATTGAGTACTAGTACATGTTTGTTTATGCCTTTATGTATAGTTGTATTCATTATTTAATCCCCACCATGGTACCTTGCTACCACAATAGAAGAAACCCAAGCTTGCAAGTTTGTTTGCTATTTGCAGAATCTCTCTTCCAACACCTACAGGACCACAAACATACAACACCAACAAACACAAGGACAATAACTGAACTCTGTTTGTCACCCACGATCTCCGCCAAAAACGTCATACAATAAATTCCAAGAAATTACCGCATGCCTTTATTTTCTTTCATAAAAAAATAAATAATAGTAAACCCAGAAATTAGTACTATAACTGAAAAGAAATTCCCGTAAAAAAAAAAAAAACTGAAAAGAAACAGCACTATTTACACTACAATTATAATATATGCCTGATTATATTATGCCTCTTAATAATATATTATATGTTATGTAATTCTATATTTGTCATATCTATTAAATTTAATGTCATTTTTAATATTGAATCTAGCCAGAAATTTGCAATACAACTTCTAATCCAAAAATCATATATATCATTCAAGCTTCCTATCTTATACTCAAAATGTGCTCCATATCCTTTACAAAAATCATATAAAAAATATTTAAAAATCTTACAAAATTTAATAAATTAAATGATAAATGTTTTAATTTACACTAAATAAACATTACTCTCTCCGTCCCATATTATTTGTCGCAAATGAACATTTAACACATATTAAAAAACAGTAATAAATAAAAGAGGGGGAATAATAACTTTATCAAATGATCCTTATTAATTAGGTGTATTTAAATTAACATTAATGTTAAATGAGGAAATAATAAATTAAGAGTATTTATTAGAGGGTACAATTGAAGAGGGGGAATAAATAAAAGACGGGGAATAATAACTTTATCAAATTATCCTTATTAATTAGGTGTATTTAAATTAACATTAATGTTAAATGAGGAAATAATAAATTAAGAGTATTTATTAGAGGGTACAATTGAAAGATTAAATATATAATTACATTGGTAATTTAAAGTGACAAGTATTTTAGGACAATATTTTTTCCTAAATGTGACATTTATTTTGTGACTGAAGGAGTATTAATTATCATAAATTTAAGAAAAATACATAAACTATCCATAATTAAAAGTGTTTATAAACATGAAATACTATACTTACATCTCCTCATTTATGTGCACTATCCTTTGCTTATATAATTAACGAATGTGTTTTAGATACAATTAATTTAATATAGTCCAATATAAAAATAATCAAAAGATGCCAAAGTAGAATTTGATTTTATTTTATAAAAAAAGATAAAATTTAAAATTGTAATAAAATTTAATAATTACAATAATAAATATCTAAAATTTGACAATACCAACATTACTAATTAATTAAAAATTTAAGAATAAAACAATATAAATTATTGCTAATTTCATAGACATATCTTTAATAACAAATATAAAATGCATATAAAACACGGTTTACACATTCTCAATTATATTAAATATTTATAATACGTACAAATAATGAACTTACTTTTTTATTTTTAACAAAACAAACTTAACGACTTTCATTAATCAAAAATGTTCAATACAAAGAGGAGTCGAACTCAATAAACTACGTCGAACTCAAGAATTGGCCGCCCTTGCAAGAAAATGAGCAACCGAATTCGCTTGACGTTTGACAAACTTTACCTCAAAGTTTTTGAAGGACCGTAATAAACTACAAATAGATTCAATAATAAGACAAAACTCATAATCACCATTTTTATTTGAGTGGACAGCTTGTGTAACAATTTGGGAATCACTTTCAAAAATTACGAACTCCAAATTCGAGGATATAGCCCCAAGGATAGCCTCTTTAAGAGCCAAAGCTTCAGCTTCAAAGACGGGAAGAGTTCCTGAATCTCATGTTATACCTGCATAGATTAAGTTGCCAAAGTGATTACGCACACACCACCCCCTGTTAGTAGTGTTGTTATTGTTATTAAAAGCCGCATCAACGTTACATTTAAGTCAACCCACGGAAGGTGGACTCCAATCTAGAGCATGATTGGGACGAGCATTACTAGTCATTCTCTCCTAAGCTTGAAACCATTCATTCCATAAGTAAGTCGCTTTTAATCCCAAAGCTGACGCTTCTTCTTGCTCATTATGCCAGACATAGTCGTTCCTGTTTTTCCAAATAACATCTAAAAATAATGAATTTACTTAGAACTTTAAAAAAGTCAAGAAATCAAGACAATTATCTTATTTTGGTCCAAAAAAAATATAATAGTATAATACCAAAATAAATTTATAAAAAAATATTATTTAAATAAAAACTAGAAAAACTACCTCAATTCAATTATACAATACAAAACACCCAAAATAATTAAAACTAAATAAATTAAATGTTTATATATTTTGTCTGCAATTCATATTCAACATACATAAACTGATATTATTATAGGTTAAACGTTATTACTAGAAATCAAACTCTAATATTCACAATTGTTTAGGTTAAAGTTAAACGTTATTACTAGAACTCAGATTCAAATATTCATAATTATTTAGGTTAAACGTTATTATTAGTATTCCGATTTTAATATTCACAATTGTGCGTGTGAGTTTATAGTAGTTATTATCACTTCATCTATATTTTATTAAAATAAGAAAATATTTATAATTATAATATTAAAATAAATACAAAATTGATTAAAAGAAATCTAGTTTATAATAAAACAAAACAACATGGAAACACCAAAACGTCCTTTTCCAACGCATACATACACATTACACACCCCATTGGTTTTTCCATCTTTTTTGTCATCAAAATACAAATCTTGTTCCCACAGCCAAAACCCAAGACCATTTCATTACCCAAAAATTGAATAACAAACAAACGGCCAATTTTTTATTTATCACAACAAATTTTATTTAAAAAAAAACACTAATATCTAAAATTATTGAACTAAAAGTTAAAAGAGTTTGAGGTACAGAGTTCAAACTGCCTAAGAAACTACCGTTTCAGAGTCTGTTATTGAGATTCCGAGAAGGTGGTGAAGGTGGCGACAAAGAGGAGAAGGATGAAGAGGAGGAGGAGGAGGAAGATAAAAGGTCGACAAGGAGGTGAGTGAAAGCTTGAACAATATACTTATGAGTATGTGTAGGATTGAGAGCAAGGTAACATAAGAGAAGCTCATGAAGATAATCCCAATCGTTAGTAACATCGAACACTTGTTCTTGAGATTGAATCATTTCCTGCATAGAACGGAGGAAATCAACGTAAGGGTTTACAGAGTATTTTGGCACCCTTTTCACGCTACCTCCTTTTGGTATCAACGAGTTGTAGGGTGGAGTGTCGTTGGGGGGAGACTCTGATTCTGTGATGGAGTTGGAGCTGCCGGGGGAGGAGAAGAAGAACCGTTGGGATGCGAAGACGGAGGCGAAGTCGGGTGGTGGAAGCTCCGTGGTGTCGTCGGAGAAATAGTCTTCTTCGTGGTGGTGGTGGTGGTGGGTGAAGGTTGTGTTGAAATGGAAGGTGTAAGGTGGTGATGGTGATGGTGATGGAGTAGTGCTTTGTTGTGAGTGAGGTTGGGAGAGAATTGTAGGGTATTTGAGCTTGAAGAAACAGAGGTGAAGTTGTTTTGAGAATAGACTTGGCATTTTTGCACAATGAGTGAGTGAGTGAGAGAGAGAAAAAAACATGTAGGTTTAGTGGATGTGTTGTGCGTGTTATATTATATAGGCAGTATGAGTGGAAGTAGTTTTTATCCCCAAACAAGTTTCTAGTAGCTTTCAACTTTTGTCTAAGACAAACTTTGTATAAATTACTACAATATATTTAGGTTTGTCATATTATTGTTGGAATTGGTTCTATCACTTTTTATTTAATTCGATTATATATATATATATATATATATATATATATATATATATATATATATATATATATATATATATATATATATATATATATATATATATATATATATATATATATATATAGGATCAAATGAGACCAAAATGTCAAAGTTTAATTTGACACCAAATCTCAACCGTTAAAATAATTGATCAAACGCTGATACTAAATGAAATAAAATAATAATAAAAAAACATATAGCATATTTTTCTCCTAAAAAATAGGTTATTTAGTATTATCGTTTGATCAATTATTTTAACGGTTGAGATTTGATGTCAAATCAAACTTTGACATTTTGATGTCATTTGATCTTATCCTATATATATATATATATATATATATATATATATATATATATATATATATATATATATATATATATATATATATATATATATATATATATATATATATATATATATATATATATATATTTTTACTCCAAAAATAAGCGTAGAAGAGTTACTCGAAGAGTAAGTTATCAAGACTTACTCCACATTTTGACCATTAATTCTTCTCGATCTAAATGGTTAAAATTAATGAGTATTAGTTTTCTCTCTCCATATTTAATTACTCATTATTTTTAGTCATTAGATTGAGCATAATTAATGGTCAAGATGTGCAGTAAGTATTGATAACTTACTCTTGGAGGAAGAATATACCTCCTTTTATTTATATATATATATATATATATATATATATATATATATATATATATATATATATATATATATATATAAAGAGTAATTTTATATGAGAGTGAGAGAAAGAAATAATAACCGTTTGATTAAAATAAACGGTTGAGATTTAATATCTCGTCACGTGATCTTTTTTTTCAATTGAGGATCGAAAATTCACAGCTGGTTATGTGTTTATGCTAAATGGTGCACCAGTTGTTTGGAGTTCGAAAAAAGAATCAGAAGTGGCACTATCGTCGTGTGAAGTAGAGTACATAACTGTTTCTCTTTGTGCATGTCAAACAACATGGATGATGAACTTGGTCGAAGAGATTATAGCAGAAGCTCATGGAGAAATCACCATGAAGATTGACAGCATGTCAACTATCATTCATTACAACTCAAATTTTCTCTTTTATTTCATTCATTGTCATTGTATAACAATTAGAAATTACTCAAAGGTTTGAGTTTAATTCCAACAACGTTAACGTGTGTTTCACACACAATTATGTGTAAAACACACATGCGTAAGCCCTCCATTTTCTATCATTCGTTCCCCTCATTTGTTCATTTTACCACTCCTTTAAGCCATAATTCATAAGACAAGGCCCAGTCCAATCGAGTCAGCCAATCATACAATGACAACACATGTGTTTTTCATAATCGCTTACTCTGTTTGTGAATCTCTATTCCGTTTCAGGCATAGCCTAAAAATACCGTCTCTGCCTTATAAACACTTACAAGTTGAATACGTTCTCTTTCCTATGTAAAACTTAGGGGTGACAAACGAACATGCCCGCCCCGTTTAGGCCCGCCCCGCAAAAGCCCGCGAAAAAACGGGGCAGGGCGGGGCGGGCTTTTTTAAGAGTGCGGGTCTAAAACTTTGCCCCGCCCCGCAATAAAGTGAGGGCGGGGCGGGGAAAGCCCGCGGGCATTTGGCTTTTTAGGCCTAAAAATAGTAAAATTCTATAAAAAACAAATGCCCGCAAAAGCCCACAAAAAAACGGGGCCGGGGGGGGGGGGGGGCGGACACATTAAAGAGAGCGGGCCTAAAACCTTGCCCCACCCCGCGAAAAAATGCTGGTAAAACGGGCTTTTCCCGCGGACCGGGCCCGTTTTGCCACCCCTAGTAAAACTTAACACACTCGCACTTTTGTTTAAATATTGTCCAATTTGATAATCTAACTATTTTATGACTTTTGGTTGTTCTCTTGATATTTTTTTTGGAATTTAATAGTTTATAAAAAAATCATTTTAAAATTTTTCTTTTACATTTTTTTTATAAGCATATTTTTTATATAATTACTTGTATCACTATTATGTAATGTAAAAATATTTAAATTTTAAACAAAATACAAATAAAAAGTATAAACCTTTTAAAAAATTAAAAGTTATATAAAATTAAATATTAAATAAGGTCATATGTTTCAAATACATATTTAAATTAGTCGTTTAAAATTAAATTAGAGCAGACTTGATTTATCTTAAGATCAAATAAATTTTCTCTTCAAAATTGCTTCAAACCATTATTTTATCTTTTATTTTGTAGATTTTACAGCTTTTACATTTACTCTTCTTATTATTATATATTTTATCATTCTTATATTTATAAATTATTTGAGTATTAAATCATAACATAAACTAAAGAACCTATCACTCAGAAACTCTAAGATATTTGAATATAATTCTAGATTGATAAAAATTACTGCCAACAATAATAAAACGATATTTAAATATTAACTATAAAATCATATAATAGTGATAATTAAATATTAACTAAAACAGTTATTTTATTTTTAAAATAAAAATTGTTTTTGAAAACATTTTTACACAACTACAATTAAACTATAAAAAATATTTGTTTAAAAATCTGAAATAAATCATACTTAAACTAAAGTAAGTAATTTATATTCCATTTTTAAAATAAAGCTATGTATCACTATGCAAAATCAAAAGTTTAAATTAATTTATTAACTACTAAATAAAAGTTAGTTTTTTTATTAAACTAACTTTTACTATTTAAAATAAAATTCAATTATATTTGTCATAAAAACTAAAAAAGCAGTGAAACATCATAATTCATAATCATAATAACGTGCATCAATATGCATATATTTATACAGTACAGTAAATTATATAGTTAACAATACTGCTCTAGTTGAAGGGTTCATGATAAAGATATAAAAAAAACATATAAATTACAACGATGTTGATAGTAAAGTGCTAATCTTGTATGAGACAAAAGAAGATGCTAGGGTTACTTTTTCACACTATTTAACGTATTGGATGTACACTAATTAACTTCAGTTTAGTCCCAACACCAAAATGCAGTAGCAAATTTTATCTCAGTGCTTTTTTATGATGTAGGAAAACTGTTTTTGCTTTGGAGCATACCTATAGGCTATAGTTAATACTACTCTTTTATATACAGACAGGGTGAGACAGTGACACACCCACGCATATATTTGGACGAAAATTGAAAATGATTTCTAGTGGTTAGTCCTACAACTACAAGGACTAATAATACATGTGGGTGGTCCCAATAAACAAGTAAGGGACAGATTCCTGATTCAGGGTGGTTTGAATGGTTTTCTTTATGCAAGTGTGGAATTGCTGCTTTAATTTTACATGTAATCATTGGATTGAAGTTTTGGTGAAATGGTTTTAATTCATTTTTACAAAACATTCTTGTGAGGTCGCGTGTGTGTTTGTTTTTTTAAAATTCATTTTTACAAAACAATTTGGTGAGGTTGGGTGTTTTTTATAATTCATTTGGATTGAGGTCCCACTAAAATGACACCGCACTTCTCTTTAGTTTTAAAATATGCATTTATCTTCTTTGAGTTTATTTATATTAACCTTTGAGTTTATTTATATTAACGGAATCTCTTAGTTAGCAACAAAAAATCGTAGGTAAATGTCATATATATTTACGGTTTTTGACTCTCACTAAAGTGCAAGTAGTTGAAAGCGGAAAAATTTAAATAGGGAAAACTTTTGAATGAAAATAACGACAACATTAACTTCAACTTATCTAAGTACAAAAGAGAATTTTGAATACGTGAATATAAATGATGTACTAATCACTCAATGTGAACAATTAGTATCTTTTACGGTGAAATATCTGCCTAATGAAAATTAGAAGACTTGGATGTCAAAATTCCTAAAAACATAAACTATATAAGTGATAATGCTCTCCAACTGCCGGCCAATTCATGTCAAAGTCTGTTGAAGAAGACTTGGAAGGAGTGGGAGGAGAAATTGTTGGGTTTGGGTTCCTTTCCTATGTGGAGAAAAACCCAAATATCAATAGCCCATTTGTCTCACTTATTTAAGTAGAGAGTGTTAATTTAGGGTTAAGAGAGATAGAGAAAAATAAGGATTCAAAAAAGAGAAAATATGAGAGAAACTCATTCCCGTTTTTTCTGCACTAGTCTCACTAAATCGACGATTCACGATTTGTTAACCATTGGATCGAACTGAAATTTTATGGGCATGTTCGCAACTCATATATCTAACTTTTGACCGTTCAGAATTTGAAAATAAGGTATGAGATGAGAGATATGGGCATCGCATTGGAGCTGCAGATTTGGGTTATTTTTCAACTTTTTGATTTTTATTTATAAGTTAATTGTGCTTTGTAATTTGCGGTTGTTAACACTTGTTCGTGAATCACTTTAAGACTCTCTTGTACATTCAATTGATTATAGTGGAGATATTTCTTTGGTCTGGACGACTCGTGGTTTTTACTCTCAAATTGAGGGGTTTTCCACATTAAAAATATTGGTGTTCTTTTGTGCATTTATTTTGCCGTCTTATATTTTTTGTTGATCCTCAAGGTTCTTACAAGTGTGAGAAATTTTATATCCGCTGCGTATTGCTCAATTATTGTGTCTTAATTTCCCATCAGAAATAACAATGCAGTTTAATATATCTCTGATGAAGTTAGTGCATATTTTAAAATTAGACAAAATACCAATGTCATTTTAATAGACATTAGAGAATATGATTAGAGAATATGAGTGTAATTTCGCTTTAATAAATTATTATATATTTTTATATATTTTTTAACTCAAGTTTTTGTTCAATAAACATTCACATGCCTAATATTATTAAATTTAGTGTGTAAATACAAAAGATGGATTACCTCATGATAAACATAAATATTTTATAGGAATGACAATTTTACCCATCTCCATCTTTAGTGGGTACCCTCAAAAATATCCAAAACAGGTAGGGTAAAAACCCAAAAAAATAGATACGCTCGAGTAATTACCCACTAAAATAAGCGGGTATGGGCATGGATACTGGTACCTTAGTACCCAACTCGCCCCATACCCGCACAATATATATATATATATATATATATATATATATATATATATATAATTCTATTATTATTATGCACACATGTTAATTTATAATTTTATTAAATACATCACTATTAAACTTGTGCTCATTTTAATATAAATGTTTGTTTGTTTCTTAACTCAACAATAACATTCTTGAAATTTTTTAATGTTGTTGAAAAGATTTAAAATAACATGATAAATTATAATTGATCGATTATTTTTTATTAGAAATACGAGTAAGCAGGGATGGGTATATGTACTTAGGTATCCATAGGGTACGGGTACGAGTACAAACATTCGTGCCCACACATGTATGAGCTCGGAGATGAGATTTTTTTTCAAAATGCGGGTATGGGAACGGATACTATAGTACCCTGCCCAAACCCTAGCCATTGTCATCCCTAATATTTTTTTACTTGGTCGAATTCATTATGCAGAAAATTGAATTATCTAGAGCCACATGATAAATAGTGGATTAGAAATGTTGTGAAAAACCGATAGAATAACTCAAAGCAATTAAGAAGAATTATTCACTGTTCAAACACACCAAGAAATTTGAAGTGTGGAATAAAGAATAATGATAAATTAAATAAATGGTTTAAAACAACATAATAATCTGCTAAAAGTGAAAGCAAAACCACAACAAGTGAGAAGAAGATAAAAAAACAAGAACACAATAGTTTATTTATCCAATTCGATCAAATGATTTACTATGGGGAAAAGAGCCACTCTCTAATTCATTATACTTCCAAAAGTTTTACAAAAATTACAAATGAGTTACAAGAAAAGAAATTTCAGAGTTCCCACAAACCAAATCTCATTTTTACCCAAGTGTTTCACAATTTCTCAAATTTTCGATATATGAATTACAAAAACTCAAGATGTTTAAAAGTGTTTATTAATCTCTTTAGATACCTACGAAGATTTTCCAAATTACAAAAACTCGAACGAATTTCACCCTTTGTCTTTTTAAGTTTACCGATGATTTTTAACTCTTCTCTCTATCTTCAACTAATAAATTGCTAAAAGTTGTGAAACCCAATGAATCCTTTATATTAATTTTAAGTATTATACATATCTTATAAAATTCTTAGAATACTTTTTATATTAATTTGGATGATAAATATTTTCTAAGGTATTTTATATCCATTTAAAGTATATTAGAGTATCTCTAAATTAATATAAAATATTATAATATTAGAACGGATCTACGAACTGAATCTAGTAAATTCAATATCTGATGAACCGCTCAGACTGGATTGCTTTTTCGACTTTCTGATTTCTGAATTCTCGAAACAAGTTTTCTTTCTCTTCATCCCTCAAAGATTTTAAGGCATACTTCTAAATCTCTACCTTGACTTGAAACTATGGTGAAGTCAATTTACTCATCAACCACCTTGTGGCTCTCTATCATGTTGAATCACTATTCAACAACCTTGATTAAGTTCAAGCAACACTTGAGCCATGACCTTGCCACTTGCATACACTTATTTTCAATCACCTTTTTCTGCTTAGATAATCTAACAAACCCATAAGCATGGTTTTTCATCCATCCACTACAACAAATAACGCTTTTAACCTCGGATGCAAAATGCATTTTACCTCAGTTAAGGCATTATGGTAACGAAAGGCGTCATGAAAAGTTTCCACTTAACATCTCGACGATTCGAAAACTGAGTGGTATACTTATGTGCACATGGGTCCGAACCCCAGCAACTACATTTTTAATATTTGCAAAACTAGCGTATCTTTTATATCGGTTTAATAAAAAATCGAGGGGTAAGGTTATTATTATTATTATTTAGTTTTTTAAAATTTGTTACATTGTTTACCCATAATATTACACTGTTTACCCACAATATTACATTGTCTACACAGAATATTAAAATAAAAGTAAAATTCCATAGAGTTCAAGATAAAAATCAAATTCTCTAGGGTCGAGATAGAAATCACATTTCCTCGAGATTTAGACTTTAATTTTCTACTCTTGCAATCCATCAAAGAGAACTTTTCATGCGTCCTTAGGTTTCAAGCACTTCATATCTTTCGTATATGTTTGATTTTCAATATTCAACATGGTTTTATAATAGATATCCCTTAGGTTTCACAAGGATTACTAATGGAAGCATCTTGAGTATTGATAAACATTAAATGGACGACAAGTATTTGTTAAGGCCACTGAAAAAAATATATAAAAAACGCTTAAACATCACCCCAGGCATGTAAAACCACCGAGGTGAATGCACATTTTTTGGTAACATTGTCTTGACATAATATTAAAAATACGTTGTATATAACAAATCTTTGATGATATTAAGATTTAGATGCTAGATGTCTCATTCAAAATGATAGATATCTTTGGTGGAATTCAAGTTTTGTTGCATACCTTTATGTTGCATATGCAAAAAACACTTCATAACTTATCCAACTTCTGATAAGTTATATGTTTCCACCATGAGAATATTTATTTTCTTCACTTGCAATCCATCCCAGAGATATGTTGTAGTGGTGGTAAATATTTCCTTTCTTTGGGGATGCTTCATAGTATTAAGAATTAAAGTAAAATCTGTTTAACGAGTGTTTTTATAGTAAAGTATGATTATTACACCCATCAGTTAACTATAAAATCGAGGTAAATAATCATCTCATTTAAACTATCACCTCTTTTTTGGATTAAAAATGAGGTGTATAATTCTACTTATTTTTATTTTAAATATTACATTGTTTACACAAAATATTAAGGTAAATTGTTTACAACAAATCTTTTCAATAAATATTTTCAGTTATTACAACAAATATTTGCAGTTATTACTGATAAGTTAAGATCCTTTCTTTGTTTAACATTTCAAAGGTTGAACATCCTTCTTTGTTTAACTTGAAGCAAGAATGATTTTCTGCACTTGCAATCTATCAAATGAGCAAAAATACAACAACAAAATCAACATCATTTTGTGAGGTAGATTGCAAGGGTAGAAAAAAATATTTTGTTATAGATATAAGAACATTGAAGATTTTTTCTGTCTTGCAATTCATCCTAAAGAATGATGCATGCGAGTTTGGGGCGGCTTCATATAACTAAGGATTAGGTTAAAATCTGTTTGACGAGTGCTTTTATATTGAAATTTTATTATTTGATCTCTTGGTTATAAAGAAACACTGAAGAGTCAGTTCCTTTAGTTTACACTTATAAACAAATAAAAATATAGAATGCAATAGTTGTGATTCGAAGTATGTACTGATTTGTTTGTACCCTCGGTTTTCTTAACAACCGAAGGAATATATTGTTTTTATTATTATAACAAATAAAACATGATGCGCCTAGGCATAATACCTCCTTTTTTCTTCTGGATAACGTAAAAGCTTCGTCATGAAATGTATCATTAGTAGTAGTGATCTTTGAATCACTTTGCTTTCTAATGCCTCCATAAAGGCCCCATATTCATGAGTTTTATAACCCTTCATCCACATTCAAAGCATAACATCCAAGGACACCATATCATTTCTTTGAGATGGTACAATCTCCCTCCTTTTCTTATCACATGTCAAATAATAATCAGAGGCATTTGTAGTCGTTTCCTCACTATTACTAATATCTAAAGTGGAGACTTTCACCTCAAATTGAGTCTTCTCTACCAAAGTTTATGAAAAACTCATCCCTAGGTCTTTACTCCCCTTCCCCTGACAGGATTCACTGAAATTAATACTTATGTGATTTATGAACTTCGATCCTCCAGCTTGCACTCCCAACAACTCATAAATCGTTATTCCTCTTCGATAGCCATTTAAGGCATAATTTACAAATTTACCATTAAGCTGATTGGGCTTGATTTGACCAATAAGAAAACTTTTGGTGACCTTGGAATAAAAGTAATTTTCACATTTCCTACTATAAACCACCATAAGTGTTTTGAAGTTTATTCCTGAAAATGAACACTAGCCGACCATGTAAGTTGCTTTGGAACCAGTCTTACCCTAGAAATTCAATGACAACTCCGTAGTCAAATGTGTATTTATACCTTATCTTCTACAAAACTCATTAAAATGGTCTAAAACAACCTCTTAGAATCCACCAAGCCTTAACATCAAATCACATAGCTTGTTCGTGTCATGAAAGTCTTCATTAGTTGATGATGAATGAACAACAATATTATAACCTTCTAAAATTTATAAGCCATATATTTTAAACCCTTTAGCTACATTCACTTCACCGTGAAAAATCGTCGACACCTCATGTTCAACTCTAGTGCAATATCCTAGATCATTGAACGCGCTTATGGATAACAAATTTCTCATGAGTTCTGAAACATACCTCACAATATGAAGAAGAAACTTACAATCATCGAACATGTTAAGTCTCACTATACCAATATCATAAAGTCTTCATTAGTTGATGATGAATGAACAACAACATTATAACCTTCTAAAATTTATAAGCCATATATTTTAGACCCTTTAGCTACATTCACTTCACCGTGAAAAATCGTCGACACCTCATGTTCAACTCTAGTGCAATATCCTAGATCATTGAACGTGCTTATGGATAACAAATTTCTCATGAGTTCTGAAACATACCTCACAATATAAAGAAGAAACTTACAATCATCGAACATGTTAAGTCTCACTATACAAATATCATAAACCTCATAAGCCTTATTTACACCAAGGACAAATACTCCATCTTGCTCTAGCTTCAAAGTCTCAAAACATTGTTTTCTTGGACACATGTGATAAGAGCAACTTGAGTCCATGACCCAACCCTCTTTAGTCTCCAAACTTAATACCATTAATGCACCAACACTCTCCAAACTCAACCGTCTCAGGATATTCCCTCATGAAGTGACCAATTTTTTAAAAATAAAACATTTTATCCTTGACTTATAAAACCTCTTTGATTTAGACATCCCTCTACGCAAACTTTCTCCTATTGATACTCAAGCCTTCACTACTATCATCAATCTTCAAATCTTTCATATTTGAAAAATCTTTGGATCTCACAGCCGTTTGGACTTTATTAATAAATTCAATCTTTATGATCAAGTAATAACATCTTAACTACCGCAAAGGTGAACATCCTTAAATTGTTTAAAGGATATTGGTAATGAGTTCAGCAAGAGTAGACCCTTGTACTCGTCTTTAGTCTTCATTTCAATGTTCTCAAGATCATTAATAATTTTGTGAAATTATGTCAACTACTTTACTATGGATTTGTTCTCTACTATTGAGAATGAGTAGAATTGTTGTTTCAAACACAAATTTTAGCGAAATACTTGATCATAAATTCAATTTTTCTCACATCAAAGTTGTAGTATTCTCCTTGGCGATATCCCTTAGAACTTTATCCCCAAGGCACAAGATAATGGAACTCTTGGCCTTATCTACCATCTCGATCTTCTTTGCTTGTGTTAGGTGTCTAAGCATTGATGTTTCACCCTTTGATGCTTCAATACACTTTTTGAGCTAAGATTGGTTGCATCTTTACTTTACACAATCCAAAATCGTTGTCTCTAGAAAACTTCTTGATCTCCCATTTACCCATGGTGCTCACTTGAAAACAATACCTCTTTGTCTCACAGTCGATGCCACTTGATGCAAAAAACTAATAAAATAACTCAAAGCAATTAAGCATAATTATTCAAACTTCAATAACACAAAAAATTGATGTGTGGGAACAAAGAACAATGGCAACCAAAATAATTGATCTAATGTAACACAATAACTTGCCAAAAGTGAAAGCCAAACTACAACAAGTCAGAAGAAGAGATATATAAGACAAGAACATAATAACTTGTTTACCTAGTTCGATCAAACGATCTACTTTGGATGAGGGAGCAGCTCTCCAATTCATTATAATTCAAAAAGTTATTATAAGATATAACAAATGAGTTACAAAAATCCTTTGGAGTTCCCACAAACCAAATCCATATTTATATCAAGTGTTTCCCTTCTCTCAAACTATCAATATGTGAATTGCACAAATCCAATATGTTTAGAATTGTTTTCAGATTTCTTTAGATACCTTTAAAGGCTTTCCAAATTCCAAAAGCTCAAATGAATTTCAATATTTGTCTCTCTAAATTTACTGAGGATTCATAACTCTTCTCTTTGCCTTCAGCAAATAAAGTTTTGAATATTATGAAGACAAAAATGATAGATACACATATTTAGGACGGCTGAAACCCAACAAATTTTTAATGAGGCAAAACACAATCAATTAATTGTTAGAATAAAACTATTATAAATATCTTATAACAAATTTTATATTAGTTTAGAATATTATAAATATCTTATAATATCTTTTGAGAAGAGATATTCTTACAACAAGAGTATGTTATTAAAAATTATTCTATATCTTGACCATTAATTCCTTTTTAATCTGAGAATTAAAAAATAGCAATTTGATGCGGAGAGAGAAAAACAAATTGATCACATGGCCATTAATCACTAATTATTTTTAGCCATCAAATTAAATAGAAATTAATAGTCAAGATGTGAAGTAATCGTAATAACTTAATCTTAGAGTAAGAATATTTCTTATCATCTTTTATTAATATATTATATTATCTTTTATATTAATTTAGAAGATTATAAATATCCTATAATGTCTTTATAGTAATTTAAATTATTTTAGTGTATCTTTAAATTAATATAATATATTCTAGTATTAACGAACATATCCACGAATCGACCAAATTTGATATCTATGAACCGTTCAAACCAGACTACTTTTTGACTTTATGATTTTTCAAAAATCTCAAAACATGTTTTCTTTCTCTTCATCACTCAAAAGTTTTAAGACATACTTTTGCAAGAAGATACACTCGTTTTAAAGACACTTAAATCAAGACGACAGCCCAACTATCATTTGCTATCAAATATTTAAGATCATGCAATCTACTAACATTTTTCATTTAAGAAAGTTTCTCCACAAAAAATGTTTTAGAGTCTCAAACCTTGAAAACTTGTTATAGAAGCAAAAGACAATTCATTCTCAGATATACATTGTTCTAGACTTTAAATCTCACTCACGATCGTTAATAATTTGAATGTTAGAGTATTTGCAGAAGCACCCCTACCATCAAGTGCCTCATGAGGTCCACTATAAACTTATGAAATGCCTCATGAGGTCCACCACAAATTCTATATTAGATTAATCATTACCAACAAAACTCAAAGAAAAAGTTTAATCAAACCTATAACAGACACCGGTACACAACACAACAAGGACACTATAACACTAATTATGTCAAAAATATAAAAACATCGATACAACTACATATATGGTAGTATTTAACATTTATTTATCCATCTATTATTAAAAAAGTTAAAAATATTATAATTAAAATTGATGTCTTTAATTTTGTGTTGATAACATTGTTGCATTACATGTTTAACCCTTTTAAATGTGTAAGAGATTTGTCCAAAAAAATGTATAAGTTGTCTTGAAGCAAAAAAAAAAAAATTTTTTTGGAAAACTTGTTTGAATTGACTTACACGTAGGAATGTCATACACAATGCAGTCAATATCGAGGGTTGGATCATAAGATCTTATGTGCTAAGTATGCTTGAGAATGCTATGATCAGAGAGAGATCGCTTTTGTCGCCAGTGTAGTCAAGATCAAAATTTTTAAAGTAAGATCGTAAAAATAAAGTGTTTGGTCGTTTTTGGCTTGTATTATAACTTTTATATATATACATAGAAGAGTTGACCTGTAAGGATCTTACGTGTGTGTGTGTGTATGAGATTACTCAGTTTTCCTTCAGTAGGATCATATGTGTCGTGCTAACGATCCGAATTCTACGATCTTTCACAAGTCGAACGATCCCACTTAAAATACTGTCCTTGACTACATTGGTCATATGAATGTTGGACACCAATTCAAAGAGTGTTTAAACAAAGAAAAAACTATT